>NC_080593.1:120181404-120489113 GCF_027887145.1 Ammospiza caudacuta | reverse complement strand
TAAAAATGAGATTTTAAACCAAAGCTTCTGTGAAGATTCTCATTAAAAACTGAAAGTTGATGGTCTGAGCATGGGTGTGAAGCTTCTCCAAGGCCTGGAGAAGCAGCAGGCAGGTGTGCAGGGGTGAAGGGAAGGACAGAACGGCACAACCCCACATCCACTGGGAGCAAGGGCTCAGTTTCCCTCTTTGTCTGTTAGGTGGGATTGCAGGTTCTAGAACAAAATGCCAAATACTTTTTGTTCCAAAAGAACTTGGCAGGAATCATTAGTTCTGTCACATCACATAGACAGTGATCTGATCATCCTCCAAGCCCTCCCAGTCTGGTTAAAACTTGTCTGCAACACTAGAACTGAGAGCAGACCTCCCTCTCTCTGGGGCCTGCCATCTCCTGGGCTTGAAGCTGGCAGAGTGAATCTCTTTGTCTCCTCAGTCCTGGGTCAGAGCAAATCTCTTGTGAGTTGAAACCCACAGTTTTTTGCATTTGTAGGTTTAGAGGGGTTAACAGCACACAGCAGGAAAAGTGATACCTAAAGAAAAGAACTTTCTGTTTGCTGCTTTAAGAGATGATAAACAACAACTAAAACAAGGTTGTTGAGAGACAAACTGGGAATGTCCAGGCCAGGGGGCTGCATTTCCCCACATGTAACTACTTCTGCCTTTACAGCAAAGCCTTTAGATCTTGCAGATGCCAGAGGCAAGATCATAATGCACATCATTGGATCAGACTCACTTGGTGCTGCTTTTAGAAAGCTCAGCAGATCAGCTGCACTGCAGAACTTCTTCATCATGAATTTCAACATTTCTCACACTCCCTAGAAAACTGTCCTTAATTGGGATACACATCAACACTCTGGATAATTCAGTTTGCATGAGGAGGCTGAGGGTAAGGAAAGCTTTTCCTTAGCATGAAATCCTGCTTTAGAAATGGAATGGTATCTGGATTCCTGCAGAACACCAACAGCAGCACATCTTGTGTGCCCAAACCTGTGAGAATTCCCTCTTCTGTATCTGAGCCTGCTCTTGTTTATGCCCACAGGAACACACATACCTTGCCTGACAGAGACTCCATCACCCAAATATTCACCAAGTCTACACTGATGGGAATTTTTTTGGATGAGTAAAAATGGAGAGGGCCTGACTCCTTTTGTCAAATTTTCCAATTAAGAAAACAATACTAGGATGCCATTAGGATTCCCACATCAGTCCCACAGCAGAAAGTGAACTGCTGTGAACAGAGCCTCCTTATTGAAGCAGATCAGCTCTGAATTTAGAATTTATCAAAGCCTGTGAATTGCCATCTCTGGTCATTTCAAGGGAAGATAACCAGGTTCCTTAGTTATACATTTGAGAGATTTGTTTTCTCTCAGCAGTGTCTCTGAGGGCAGAGGAGAAATGACAGACCTGGCTGCTCAGAAAGCAAGAGGATGCCACAAAGGTTATTTCAGACTGTTAGGGAAAAGGAGTAAAAAAGCTTGGCTTCACTCATTTGTTCTGTAACATCTCTGAGCACAAGGAGGGAACAGGAGGGAAGCAGCAGTGCAGCCTGAATCACCACAGCTGAGCAAGAGGATCTATTGCTGCCTTTCCAAGAGGCACAAATGCCAAGGATGAGTGATAAGTCCCCATGTGCTCCAGAGAACAAGCTACATACAGACATATAAATATATATATATACATATCAAAATTATATTTATCTAAAGGCTGAAGCTCTGGAGGCTGTGACAAACAGAAGGCAAGCAAAATAAAAAGTGTAGTGCATATGATATGAGGTGAAATTATAAAAGAGGTGAGATACAATAAAGATACTGAAGTAGTAGTAGTTCACATAGCAAATATATCTGGGTGGAGTAAAATTAGTAAAAATTTTATTTAGATTATAGAAGAAAATTAGTATGAATAGAGTTTAGTTTTAGTGACTTAAAACCACAGCGAGATGGTTAAAACAAACAAAAAAAAAAAGGATGAAGTGCTTGTAAGAGCACCCATAGCAACAGAATCAAAAATACTGCCAGCATCTGTACTCTCTCTAAGTTTATAAAAAGGATACTGATACTGTAATTGCCTAGACAGCATAGCAACCACCTCCCAAAAAAAAGGGAGATTTCAGACTCGTATGAAAGAATCATTAGCACAAAGTGTATGAACTGGGTCTCGATCCATGTGAGAAATGAAAGGCCATTAATGGTTGCCATGATTGGCACTTCATACACAAAGGGATCTAGATCAGGCAGCCACCATTTGGAGATGCTCCAAGACAACTCCCAGCACCTGATGTAAGAAACTTGGAATGAATTCAAGTGTGTGTGCAGTGGAAGAGGTATCGGTATCAAATACTCACATACTCAAATACTGAATGATCATTCATATTACCAAACCACTAGAAAATCAAATTAACTAGAAACTGAAGTATTTCATCATACACAGCTCTCTGGCATATCTTCATGCTGGCTGGAGCACAGACATCTGACTCCCAGGAATGCCAATAGACTCACGCAGGCACCTCATCATCATTCACCACTCGGGTGTTTTATTTCTTCCCACTGCCATTGCAGCTGTGCAGCTGGATATCCCCATCCTGCTGCCCACACTGCAGTGCTGCTCACAGGACAAGCAGGAGTGGCTACCAGAAAGGAATATAAGAATCTTTTCCTACTCTCCTCCTCTAAACTTAGTCTGAAGCAGTTGTGTTGAGGCGTGCTGGGGAAGCCCTTGTACCAGCTACAGAGCTCCACAAATAACCCCTGTGTTTGATCTGGTTGCTCACTGTTCTGCTACATGAAGCCTATTATTATTTGTTCTTTTAATTATTGTAATTACTCAGTGTTCACTGCATCATCTGTGCTACAGGGAGCATACCCAAGGAAGGAGATTTCTGCTGGAGCTCAGTCAGTCTGTGCAGTCGCTCCTCGTTCCTGCCTTTCCCCTGCTCCACGTCGAGGCTGAAGTTGGAGTGCAAGGAGAAGCTGTCAGGCTGCAGCAACGGGGTCTGCCCTGCTGGAACCTCCTCCTGCAGGGAACCCAAAAATGCACACATCCTTCAGTTCAACAGCACCCTTTTTAAAAGTGTAAATAACTGCACGTGTGCTCCCTCAGGAGCCATGACATGGAGTCACTGTGGAAGCACAGGGACTGGCTGACATTGCATCTGTCAGTTCTTACATGTACAGCACTCTCCACAGCTCTCTGCTTCAGTCTTCTCCTCTCCCTTGCAGAAAGTGGATGCTGTGGCAATAAATTCACTTCTTCTAAGGCAGAAAACATTTCCCCATTAGCACCTGGAAAAACAGGTGAAATCATTCTCAAAGGAATTGAAATACCAGAGAGTGCTCCAACCTATTTATGTTTTGAAACAAGCCAGTATGTTGTACGTGACTCCATCACAGGAGTGTATTCATTACAAATCCTGTTTCTACCCAGACCTTTAAAGCAAATGAGTACTCAAATGAGCACAGCACCTATCTTTGAAAGAGAGAACACTTGGAAAATCAGAGTCATAAATAAATATGCTACATGACATATATAATAACATTACATGCACTGTGTTATATGGAATATGATAACAAAATCTATGCCTTAATCACACATCCTTGGTCATACCTCTGCCTTTTCATGTAACAAAATGTTACATTTTTCTAAAAGAAAATGTATTCTTCTGCTCATACAAGAATAAATAACTACACTTTTTGATCATACTTGTATCACATCACAGTGGGAGGAGTTTAATCTTTTTTTATAATACACATGACCCCTAAGGTCATGTCTGTGCTTCACACTTGTCTATTTCCCCCTCTGTTGCTGACTCTGGAAACTCAAACACAAACTGTTTCAAACAAGTGCTTCTGTTTTTTCCTCCAGGAGAGTACCCCCAGCCTGGGGCTGGCTGCTGGCTTTGCTGCTGCTTGGTGCAGACACTGGGCTCTGTTTCCTACTGCAGCCCCTCTGGCACCCTCAGGAACAGCCCCAGAAAAAGAAAGACTCTGCTCAACAAAACCTCTGCAGAATCCACTGCCACCAACTACTCTTTGTGACAACAAAGTCATGTTTTGGAAAAGTGGTTAGTCCGGTATATCACATAAAAAAAATTAAAGGACAAATTAAAAAAAAAAAATTAAAGGACAAATGTGTGTCAATTCTAAACATAAGAATTAAACAGTTCTTTTGACTGAAAATTGACATACTTAGGTTTGAAAAATAAATTTGATTGATATCAAACAAGTTCAGAATAATAAAAAGAGGTCTTTTTAAAAATTCTTTTATATTGTCAGTTGTTTTTTTTCCCTAAAAATACATTTTTATTCTCCTCTCATCTTTTCTCCTCCCCAGTTTCACTAACAGTACTCATGCTCTTATCACAAATGTTTCAAATAAAAAAATCAAAGTATTATTTTGAAATGGTGTAAGGCTAACAAATCATGTATCAGAATTCCAGCTACAAGACCGGCTGAACTTCACTATATTCAAAACAGTGCTATTACATGGAATATAAAAAATGGTTTAACAGTGTGAATTTGTCACAACAAAGGGCAAGCTTAAGAATTTATTTGTACCATTAGTGTATCATCAGTATCAGATGCTACCTGTTCCTGTAAGCATCAATCATTCAGATCCTGCTGAACAGAGATGCTTTTAAATCATTCCATTAACACTAATGGATTCTAGGGTTTTCAATGAGGCAAAAAAAGGAAACAAGAAACTAATTTATTTCTAACTGCCTCAAACACTTTATTTCTAACTGCCTCAAATTTCAGAGCCCTAGGACATAAACTCGTATGTAATGCTGACATAACAGATGTCAAAACTGAGTTGGATTTTAAACCCAACTAAAAAAAACCTCAAGCAAAACAGAGGGAAGTGTTGCACTGCTCTTAGGAAATGGCAAACACTGTTACCATAACCCCCTGTATTTCACCAAGGACCCTCAGACAATGTGAGCAGCACAATTCACAGAGAAGGCAGCCCACAGAGACAATGACAGTTTTTATTTTTCATTTCAGGGATGGAAGTCACCAGATTAATATTCAGAATGTTAGTAGCTATTTCTAAAGCCCAAACAATGCAAAGGATAACATATTTTTAGTTAATGAATACAGCTCACTATTGAAGAACATGGTTTGCATCAGCCATAAATGATCTGGGGGAAAAGGAAAAAAGGGGGTGGGGGGAATAAAAAATATGTTAGGTTAACTCAAACACCTCACTAAACTGCAAGTACCAGGTGATGGGAAGAAGAAGGGAAAGGGTTAGAGCACTATAAATACCATGAACCTTAGGAAATAACCAAGAACACTCCGTTACTGAGCTGGCAGCCTCCCAGCAGATGAAAGGACACAGTTCACAGAAGGCACAGGTTGGATATTTGTCCACACAATACTGCTGATGGTGAACAGGGATTCAAAAATGCTAATTCCAGCTGGTGAAAAACAACCTGTGAAAGGCTTGTGAAATGCAATCAGCTACAGTTCACTGGAAGCTGGAAGAGCCCTGCATGTGTGCCCTGCATCTTGTGTTCCTCTCCATGAGCCTGTCCTGGCTGAGATGGGATATTTGGCTCCAGCCTGGACTGGTGGGCTCTCCTGAGGCATCCTTTCACCACTGGGCTGCACTAACACACAGTAATGCTTAACCTGAGAAGGAAGGTATTGCAGGGAGAACCAAATGCACTGAACAAGGCTGAAAGCCCCACCCTGTGCCACGTTCTACCCTGTACTCCAGGACTTGCACATTAACAGAATGGGCTTGAATACACTTCAAATGAAAAATTCTGCTTTTAACCAAAGCCAGAGATAATAATAATCAGTTTACAGAAACACTGTTTCATTAAAAAGTACCTGCTTGACTCTACTGCATCTCCCCTACAGCAAAGAATAAAAACCTTGCAAGATGATTTCCCATAGATGACTGTAAGAAATTTCAAGATACTGAAATGCCTGCTAATGGAAAATAACATGTAAAGGCCTGAGCTGGTTGGGTTTTTCTAGTAACTGGAAATAGAAGAGCCCTTTTACATCCACCCATATAAAGGCTGAATAGAGAGACATTACATGAGGCAGTCTGTACAAAAATCTTTAGAAAACTAAAAATCTTCTGCTTCAGATGATGAAGAAGTGACAATGTCTATGGGTGTAATGCTGCAAGTGAAATGAAATAAAATATGAGCAGCAGAAAAGTGACTAATTTAGCATGAATTGCTATTTTATACCCATATAATCATACTTAAAATCAAGCATGCTTGTAAATCAAAAGAATAACCATGAAAAGAATTGCTGACTGTCTAAGACTTTTGTATTTCACTGTGGACAGACTGCAATTGTAAGCTGTGATTGTCAATAAATTATTTGCAGCAGAACAATAGAAAAGCATTGCCCGTGCTACCATTGTAACACATTTCCTGAATAAATATTGGCTTTTCCTTATCCAAAGCTGGGAAGATGTCAAAAAAAGCCTCTTGAAAGCCTCCCAGAGCAAGATGCTTTCTCATGAAAAGATGCAAGGTGGTGACGAGCAACTGAGCACCATCATTAAATTTAAGTGTCACCTACACAATTTTGTTGCAGTAAAATTTCATAAATCTCTGCATTTTAATTTGGAGACATAACTTCCTAATACTTCAAAGCAATCACCATAGCTACAACACTGCAATTTTTAAAACAATAATAATCATTTTAGAGACACAGCTTTAGACTAAACCATGTGTCTGTACACCCACAGATTGGTTAAGGGGAGGTAGAAACTCACCAATAAAAGCACTATCCGATTCCAACAGGGAATTTTTCTGGAATTCATTAGATTTGTTCCTGAACTACAAAAGAAAGAGAAAAAAAATGGAAATTCAGAGGCTTTAATACATTTCTAGGGCCAAATGATAATTAATGTAAATTAATTGCCAAACTTCTGCAAAGCAAAGAGCAGCTCTACGGTGTTAATGTTCTACTAACCCTGACTTTGTGGTTCTAAAAACCCAATACATTTTTAAAGAATTCATGTTCTTTTTAAGCACTAGGGTTTGGTTTTTTTCCTTTTCAGTATAAATCCCATTTGCTGAAATTGCCTACACATGACAGCTGTTGTGGTAATTTGTGTAACACAGACATTTCCATCAAGAAATTGCTCTGTGTCACTCTGTGTAAGGTTCAGAACAGTCAGTGCTCCAAGTGAGCTTTGCACTTAAGGTTTGTATGAAGTATTGATCAAATGAAGAATAATTTCTTATGTTTAATTATCCCACCACATAGAATCTTTGACATTAAAGCATTAAAATAACAAATTTCTACATCATAATAGCAAGCACTAAGACCAATACTCATAGCTCACATCATAGTTGCAACCATTTATTACAGAAATCCTACTGAGGAATAATTTATGTTGAAAACCACTCTAAAATCAAAGCAGTAGAAACTACCAGAGGAAACAGAAGAAGAGAAAACAAATATTTTACTGCAAAGCACTGCTCTGAATGATAATTTCAGGCATTAAATTACAACAATAAAGTGCATTAATATGATTATTTTTTTAAATAAAAACTGTTTCATTTCTGCATTTAGTTACAGTATTATCCTCAAGGTTAATGTCTTTGCTGTTGCACAGTCTCCTGTTTTTCACTGCTTCACATTCCCATGAGATAGAACTGAACTCTGTTATTCAGTATTTGGGGTTAGTGCAGGATAATTCTAATTTGATAGCACTTTATTTTGCTCTTTTCACCAAGTCAGAAAATAAACATTCCATTTGAGAACAGATCCAATTCTTGACTGGCAAATGGATCACTTAAACCACCTGAATTCAGAGCAACTGCTTCTGCTTGGCTTTTTCTACTAATTCTCACTCCCAGCAGCAATAAAATAAGTACCAATGAATATGAAGGGAAGAGAGTTAAAGAATCAGGCCATCTCTATAAGCAACTTGTATGTCAAGTTTAAAGAAGCTGTTGTGGAAGGTGTGGACTAGAAAAAGAAGTAAATTATTTCGCTATCTTGTTAACTGTCATTCCTTTCTTCAGTGAAAGACACAATATTTCTCACACTTGAAAAAGTAATATAATAAAAAACCTTTTATTCTTACCAGGCCCATGGTTTGTGGGTAGCTGTCCAAAGCAGGATCCTCTTGATCATCAAAATCTACACAGACAAGAGACAAAATGACAGGGTTGACATAAAAATAGTTAATAACAAAACATATTTTATCAGCTTATTATTGCAAAAAATGAAGATCAGTATGCATTACATCTTTAAATATACATAAATTGTGCTGAAGGAATGGGTTTTTAAAATGTTTGAATGCCATAATTATTCCAGTTTCCTTATGTAAATTTAAGTAGAATCAGAGAAATCAAACAGAAATCTGTAGTCTGTTACTTGTAATCTGTGTTTTGGCTCCTGGCAGGGAATAACAACCACAGCAGGGACTGCAGAAAGCCCCAAGAGCAAATGTACATTCAACATGCTAAGCACACCACACTTCCAGCCTTCAAAGGGAAGTTGATCCTGACAGAGATCATTTCACAGAGGAAAGTGATAAGAATATATGTGCTTTTATCTCAGGATAAAAATCTCAGTTCTGGAGAGCACAGAGAACCATCCTGAAAGTTATGCTACCAATGACCCAATGCATGCTGGAAATGCAAAGAAGCAGAACTGAAGTTACCTTTCATGTTTAGTTTAAATTTTCAAATAAATTATTTTATTGGATTGGTTTTGAGGCAGAGATGCAAGAAACAGCCCCTTACTCAGTGTGTAGCTGTCCTTCTGTCCAGCAAAACAGCACTGTCAGTCCTCCTGGCCTGAGTCCCAGCCCACCCCTGTCACACTGCTCCAGGGTGCAGCACCCAGCACAGCAACACCAAACCTGCCCCTGGGGCTTTCCCTCACACCCCCCACGATAACAATCATCCACAGGCCTGCAAACACTGCCTCCCTTATAGGGACACAGCTAGAATTTAAAATCTTGGCATATTTAAAACGCTGATTTCTCAGTTTATAGTTTCATTAACAGACAACATATTCCTCTTTCACATAAAGAAAAAAACAAACATATCAGAGGGAAAACTGTATAAAAAGCATGTAAGGCAAAGAACACTTACACACAGTGTGGGAAAGAAGGTATGCCTTTGCCACAAAAGCCCATAACTCATTATTTCACCCACAGTATAAAAGTACATACTGCTTTAATTCATCTTCTTTCTACCTTAAATCAGACAATAAAACCACTCATCTATTTTCAGCAAGAGGAAGGTGATGAATTTGTCTCTGAGGAAAATAAACTGGAAACAGAGAGATGGCAACTAATTCTCTTGCTAGGTATTCAGTGACAGACTATAAAGTTAAATCATGTTGTTAAGCAGTAGGAGAGAGAAAAAGCTGTTCAAGGAGCCTCTAGAAGCATCAGTAGAAAATACTAAAAATCAGCTGCCTATCAACTAATCTAACCTGAAGAGGCCTTTCCTTGGATGTCATCATGGAAGCCTACATTATCCATTAGCAGAAGTCTCAAAGACTCCATGTGCTTGAAATTAATGGAAAAGGCAAATTTGCTTTTTAGATGGTGGAGGTTTCTCTGCAGAAAACATTAAATGAAAACTTTCTCAGACTGGTCTATTAAAAATTACTCTAATGGCAGAAAACCAGAACCAAGCTCCAGAGAGATCTCAGCTGAAGCCAGTGAATTATTTTTCAGCATTTCAGTCAATCTCATAAAGAGGGACACTGAAGTCAAGCCTACACATTCCATTTAGGCATTAAAAGATACTCACAACCATGTAATTAACACAGCATGTGACACAGATGTGCTTATTTGCAAGTGTGATGTTCTATTATCCAATATAGCCCACACTGCTTGAACAGCAGCTCATCTGTCCAAGACAGAACAGGGATCATCTTTAACACTCAACAGGGAACTGAACACAGCTGTCACCCTTCACATCTTGCTATCACATCTCACAGGTCTGGCACCAGCTCAAAGCCTCAAAGCACCAGTGACCAGAAGAGGCATTCAGTTTTTCCAAAGCAGTATGCAAAAATGCAAATATTTTCCTTCCATGTGTGCTTGGTTTTGTTTAATGCTCAACTTTTACCTAAGGCTAGTAAAGTCTGAGGAGCAATTCCATGGGTGACTGTGGCAAGGTGGGGGCTGTGGGAAGATGCCAGGGGACACCCTCAGCGGGGCACAGCTGCTGCAGGACACAGTAGGGAAACATCTTTGTCATGTTTGTGATGCCTCTGCAAACAAATTAGAGCAAGAGCAAATCAGAGCATGGCAGTAGGACTGACAGATCTGTGAGAAGCAGCCCTGGAGGCACCAAGGCCAGAGAAGGAGGAGGAGGAAGTGCTCAAGTGCCAGAGCAAAGATTCCCCTGCAGCCCCTGCAGGACACTAAGGTAGAGCAGATTGAAAGGTGCAAGAAGACAGAAGCAGCAGAGAGAAACTGCTGTGTAATGGCCAAAATGCCCCTTCCCAAGGCTGACACCACTCACTGCATCACAGAGGTAAACTGGTACCTGGGCTGGTACCAAGGAAGGGAAGCAGGGACACTGAGAATGAAGGAGTGAAACTGGGCACAGAAAAGGGACAGAATTTATTTTCTGCTACTCAAAGTCAGTCATCAAACATTTAGGCTTATAGTAATTAGGTTAATTTTCCCCAAGTCAGGTCTGTTTTGCCCACAATAGCAGCTGCTAACCAATCTCCCCACCTGCACCTTGGCTAACAAGTTTTATTCTTCATGTTTCCCAAAGGGCAGGAGTGAGGAGACATAAGCAAGAGAGCAGGAGTGGGAGTCTGGCTGCTAGCAAAGGCTAAGCACCACAGAAATAAAGTTAAAGTTACTTTCTCTTCAGAAATTTAGTTAGACCACTCTGAATTACAGAGGCAAACACGGTTCCAAGAAATCTGATTCTTTCACTCAAAACTGAGTTCATTTGTACAGCTTTAAGCAACTCTCATTATAATTTTAAATATTCTCTAAAACAACTGGAAATACTGCTCTTTCATGACTGTTTGTAAAAGATACCTGAATGAACCCTACATTTGGAATTAACTGTAGCAAAAAAAAGAGATAATACATCTGCTTTCACTGCTTCTGCCATATGCAGCCAAAATACTTTCCATGTTAGGCTGCTAATGTTTACTATCTTAGGATCATCTCTATTTAGTGACACAAGCAACATTTTCCTTCCAGAACCTCCAAGTAGTTACAGTATCTCACAGGTGGTTTCTAAAGCAAAGGCTTTTTATAGCTATAATGCAAATTGGTTTACATGGTTTCTGAAACTTTAAAATAAATCAACCCATGGTAATGGAAATTAAAAAAAATTCATCCATTAAAAGGAGACCAAGTTGAAGATACACTGGCTGTATTTTAATCCATTCACAGCTCAAAGCCATCCTACTTCCTCTATTAGAACTCAAGAATTGCTCCATGGAGCTTATGTGCTAACACTTTTTTCACAGTTCAGCAAAAGAGTTTCACAGTTCTGTAGTTTTCTCCAATAAACAGCAGCAAAACCACTTTTCCTTTAGAATTTTTAAATGTATGAGGCACTAGTTAAATTACTTTCAGGGAACTAAAGAGAAACAATCACAAGTAATTGAAAAACCCCAAAACTAAGTACAAAACCACAAAAGCTCCCCTAAACATTCTATCATTCTTATGTTTAGATTACAATAGACTTTCAGTGTTCTGGTGTTTTAGTGTTTCACACTGCAGTGCTGACAGTGCACTTGAAAGAAGTGAAACTAGAGCTAGTGGGTTTTAATTCTTACCAAATACAAACCACATCATCTCAAAGATTTTTGTGTATCTCAGAGCATTCATTCCTCACCTTCTGTTTCTCTCCTCATTCTCATTTTGTCAAGTTTCCTCTGCTGCTCCCTCAACAGTGCCTGCTGTTGAATCTCTAGAGTCTGGTCATCTTTTGGAGGATCAGGATACATGTGCCTCAAGACCATACGTGTTTCAGGATCTAGAGCAAAGAGATGAAATTTACATTTATTCCCTACATTACCATTTCTGAAAAGCATTTTAAAGAGTCATAAAATAACCATTAAAAATAAAAGTGTTAATGGCCAAGAGGATGAGCAACTTAGCAATGATTTTACAATTTTACTATATTAAAAATACATCTTTTCTGGTAAAGAATGAACAGAAAATTACACAGAAGCATTATTTGTTGGTTGATAAAAAAGTCAAACTCAGTCTATTTTCAGTAACACCATGATATCAAATGCACAAGAAGTTTAAGCAGCAGGGACAAGAAGACAGGTCAGTGCTCTGAGTGATGACACAGTATTGTGAGGCCAAGAATTCCATGGAATGGCAGGAACAGCCCCACAGAGAGATACACACACACACAAAATACTGCCCACAAAGTCCATTGCATGGCCAGTAGCTCATGAAGCTGCCTGATCTTTATTTTTGTCTTTAAATCCTGCATGCAATGGGAAGTGGAGAAAGAAGATGTTTTCCTACCCTTCTTCATCAGTAACAAGAAGATGTACCTGCCTTTGTACTTAAGTTCATTAAATTCCCAGATATTCTGTATATTGACAGGATCTTGTGCCTCCTTCAAGGAAGGTCTCCGAG
Organism: Ammospiza caudacuta; assembly: GCF_027887145.1. Classification (NCBI taxonomy): domain Eukaryota; kingdom Metazoa; phylum Chordata; class Aves; order Passeriformes; family Passerellidae; genus Ammospiza; species Ammospiza caudacuta. The sequence goes on along the minus strand of NC_080593.1, from coordinate 120,476,539 downwards.
CTGGAGCCTGCAGACGAAGCCTGGCCATCTCAAATATGTCCCTTGGATTCTTCTCTCTCCTCCTGCTGGACAGGTTTGTAGAACAAGCAGAGAGCAATTTAACACCACGCTATTAATGAGTTGGATGGAAATACTGATAATGTTCAGATTTTTTATCTTTAAATAAAGCTATCAAAACAGGAAAATATATTTGAAAGTAAAGACACTGCATACTGTGTTATAAAAAAGAGATAACCTACTTAAAATAAAAAAAAACCCTCATACTTTACAGAGTGGAACTAAGGCTGGTAATTAGATGTGCCTTTTCCATTTAACTGGTATGATTAGCTAATGCATTCTGGAAGCAAACCAAATTGATTAAATAAAGAGAATATGATTTTCCAGTAAGAAAGAAAGTACTTCCACAACAGTACAGTATTTATAAGCATATTCAGCAGCTGTAGTACTGCAGTTTACAGGCATAAATTATGCCCTAGAAAAAAAGGTAATGAGATATAATTCTGCCTTAGACATCTGCTTTAGACCACTCTTCAAGGCAGAGCACTGCAGCTTCTTATCTTACCAGTACAGCCACTCTTACAATAAATTTTAGCATGAGTCTTGGAAAAAACACAAACACACTAAAAAAAAAAAGGAAAAAAAATATTTACAAGTTCTACCTTGGTATTTTCATTCTACTCATGTATATTGGTCAGCTACACAGTAAGTTCCTGTGAAAAATCTAGCTTTTGAAAGAGAAGATTAAATTCTTACCGTGTAATTGGTACATTATCATGACTGGCCACATTTAGCAACTGTTCCTGCAGTCGCCTCTCTTCACTACGAAGCTGTTTCCTCATCTCTGATAATTCATTGATCACATTCTTCCTTTCCTCTGGAATTTAGCACAAATAATTTAAAAATAAAGCATATCAGAGCAACTTTGCTGTCTACTTATAAACATAAGTAAAAAATAAAGGGAAAAAACACATATGAGGAAATGTGGATTAAAAAAAGGATTGTACAAACACAAGAATCACAATATTTAATATACTAGAAAGATCAGAATTTATATTTTAAGACAGCACAAGGATGAGAACCTCTTAACAGCAGAAGACATACAAATGTCACTGGAAATGTTTCACTGTATTTAAAAAAGGAAAAGCTATGGGATACAAGTGGGTGTAGCCAGCAAAAAGGCTTAATTTGAAATATGCAAACCTACATAGTCTTCAGATAACAGGAACTGCAGTGGTATCTGCAAGCACTTAGTATAATTTTTTTCCCTGACTCAAAAGTTGATATCTGTCTGCCTAGTGCAGATTCTCTTAAGTGGTCAAGAGTTCCAACTTCAATTTTTATTACATGCTTATGTTGACTTTTCAGACCTGCTTTGGATCTGTGCTGTTTTTTGTGGTCAGGACAGCATTCCTCCACAAGTTAAATCAGTTTCAGAAATTCCTCATTTTCCAAATAACATACTTAGAGCTGGATATTTGACTGACTTTTAGATTTTAGTGTCCAGAACTTAGCAGGCAAGTCTTACTAGTTTAAATCCTCAGAAACGAGACTCAGTTTATATGTCTTTATTTCTCTCTTGACAGAAGGTCTGAGTCAATAAATTTCCAAAGGCTGAATTAAGAACCGCTCTGCTTTCCATTTAGTGGAAAATTCACAAATCCCTGGAATGGCCTCAGGTACTTTCTGCTGCAGGCTAGCACCATTTGTAGGCCATCACTTACATTTCATTTCGTTTTACTTACTGCTACATTTACATATACAAGTATATTTCTTATATACTTGTAAAAAAAGTATCAGCAGAAAGATTACTGCTCTCCACCCACATATTGCCAGGATAACTAATATAAAAAAAACCAAAGGAGATCCTTCTAGCACTTCTGAATTTTAGAACAACCAGTGAAATCTAAGAGGAATGAGGAGAGGATTAGGCAGACTAACAAAGGTAGGTAGAATTTAAGGGTTAGAGCTGCAATGCTCTACACTCTGTTGGTCTAATCCCTTACTGCACCAATCCAAAACTTTCCCCTTTTGCCATATTCTGGGCACAGTGGTACCACTGTTCCAAGAGATCCAGCACTTCTCATGCAGACTATTCCATTACCAGAGTTTTTACAAAAACATGTTTCCTTATGATGACGCATAATGAATGCATTATCATTTTGTCTTAAAAACTCAGACATACCATACTTAAAAACTCAGACATACCAGTACATTGATAGTACTAAGAGAGAAAACACCTAGACAGAAATGCAAACTTGAAAGGACTCTTCTTTTGCAGGCAAGAAAAGGTACTGTAACAGAGAAGGGGTTTGCTGTAATAGGAAGTGAGCCTGCAATGAGGACAAGTACCCACCTAATGAACGCAGCTGATTTCTTCGAGCAGGGACAGGTGGAGAAGGAGCTCTGGGCTGTGGAGGATCCTAGTGACCATCATCAATATCAAATGTCATTTGTAAAAGGAAGAAATTGCAGTACATTTTAATTCCTTATTTTACAGCTAATGTACACTAACAGTTGGAAGTCAGAACAGTAAACTTACAGGTTGTGAATGCCTAAAATTTTTAAATCTGATCTTTCAATGTATAATCCAAAATTACTATGACAATACCTATAATGCACTATTCAGAGTTCTAAACAAATCTATTCCAAGTACTGCTAAAGAAATAAACTGACCTACCTCCAGAGCATTATCCACTTTTAGGAAATTTAGGGAAAACAATGGTTTAAAGTATGACATAAAATATTCTCTGAAACTATAAAGTATTTAGCTCAGTTCAGACAAAGAGTTGGTAAAAACAAACAAACAAACACTTTCTCAATAAAAAGACAAAAGTATAGCCTGAGATTCAAATCTCATAAACAATTATTTAATCTACTCTCTTCTAGGAGAAATTTATTTTAAAATCCAAAAAAGCCCCAGAGAAGACTATCAAGTAAAAGAAATGAGAGGTCTCAGAACCACTACTGTAACTCATTTGTGATGCAGAGAAGAAAGCAAAGCATATTAGGAGTAATAATCTCCTTGCACTTTGAAAAACGTAAAGATTACATAAGAAGGTCAGTAGCTACAAATCAACATTAAATTTCATGCCTGAGCAAAGTTCTTCTGTGAGTGAAAATGATGAGCTGCTAGATTACATGTAAACTTTCTTATCCTAAATCTTGAGATCATCAGACCCCTTGTAAGGGTCTGGACAGTGTAATATCCTCTCCAAAATGAGGTACTCATTCCTACAGAAAATGCACATGCTGAAAAAAACCTAAAATAACCCACCTCCAAAAAAAATTCTCCAATACTTGAAATAAAATTTAACCTTAAATTTCAGAGCTCCAAGACTGATTAATGTAAAGGCTGTCTCGTTATCCGTGGCATTGCAGTAAAAACTGCCAAATTTGAAAATCCTGGCATAATTTCATACCCAGTACTGTCTTAAACAAAGCAGTAGAAGTTTGCTCTGACAATCTTGTGCTCTCACATACTTGTGCATAGGAAGACAGACGGCTCTCAGCAGAGGGAATCCTCTCCTCTTTTCTCGCTGATTTGTTCTGCAGGGCAGGAATGACAGGTGAAGATTGCCGTGACAGCTGCAGGGAGGAAACCAAGACTGAAACTACATCCCTACAGCTTCTGAATAAAGTGTTCTTTTGGACAGGCAAAGTTTTGTTAGTGTTTTCCCTTTGACAGAAAGAAATGTTCCTAAGTGCATATAACAACAGCAAAAATTATTTAATGTAATTTTTGTTTTCAACCTATAGAAATTTTAAGACTTTTTTCTATGCTGTAGGGTGTTTTGTTCTTAATTTATATTTCAGTTATATATCTTTTTTCCTCTAGACACTTCCTTTATATCTTTATATCAGTTTATTTTAGAGAAATTACAGAAACTTAGTACAAACTTCCTAAGAGAATTTTATAATTAGATTTTGTCCATCAGAATGCTATGTGATGGATTTCTTACATCATCCAGATGAAAGGAAAATAATTAAATTTCCAAAACCACCATTGTTTAAGATGAACAGTCCTATCAGTCCTCCAATAAACAATTTTATTTATATTTACACCTCAGCAAATGCAGGTCACAGTATTTCACAGCAGATATAAAAATCAACTATTGAGTGCAGATTATTAATCTTACTTTTACTATTTTTAATGCAAATTTAACCAACAAGGTAAGTTTCTACTGCAGTATGACTGATTTTTCCATCAGTTGTTCTCTGTGCATTAAGTATACTGCAGTTTGATAAACAGGGAAACAACACTGAAGGTAGATATCTAAGAAGTCATGTGATTTCCTTAAAATCCAGTTATTTTTGTAAGTTTTCTTAGCAAGTCACTTAAACATACCATCTTCTTCTCCTCTTCCATCTTTTCTTTCTCAAAATATTGTCTAAGTTGTTCCTCTTGCTTTTCTTCTTTTTCTTTTTGTCGTTTTTCTGCCTCTTTTCTCCTTTCTTCCCCTAATTGAATTACTTCTTTATTTTTCAATCTTCTCTGTAACATAATTAATACATTAAAAAAGACTCAATTAATAATATGTTTTCTTTCTCTTTGAGAAGCTAAAATTACACATCAAAGTGATTAGTATGAAATAAAAAAAGCATATTTCATTAGTCTGACTTCAAATGTCCAAATTCAAATATATCTCATGCCAACCTCAAATAGCAGCAGCCCTGGCTTTGCTAATACCATTAAACAGAATTCCTAATAACTTCTACATCAGTTTGTGACCCCAGATCTGCCATCAGCTAAGGCTAAACTGTAGGAGTCATTTCCAAAAATTAGGATTCAACTAAAACATACTGCAGACATGCACCACACTATCACAACACCACAGAGAAATTATCATCTGGTCTCAGTTTCAGTCGTGTGACTGTGAATAGCAATGACATCAGGTAGCTCCCTACTCTCTGCTAGAACAGCTCTGGTATCCAGAAGACAAGGCTCATCCAACTAATCTGCTCATACTAGGGAAGGAGAATTTAGAATATAAGATAAACATTTTGTCTTAGAAATTTTCAAGTCCTACATCCTAATCTTATCTTCCGTAATCCCACAGGGCACTAAAAGAGTCATCTTTCTCTAATGGCCTTGCGTCCTCTTCCTACAATTATTTATCATATTCTAAATAATGCAAATTTATTAAAAAATGAAAACCCAAGAAATAAAAATTTGGGGTATGAATTAAATCCATAGCTATTGATTTAGGTTTGAATTTACCTCCGTGAAAAGTATTCACTAGATCTGCTTAGCATTCATCAAAAACAAACAGTATTCTTATCTCTCTTATCTCCTTGCCAATTCTAAAAGTTTGTACAAAATATTCCTGCATAGGTACATTTTTCAAATAATTCTATGATAACTAGATTTAAGACAAAAACTGGGATTATATTTTTTTACTTCACCAATTTGATAAATCTTTTTATTGGCCTCACCACCAATTTCTTTTAGAGAGGAAAGCACCACTGTCATTTATAAAACTACAGTTTTTTTTCTTGAAGTTCTTCTTGAAGTTTTTTTCTTCAAGTTTTCAGTATAGCATGGCCAGTGAAAAGAATGAGCTAGTTAATGCTGGCAATCTTCCACCTCTCCTCTGCCTAATGCAGACCCATTTAAAAGCAAAGATCAATTCACAGGACATTTCTTGGCTTACCTTCTACACAACAGGTATTACAAAGGGTTAGTTTAGGATGGAAAGAAGTCAAAGTATCAAAATACTACACCTCCTCATCTTTCCTCCTTCTCTCCTCTAGCTCCTCTTCATATGCTTTTTGAATTCTCATCCTCTGTTCTGCGAGTCGTTTTTCCTCTTTTTCTTCTTCTATGCGAAGTTTTTCTCGCTCAGCTTCTTCCCTACGTCTCTTTTCCTCAATCTTAAAAATAAAACAAAGAAGTATTCAACTGTCAATAGCCAGTAGCAATCTGATTAACAACATTTACCACCATGATTTCTGCAGTACCTACTTGCAAATCAAAAGCTATATGGTGCAACTGAAAGAATCCTAGAGCCTGTCCTATATTTCAGCTTCAGAACTCCCTTAAAATGAGATTCTATTTTCCTATTTTTTTTTTGCCATCAGAGCCACCCCTCTACAGGAAAATAATTTATAAACAATAATAAAACCAGAATATTTCCTAACACTCGCTCTGTTCAAGAGGTGCTGGAGTAACACTTTTATTCACTGGTTATATAATGGAAGATGGGAAACAAAAAAGATATGGTAATTATCTTTTTCCATTCCACTATTGCAGTATTATTAGACCTTTGATCTTTTCTTTTCAAGAGATCCACATCAAACGCTGCACAACTTTAGTAGTCTCTTAAATTATCTATTATTTCCTTGATAATGGTATTTAATTACACTGATATTTAATTCACGCAGCATAAGATTAAATGTCAAACATTATGGACAGAAGACATAAGCTGGTTGAGGAACAACCAGGTTTTATATACCCATCAATAAATAACTACACTATGACTGATCACCATTTCTTTTTGATGAACGTGCATTTTTGTCATGTAGACCTCCAAGGGAAACATCTTGGTTTCTGTAGTCATTTATGTATGCAAACAGTTTCAGAACTCAATACTGTATTTAGAGAGCTGTACATAAAAAATTATATAGAGCCTAGATTATAGAAGCCAACTATTAAGAAATGCTTGTCTAAGTGATGCTATTAAGTAAGCCAAAATCCAAGAAACTCTATGGTATGTAGCTTTTAGTACATCTCTTGTGTGCAGAATTGGCTGTGATAGCACAGGTAAGGTCTTTGGTGGGCATTGATAATTTACTCTGAGTGCAAATCCTCTTTGTACAATTTATCTCACTGGATGGTATCTGGCACGAGCATTCACCTGTAGACGCAGGAAGTTCTTGTAGGATTCCTGTCGCTTAAGCTGCTCTGGAGATGGAGGCTCAGCAAACACATTACCTCGAGCAAAAGGAGAGGCCTGTGCAAATGTAATACCTGAGGGAGGGGAAAGGTTACAGATAAAAAACAAACTGAAGACAGGAAGCCAGAGTGAGAAATGGGGAATCCGAGACACTGGTTTGAAAAGGAAGCTCATGGCAGTCGTAACTCAAGGCTATAGCTGGGCTTGAAAGTTCTTACTTGAACTGTTTAATACCATCCAAGTGAGCTTCATTTCTACAAAATAACACCTACTAAAGTCACCTATTCTAGTGTTCAATCTGCAGCTTAGTATCTAAGAACATTACCTGCAAATTAATTGGAATAGCAAATACTTTACACCTTGTAACTTTACACCTTGTAACTTTACTGCTTGCAATTCTTTTGACTTAGAACACACAGTTATGTTCCTCAGGTTTATTCACTCTTTTCCAACCGAGCATCCTAATAGAACAAATATTTACACAAAACAGCAAAGGATGCTACAAAAACCAAAGCCCCAGACTGGCAAATAAAATTCTAAGCAGTCAGAAATCTGAATTCTGCCAGTATAGAGTGTTTTTTCTGTACTATAAAATTTGAAATGTCAGGTCTCCTTTAGCCCTGAGTTACGACCACAACATAACCATACTGTCCCCAAAGCTCTAGATAGGAGGATTAATTCAGATAGCACACAGAGCAGGTTTTGCAGAACAGAATCCCTATAAGAAGCAGAGGAGAAAGAAAGGAAGTAAAGGAAAAGTAGAGGAAGTTGTGTTAACTTCCCAGTTCATGCAGCATGTTCTTCACTCATATCATGTCTGCCCTGAAGGATGGTGCCTCAAAGATGTGCAAGAGCAATAGCTCCACTGAGCTGAGATGAACATTGCATTTCCCTATATGGTAACACCCAAGTCAGATGAAAGCATAAATAACACATTAAAGTATTCTCATAGGAATTCTCATGTTTACTGCTACAGCCTAGCCTTAGGAGGATATGTTTGCATACCAAGGAGTACACTTTGAGATTATTTTTCCTTACATGGAAGCAATGCTTGAATCCTTCCAAAATCAAACTAAATTTACATGTGGCTCTTTCATGATGGAGTTACTTCCATATAAAAAAGCAGAATAAATTTTATATACCATTTAGATGGCATGGGTGCAAGACAGACAAGTTACTACGGAAAGTATCAAGGAAAATGCCTGCTGTGTACCAGTTACTATCCTGCAAGTTCCTCTTTTAACAGGGCAGCGTACCAAAAAAACTCCAAAAGTCCAAGTAACCAAACCCACCAAAACATACACAAAGCCACTGTAATACATGGCTGATCAAATTCAAGGTGCAAGACGATAAAGTTTCCATCACTGATCTGCACCACCTCCTGATCCCAAAATAAGTGATTTAAACAAGAGGCTCTCAGCTGTTTAACTTTATTACTTTAACAGCCTTCCTGTTTCACTTCTTACTAAATGGTTAAATATACAACCTGTATCATGTACAATACCATGTAATTCTTTATTAAGAAGTGCAACAATTCAAACAAGATAAGGAAAAGTACCATCTAAGCTGAGTTGAGAAGACCATCAACAATCCTGGCCTTTGCCCATGCTAAATTAGGGACAGGTTTGGAGTAACACAGTGCTCTCATTTAGATGTCTCACAAAACATTAGAAGATAAAAATGCATTAGTTTAAAAAAATGAAAATAAATCAAAATCCTTAGAACTTGAAGGCAATGCATAGGGCTCCATATGTACCCAATTTACCTGTAACTTTCAGAAATTGTTAACCTAGTTACTGTACCTATCTCACCTTAAACTCTAACATCATATACCTGAAGATCTCCTTTTATTCCACCGTCTCACCTACTACACAGCTGTATTTTACTGTGTCATTTAAAAATAAGACAAACATGTACAAAGATTTGATTAGAAACATCAAATCTGGAAAATTAATATACTGATCCTGACTCTTCGGGGCTAAAACAGCTTTAGTTATCATGATGATAAGATAGATAAGATTTTAAGAGCACACAGTGACAGCAATGAAGAAATTTGGGAAACAAGCATGATACTGACTTCACAGGTAGAGAGCACTAACACTATCATAGGACTACCAGAAAGAGGTAAAGACTATGGAATTTTGGTCACTGAGACTTATGGATAGTTAGAGGAGCAATACAGTATTCTTAAAAACCTGCTATTTTATTTGTAGATGCTTCTGAGTTCTCAGGTCTCGAGGAGGCCAGATTTAGGTCAACAATAGCCCTTTTATCTTCATTTGGTCTTGGCTCTGGATTATAATAAGCCTCTTCATTTCGCTTGTGCATGACAGTCAAGTCCGCTAAAGGAAAGGGGAAATAACTGTTTATAGTGTTTTAATCTCATCAAGGCATGCTCACTGTAGATTCTCCAAAATACAGGGGGTTTTGACCAGATTCCACTCTTCCTGAGCATATCAGCAATGATATGAAACAAAAAAATCAGGCAAAGACAAGAATACAGAGGCTAAGGGTGAGATTCTAATAATTAACGAGTTATTAATTAATTAACAGATTAAAAGATTCATTTTATCACTTTTCCTTTGTCAGGAATGATTCTTCCCAACAAACCTCCCTTCTCCCCTGCCTCAAAATGCTATTAATTGGAAAGATAAAGAACTCAAAGACAAAACTGACTGTCTAGTCTGTGTTGAAATAGATATTTAGAAACCACCCTTTCTTCTATCTCCTTAAAACTGTAAAATACTTCTGAGTTTAGTATTGATATTTTAAGTGCTGAATCTCTCTAAGTACTGTTGAGGGAAATAAGTGTAATTGAAGCACTGAAGCATATTTTGCTCTTCATGTCTTCAGTAATAATCCAGGTGCAGATTTCAATATGTAAGCAAAGCAACATTATGTGACATTTTCATCAAAATTTACATGGTGCCTGATCAAAGATGTTAATTTCAGCTGATTTTGAAATGTTACCATACTACACTTAGAAGGCTCATTTCAAAACAAAAAAAGCACTGCACAGTTTTCAGATTACATTTTGAAATAGTGTTTCTGATAATTATGAATTACTGTAGTTATTTAAGCACACAGATTCCGAGAACTTTAAATTCCATGCCTCTCTGTAAAACAACCTTTGCATATATCAGAGTGTGATAAAAAGCTATTTACAGAGATTTTTAGGAGGATAAAAAGACAAGTCACACCACATTAAAAAGACATGTCAGAAAGCATGTCCTGATTCACAACACTCGACTCATAGCTTATACATCATGTTGCCAACCTATGATGGGAAAAGTATTTTACATATTTAATTCAGGAAGACAAGGTAATAAGCTTCTTTCTCTTGGTTTCTCATTTACAGAGAGAGATAAACTTCTCAGCAGTTATGTGTAGGGCTCAGGTCAGTATGAGACCTTTACATTTCCAGCCACACCACTGCTGAAGCCTAGAGGAAGAAGCCAAACACATAAATACAGTGCCTGGAGTCAGGCAGTATGAACACCTCTATCTGCCCTGAGGATAAACACAAGCTTGGATCCTTAATAAAAGCTTCTAAACTTTTAATTTGGCCACAAAATCTTTAAAAAGCATTTAAACTTTACTCACTACTCTCAAAATATACTATTAATTTTGACATGTTGCTCAGGTGTCATACAACTAAAACAAATTACTTTTGTATATAAACTGTTATCCAGTAAATATTAAACAATTTATTGGAAGGGTAGATTAACAACCTGGATTACAGCTATCTTCCAGCTCCCTACTCCCATCTTGTATAAAATAGCACTTGGAAAAAAGCAAGCCTTATAAAACATTACTGCTGAGTGCTCTTTATATAGCCATTTACCAGCAGTGTTACTTAGGGAAGTATAAATATTCCACTTAGTTTTGTATATTTATATAAACACATTTCCATTTTTCATATCACAAATAGAGATTTCTAAGCCTAGACACCATTTTTAAAAAGAAAAAAAAACCCTAAAAACCTGTTTCCTAGGACATGCTTAAATAAAAATCTTCACAACAGACTTTAGCATATTTGTATTGCAGATAATTCTGACAGCTTGTTTTCCTCCTTCTCCCTTTACAACTGCATTGTGTCTTCACTTAAAGTTGACATATCCTGTGTTTCCCATTTTGTTTGGATTGTACTCTTTAAATGATTCTACAGAAATCAAAATAATAACTCAATTATTCCTGGAGTACATATCCTTGAAACAAGTCTTATTTGTCAAAGGCTACCAGCGTAACAAAACAAGGAATAATATGGCTGAATAGAGCTCTTACAAGAGCAAGAAAACATCAGCTTTGAAAAGACAACCCATAATTTTCACAAACATACTTATCAGATTTCCTTCTGCATCTTTGAGAGGAGCACCACCACCACCTCTTCCCCAAGGATTGTAATTCTTCATTTCTGCCTCTAACTTCTCCTTCTCCTCTCGCTCTTGCCTGCGTCGCTCTTCTCTCTCTCTTATCTAAAAGCAATGCAACCAAAGTTAGTTCCACAATAATATCACTTTAAGTAGAAGTGGAATAAAAGTTAACAGAGCAAACTGAATTCTCTCATCTATTTCCCTCATCTAGAGCAAGAAAATCCAAACAGTTCACTGTCTACACTGCAGACAGTGCATCACGTTTGGTTGTGCTTGGCAGTTGTGCATAATCAGAGAAACATCCTACACATCATAAAACTTCCAAGTTCCAGAAATGTCCACATGTGACATTTGCACTAGATCAAAAGTCCCCTATCTCTGGATCTTTGATACACATGTTTATACTGGCTGAAAATTAAAAGGCAAAATTCTACAATATTATTGCACTTGCTTCTCTCAATCTGGTATGTTTTGTTTAACCAAAACTTAGACTGGAGATGACTCCTAATAATAAATGCCTACACAATTCCATAATCACTCATAAAATAGTTTTCAGTGGTAGTTCACTATGATCTATGTGTAACACAAGAATGTTCATATGCTTTGTTCTTCTCTTTCTTCAAAATCATTTATGTAATTAAGTCTCCTTATTTATAGAATTAATAAAGTGAACAGCTGTTAAAAAGTCACCTTTTACTCAAAGCTTTTAAAACATTAACTATTTTTTGTATTTGAAATATATTAATGTAATTTTCTTAACTTTATTTCTCATGTGCATTAGAAAAACATTTCATTAGATAAATACAATTAAATAAAACACTATGAGGGTGGTGAGGCATTGGAACAGGTTGCCCAGAGAAGCTTTGGATGCCCCATCTCTGGAAGTGTTCAAGGCCAGGTTGGATGGGGTGTCACACAGCATCATCTAGGGGAAGGTGTCCATGGCAGTGGGGTTGGAACTAGATGGTTTTTAAGCTCCCTTCCAACCTAGGTCACTCTATGATGCTATAATTTCCCAGTAATCCCAATTCCATAAGAGATATAACAAGTCAACAAAGACCCATCTAGCCCCTTCAACTGTTTACAAAAATCATAAGTCAGGTCTATCTATAGCAAAAATAAGAATATCCTGATTGCTTTCAACTTTCAACCATAACAACTATGAAAGGTTGTATCATGCCATGTTTATTAGACCTTTATGTCATATTGTGCAGTCTCTCATATTGCAAGGTAATACTTATTTAGGACTACACTGAGAAAATGCCTTCAGAGAACCATATGTACAGTACCTGAAACTATTCCTAAATGGTTATTCTATTCTCTATTTGCCCTTGGATGGAAGCCTTTCCTTTATCCCTTATGCACAAACATAATTAGAACTACACTATTTTTATTGGTATTATTTACCTCTACCAAGGAAATACATGAAAAATCAGATAAGAAAACGTTAAGTGCCCCTGAACTGGGTACTAGGAAAATTTCTCCAAAAGTAACATATTTCATCATGGTCAAATACATTTTGTAACTATAAACTCCCTCAAGATGCAACAGCAAAAGGCCACTAAAGTGAGTATAGGACTAAGGTGTCTACTGGAACAGGAGACACAAAAAAATTGTCTAGTCTATCAAAAGAGAAGCTAAAAAAAATGAGACAATGCCTACAAACACACTGGAAATAAACATTTGGCAAACCTTTGAATTAGTGTCCAAATGATCATGAAAAACTTACAGAAATTAGGCTGTTCCTAGTAATTATAGCAATAATGGAATATCAGAACAATACAAGCCATTCCTTTTAAGATGCAGGTTCTTATCTTCATGAAAATAATTACATAAAGATACATGCCTGGAACTAATCTGTTTGCTGTAAGATTCTTAACATTCTCTCTGCCTCTGACAAAAAAATTGAAGAGCTTACTGTCCACCTGAAGAGCTAAAATGAGCTAAAGCAGAGTCAGAGGAAGGAAGTGATGAAAGGAAGGAGAGTTAAAAAGCTTCTTATTTGTATGCTACATAAAGTTCTCTGAAAGAGTACTATAGTTAAAACCATCATATGCCAAAAAAATGAAGAATGAAGAGTTAGAAACTTTATCACTCAGTACCTGCTGTTGTAATTCTTGTTGATAAGATAATGTTGCCTCTTTGGAAGGCTTTGTTTTTTCTTCAGAATACACTCCTATGCCTCTTTGTCTGTCTCCTGTATTCCTCTGTCCAATGTTACTCCTAAATTGAAAAATCACACATATAAAAGGAAAACATCACAGGGTGCAGAGTGAGGTAAAAAAATTTTTTAAAAATCCATTCCTGAAGTATTTAAGAGCTGTTGTTTCCCATAGCCTGGCAGTTTATAATCCCAAACATTTTCTTAAATCCATACAAAAATAGCAGTTCAATGAATTATTCTTTTATTGTCTAGATAGAAGTTTGAAGAGTTGTCTTTAACATTTTACTTCAAAGGTATATCTGTTCTTAGCAAAATATTACCAACATACAAGAAAAATATCCATAGAGATAAATATACATAAAGAATACAAATATAGATAATACTTACACAGCCTGCTCTACTGGAGCTTGGCCTAAAGGAGGATCCAGACTAGGTGTGGGTTGCATTCCCATCATTCCTGTACCATCTGTAAAAAACAAGAACAAACCATATTTAAAATTTTGAATGCTCAGATAGAAATATTTTTCATTATCTAAAAGAACAGAGTTCATCAGTCAAACTCTGTGAGTATAGAACAAACAGAACTCTCAGCTTCTATAACAAACTCAGCTAACCCTTAATATGCCCTCTAAAGCAAGAAATACAATGCCAAGGTACAAATCTATTTCTTAAATTCAACTAAATCCCTTTAGATTTTACAAATTACCTCATCAACATATTCTATATCAAATAACAAAATTAAATTACTTGCTTAATGGTGACACATCATCATTCTTTCCAAATGTCATTTAAATCAACTAGTAAAAGAGCTATTTTTCTAAGTTTTTTTCTCCTTTATTTTACCTTTTCTATGAAGATAGCACAAAAAAATTTAAAGTATTTCTGATTTTTTCTCTAAAAAAGAAAAAAATAGAAAAGAGAAAAACGAACACCACATAATCCAGTCCCTCCCTACACAAATCACAATAAGTTTCAATCATGAAATCATCATGAAGTAAAGGACAGACAAAAAAGGAGTCCTTAAAATACAAAAGTAGACCACTTCATACATTATTTTAATATATCTAACGTATTAATAAATATCTTTTAAATATTGATAATTATATCTGAAATTGCAACAGCACCTACACATGTAATTAATTAGTATTTAAGTGATTATAGGAAATAATGTTTTAATTACCAATATTATAAAGAAAATTATCTGGGAGCAGTAACAGCAAAAAATCTGAGACTAGAGCTTGTTCAAGTGATGAACAAGATTTCAGGAAGTCACAGCCCTTTTTGTTGCTGGAGAAAATTACTTCATTCAAAAACAGTATTGAAAAAAAGCCCTTTTAACTCCCTACACATCTTAAAAATGGGTTTAATTTGTTGTTACAAGTTCTACATTGTTCATCATTTAACTAGATTAAAAGCAGTCATATGAATCACTCAAACAACCACCTAAAATCATCAACTTACAGTATGCAAGAGCAGGATCCAAGGGATTCCTAGCCCCATAAAAGTAATAAGCATCATCATAAGGTGTTTTATAGTTGTCTGTCAAAACTGGTGGTGGAGGCGGTGGCAACGGTGCAAGCCTTAAAGAAAAAAGGGACACAATTCCTTGGTTTGTTGCACAACTGAAAAGATATCATCAGAAGAAGTGGGAGGAGGAGAGAAGGAGAGGGAGGGAAAGAGAATGAAGCAGGGATGGGGACAGAAGGAGAATTCATTATGGAAAAATTCTAGATTTAGTTCAGCTGAAGACCTCTCATTAGTGACATGCAGGAACAAGATACAATAAGTCTCAGCAGGGAATTAACCTTCCCTGAGGGAGCAGCACATGAACCCAGACTATTCCAGAGATCTAAGAACACAAAACAAGCACTCCTCCTTTAAGTGGCTCAGTTAATGGTACTTCCTGGCTGCATCAGTAGAGAAAACAAGGCAAGATCTGGTCAAAGGGTGAATAGCACAGCAGAGCTTCAGCCACGTGCCTTCTCTCATTTTAGCCACAATCACAGCACCCAGTGGAAGCTGCCCTTGCCTACAGTGCATTCCTGAGCTCAGCCCTGGAAGACTGCTTAATTAATAGGAGCCAAACTGGTGCCACATCAGCCTTCTGAAAACATGGACACTGCAGGGCATGGGCCCAAGCATTCTCACAACTCAGTATTACAGACATGGACATAATTTCTACAGCTCAACCCTTGTCCTACACAAAAATCCACTATGAGACAGCTACCTTCAGAGATAATCCAGCCTCCATGGATGCCTTCAAATAAACCATGAGGAAACTGACATTGAAAGTTTATTCCAGTACAAAGTAGTAAGTTTTCTGTTAATTGTCAAAATACTATGTCTACCTTCATCAGCTCCTTGGAGAAGGATCAAGAGTAATAACATGCTAAACAACAATCTTATTTAACATGTAAAATGAACATGATGGTGAAGCACCTGGGAGCCACCATTTCCCCAAGACTGCTGACTAGACCCCTCTGAAAGTCTTTATCACTCTGAGAGTCTTCATTCACTGGAGAGGCTGAACGGGCTGGCATTGGAGTCTGGAAAGCCACCCTGGGCCTTTCAGGAGGTACCTTCTCTTCAAAAGCTCTTGCTGTGATGCCAAACTGCTTCAATCTATTTGGCTGAAGGGAAAAAACAAAAAAAGAAGTAGTAAGAAAAAGAGAGAGGAAAAAAACCAAAACAAAACAGTTGCCTCATTACTAGGAAATATTCTGAACCTCCATTTACGCTGGGTTAAACACTTCACTGAATCTCAACTTTCAAATTTCAAATGTTCAAATTTCTAGTAACTGCATTTTTTTTCTTCCAGTGATCTACTGGGAATCCAGTATTACAAGGAAATTCAAAACTTTTATCAGAGATTTACAAAAAGCAACCTTGTCATTGGTTTCAGGAAGTATATAAATCTAGTTAATGTCCAGAAAAAAGAACATGTCTTTAGAACAGTTTATCTACAGCTATCAATTTTCCACAGTGACAGTATACTCATATTATGCAAAGAAAAGTTTCTGAAATCCCTCCCCTCCAACCCAAGATTGAAATAGCTCATAATCAGTAAAAACTAAAATACAAATACACAGTGAGACTTTTTCCAATAAACATTTCCTTCAATACCATTATTTTACTTTTTGAATTCCTTTGACCTTATTAATTTTTTCAGTCACAAAAATTACATGTTTTTGGAGGGAGTTCTTTTTAAAACATAAGTAGCAAATGTTTATTGATAACTGTCAGCCTCAGAAAAAAGTCAAAAGCAACAAGCAAATAATGTGAAGGCATGCAAGTCAGTTTCAGAACTACCCTGTCACACCCAGAAAGCCCTTACAGCAAGTGCTCTGCATAACTATCCTAATGTTTGTTTCAATAAGGCAATAGAATAGAAGAATGGGAAAAAAAATCATACACTGTATAAGTAAAAGAGATTTTGTTCTGAATTTATTGGTGCTAATATTGAAGTTCTTCAACTAACATGCATTGGGAGAAAGTAATACCCGAAACCAGCTACATATTAATATCCACCAGAAAACCATATACCCTACAATATGGAAATATTTCAACAAAATATTAAATCTTTACCTCCTCATCATTTAGCTGCAAGACAGTGTATACAAGGCAGTTAGTACTCACCAATCAAGGAATACAGTGTTTAGACACAAATTCTCAAAATCTACTAGACATAAATATTTGCATTTAGTATTTAATTTCAAATTTCTAGATGTGAACACAGAATTGGATAAGAGATACTAGCTAAAGCAATTGAATTTTATAAAGCAGTATACAGACTTTTTGTCTTTTCAAATCCAATGTCTTGAGCAGCAGAACATTTAAAACAGCCTTTCTCACTAACGACTTTAATATGAAAGCATTCCCAAAGTGACCCAGATTTTAGCTCTACTGCTGATTTCAGATGTGACTTCAGTACTCAGTTCATCCTGGGGATTGTTTCAGTTTAAACAAGCAGCACATACAACAGTCTACATTTATAGATTCTTAATCAGGCATTGCTATTTAACCAACCTGTAATTAATCACGAAATGCACCTAATTAGAATCTCTCCCTGAGAGGCAATTTAAGGCTAACAGTGACTGATGCCTAATGAATGTAGCAATTCAACTTAATTGAAGGCTTTCAGCTAAATTAGTGCTTTTAAAACACTATGCATGCTGTGTACTTGCTCTGGATAGGATTTTGTTCCTACAACAGGCACTTTGCAGACTCTGACTGAGATGTGTATGGTGTATTGAGTGCTGCAGCACAGCATGCTTCTGCATAGTCAGCTTTGATTACACAGAACTGTTTACACTGACCTTGCAGCCTGCTGAGCCAGGAGAGCCAGCATCCCCTGCTCAGTTCGGCCTCCCTCCCTGCCTGCCTCCCAGCTGTACCCTCTATTCCTCTCCCTTTCACCATGTGAATCCCTGATCAGCCAGCTGACCCTTTTATACCAACTAAAGCAGCAAAAAAGATTCAGATTTTTGCCAGATAACCGAGCTGAAAGAGTTTGAAACAGGGATCAAACAAGCATGACAGAAACTTTAGGCAGTGAAGGCAGGAACATGCAACCAGACAGGTGTTTTTCCTCCCCATTTAGGAGTAAGAATTTTGATTCAGCTTCATTGCTTGTCTGTCTGCATTCTCAGTCTTCTGTCTCCCAAGTTTCACAGAAAGAAAGAAATGGTTTCACAGAATATTCAGAGTTGGAAGGGACCCACAAGGATCTGACTAATAGCATCTTACAGCTAGCTATTCATCCACCTTCATTTTCTAGCAAAGAGGACCTTCTTTCCCTTCTGCTGAACCCTCCAAAAAAGGCACAAGTTTCAACCTGTGTCAAACCATTCCCCAAAAAGAGCACTGGTGATAATTTAAACCAGTAACCAGTTAATTTAATAACTAGTCTATTCTTGCTTGAAAGTTACCACCCTACATCCTAAACAGCACCATCTCCACCATACCCAAGCTTCAATGGCTTTGGGCACATAGCAAGTACATGCAAATCACACAAGTTCTGTCAGTCTCTGCAAGACTATCAGTCTCCTAATAATGTTACTAGTGCTGACAACCTGCTCCTGGATGCATGCTAATCAAAATTCTTCATGTAATCATCACCTTACTAAGGAAGTGGAGACAGTAGTAACTCTGAATTAAGTCTTACAAACAACACCAAACAACTTGCTTTTTACAAAATCCTATAAAAATGCTTGTAATCCTAAGCAGTATATTTGATCACTTTAAAAAATTACAAATTTTTATATTAAAAACTGTTGGAAGGAGATCAACTCATATGCAAAACAACCTTTTTTTTTTTAATTGAGAGAAAGCTTTCTACAGCATACTTTGCATTCCCAAAGAAAGGTTACTACAGTGTGCATTTAAGAGGCTACCACTGGACACCAAGTAATTCTTTCCATGATACCCACTGTTGGTACAAATTTCTATTTGGACACAGAAAAAGAAAATGCTCAATAATTTCCATGAAAATATTTTCCTCTGATGCTGAAAGTATGTTTAATGACTTACAGCCTGTGATGTTTCTGCCTGGGGAAGAGTTAATTTTTTCCACAGTGAAGGGGGGTGGGGCTGTGTTTTGGATTTGTGCTGAACATGGGGTTGATAATATAGAGGTGTTTTTTTTATTGCTGAGCAGGGCTTACACAGAGCCAAGGCCTTTCTGCTTTTTCTGCTGCCACGCTGGTGAGGAGCCTGGGCAAGGCTGGGGGCGCTGGGAGGTGACACAGCTGGGACAGGCAACCCCAACTGACCAAAGGGATATTCCAGACCGTAGGACATCACACTCAGTATATAAAGTGGGGGAAGAAGGAGGAAGGGGAGGATGTTTGGAGGGATGGTTTGTCTTCCCAAGACATGTGATGGCTGAACACCTGCCTGTCCATGGATAGCTCTGAATTAATTCCTCGCTTTGTTTTGCTGGTGTGTGCAGCTTTTGCTTTCCTTGTTAAACTGTCTTCATCTCAACCCTTGAGTTTTCCAGCTTTTTCTCTTCCTATTCTTTCTTTCCCCAGTCCCACTGGTGGGGAAGTGAGCAAGCAGCTGCTCGTGAGGCTTGGCTGCTGGCTGGGGTTAAACCATGACACAGCCTCATCATCCTGGGCTTCAGTTTTGTTCTACACTGATGCCCTATTAAATAGCCCAACATTTATCATTTTATAGAAACTCCACAGAGTTATGTGACTAAGCAACCACAGTGTGCATGTGAGAAAAAAAGAATAGGCTATATAGATGAAAGAAAATCCAAATTTCTTACCTGCTTTTCTGGGTCTTGAACTCCAGAGGCAGCAACTGAGAGCTCAAGTTCCTTCTCACTGTTTTGTTTTTGTAAAAAAAAGAATCAAATCAGAAAGCAATAACGACTATATTAATTCTTTCAAAGCACAAATTCACAACTTTGTATTTAAAAAAACTCCAAAAATACAGGAAAACGGAAGACAATGATTCCACTTGAATTCTTCTGCAATCAGGGAAAGATATTATATAATATCTGTAAATACAGAAAATTCTCAAGAAGTATCTGGCTACCACCCATTTCACCTAGTAAAAATCCACCTACCATAAAAGGAGAAACCACCACAATTCTTATTTACTACAACTTTTCAGGACATTCCTAAAAAATTGGGTTTTATTCACATTCAAGAAGTTAACATTAAACACACTGAAATGAATTATTTAAAAGTGCAGCAATAAATACTGTTTTGAAATTTCTGGGCTCAGGCTTGTTCTGCATAGTATAATTTTTGTCACAATGAGTCAATAGTAACAAATTTTTAATTCCTCATCCCTTCTCTAATGTTGCTGTGTGTTTTTATGTATTCAGATATAATTCAGTAGACAGTGACTAATAGGTAAAGAAGAATTAATATTTTATTATTCTGCATAAGCCAGATGATCAAATGCTTTAAAAATGAAAGGTTACTTTCCAAAATTGGAGGGCAAAACCAAAATAATTTTCAACTTTGCCAACTATTTAGGAAATTCTGTACCACCATAAAAAGATTACTTTAGTTAAAGCTTCTTCACCCTTAAGAAACTAAAAAATCAGTTGTAAAAATGAAAAAGTATCTGGGTTTTCTTCGTTCCACTGAAAGCTTGTGAATATGTTCATTAAAAACTAAAGCTTACATGACAATGAGTTTAATTAAATACAATATTACTCAGCTGCCTGGAACCCCTTAGTTATGAAACTGCTTCTTACTACACTGAATTAATGGAATGCCTTTAAATTTCAGCCATTATCTTTTAAAAAGACAGTAACTTTCCATTACCGTCTCTTGTTCCGCTGCTGCTCAGCCATCTGTTCCATCAGTTCTTGTCTGTATTTCTCCTTTCTCCTCTGAAGAAGTTCTTGGTCCTGACCACCTAATGGAAATGACCACACATTTGTGTAAATGTTCCACAAAGTACACTAAAGGTACTGGACAAAAACATTGCCTTTCAGCCAATTTAGAAACTGAAACACAGCACACTGTACAAACACTGTATCTCTACTGACTAAAACAAAAAAAAGATATCTAGCTTTAATAGACAATTTGTTTGGAGTATGGTGATCAAAACTACTAAAACTTTCATTACTATTTTCATTATTATTTACCTGGTTTTGGTAGGAAAATAGAAATTTTCCTAATTTATAGGAAAAGGAAGCTATAATTTTCAAAGCTATTTGGTACAACAGCAACTAAATAAAAGTAACCTAATTTTTTTTTTTAATCTAATGTTCACCTAAGGAAGATACACTACAGCACTCCAAAATTATGAGGCACTGCTCTGCATAAAACTGAACATTAACACTGAAGGGAGTCAAACCCATGGGGAGGGAAAGTAAATTGCTCCACTTTTAGGATGGTTCCCATGACTAGTTTGCTAAGAATTAGCGAGTACCAACAGATGTGTGTATGTAAAAGGAAATGGTGATAACAGCTCACATAGATTTTAAGGAACACAAAAAACTTTTAGTTTGTCGTGGTTCTCCCCCAGTAAGTGCAGAGGTCTTCTATTATTTTAAAAATAAACCCCAAAAAACATCAGCAGCACCTTCTGTATTGTATGACTATCAGACACAAAGACTCTTAACATACTGTGTACACAAACTGACTGGACTTCTGGTGAAGTAGATCTGAATAATAAAGAGAAGGAGGCTGGAAAGAACCTAAAACAAAAGCCAAATAAGGAACAGCAACAAAACCTGATGCATGACTAACTGATTTTTTAATTTAAAAATCAAATTTGTGATTTGTAGTCCCTGTTGTGCTGGGATTACAAAGTGACCAGAATGTGCAAGACAACCTCGTGGTTTGTGAGTTTGGGAGAGTGTGAAATCACTTCCCATTCTGAAAAAATTCCAGTTTTAATTTACTTAATCTTTACACAGTATAGTTTACAATACTCTTCTAACCAGGACTGCTAGGAGTACAAATTCACACCTCTGTGTCCTCAAGTTACTTCAAATGAGATGACTGGGCAGGCCAGAGAGTGACCCCTATGACACCCCTGGTTTAATGCTGCCTTTAAACAGTTCCAAAAAACTGACCTGCTACATATAGCTTTGAAGATCAGGTCAATTAAAATGAAAAAATTAACAGAAATTATTCTGACAACTGTTAATCTATTTTGCCATAATTCAAAGCTAGCTTGCCTTCAAAAACTCCCATCCAAAGCACTACTAGAGTTCTTTTATTCTTGCCTTACACTTTCCTGAATTCAGCTAAGAATGCTATGTCTTCACCAGTATTTCTCT
Organism: Ammospiza caudacuta; assembly: GCF_027887145.1. Taxonomy (NCBI): domain Eukaryota; kingdom Metazoa; phylum Chordata; class Aves; order Passeriformes; family Passerellidae; genus Ammospiza; species Ammospiza caudacuta. The sequence goes on along the minus strand of NC_080593.1, from coordinate 120,454,351 downwards.
CTGTTACACTCAATACTAATGTTTCCTGTTAAATTTTCTGGCTACAGGAGAGATAACCAGAATCATTTTTCACAGTACCATTTTTCATATTTCTGCAATTAAAATTCACTGTAAACCTGTGTCTTTAACAATACAGAGGTTAAGATTTCTCCCATACTTCAATTTGTAAAATAATTTAATCACTTATCTGGGCCTTAAAATGTTAATAAAATCTAAGAAGAAACTTGGGCTCTTCAAAATTAATTAGTAAGTCAAACATTAATTAGTAAGTTACATTAAGGGAGAAAAGGACTATGTTTTGCTTTAGCTTCTCTATGTAAATAACACTTATTTACCAGTCTTGGAGACAACCAGCAGAAGGAAAAACAAATGCTCATTTTTCTAGTTTTTAACTATTCACATGGAAAAATAACATATTGTCCTAGATTGCAAGGTAATGTGTCTATTCTATTTGCCATCTGTCAGAGGTGTGGCAGTTATCTTCTGTTAATTGGGCAGTTTTCTTTATCTCTTCCACAAACCGATCCTCCCTTCAGGAGATATCTTCTGTTACTAAGCCACTGAGTGTGACTGATAAAAATTAGAGCATTCCACTGTGAGAAGCTCTGTCCAGAGGGAGGAGCCAAGCATTCCTAACTGGATATAATCCGAGATTTTGGGACACCATGACAGCCTTTCCACTGGATTCCCAGAGAGCAGCTGCCTTTTCACTGGATTTCCAGAGGAAGACCAGGCCCATCTACACAACCATTGGATCTTCAGAGGAAAACTCCACCCTTCTACAGGATGCCTGCTCCAAGAGAGCCACACCTGACACTCCAGGAGGACTGCAGCCACCATTCAATTGGACTGCTACCAACACCCTGACCAACAGTGTCAGGTTGTATTCTGACTCTGTCAGTGTTGTTTTGTATTACTGCATTGTTTATTTCATTTTTATTTTTTTCCCTAATAAAAAAACTGTTATTCCTGCTCCCATATCTTTGCCTGAACGCTCCCCTTAATTTCAAATTTATAACAATTTGGAGGGAGGGAGTTTACATTTACCAGTTGAGGAAAGGCTCCTGCCTTCCTTAGCAGATACCTGTCTTTTCAAACCAAGACACATATGCAATGAAAGGCTAACTATTAGTGAGGTTTTTATACATACCAAGAACAAGGCCTGTTGCATATCGCCTTTCACCTGCAGACTTGGCCTGTTCACTAGCTGAAGAACTAATCTGCATCTGATTTCTGGCAAAGACAAAAAAGAAAATGGAGTGATCAAACTCAAGAATTTCCTACACAGTCTGCGGGAACCATGACAGACTCACTTGCATCACTATGTGACACATTTGTGACAAACAGTTTTTCTACAATCCAAAGAAATATCCCAAGCAAAAAAAAGAAACTGTTTGGCAAAAAGACACTTCTCTCAATTCCCATTTGCCTGTGGTTTCTGAAGCCATGAGTAAAACTGCCTCAGTTGAGCACTTCAGCCACGCTCACAGACTGAATGGTGCCAGTCAAGAGTTTACGTAAGGACTTTACAAGGGTTCTGCTTCTACCTCACCCACTTAGATCATTTCAGGGTGTGCAAAACCAAGACAAGACGAAGAAAAAAAATTTTAAAACTACTATGAAAACAGAATTCCACAGTATTTGACTCAATAAAAGTTCTCTGTTGGAGAATAAGTGCTCTATTAATTCAAAAAGAAAACTGGCATGCAAGCTTCAATGCCCATTTTCAGAGGAAACATGTCTTGTTATACTATATTCTAGTTGCAGGAAAAACTATCAGGCATTTCAGACAATGTTTTGGGATTTGAACTCAGGATTTTCATCTCACCATGATTTTGCAGTGCAATTATCAGAAAAGTACACGATATACCACACCTAGAATCTCCAGTTCTTGACAGCGGCCACACACGCGCTCTCTCCTTTAATTCATCTTCATAATCTGCAGGTGCATCTCTTACCATTCCATTCAGATAGGGCCTTAAAGAAATAGAAAATACTCAGCTATGCTTGCCCAGAAACAGCCAATCTGAAATGGAAGGTTCAGCAGTTTTGTGCAAATGCATTTGCTGCCTGAATGCACACTGGACAGCAGAACCAGTCCTGAAAATATCACAAAATATTCTAGAAATAATTCACTTTGCTAGCACTGTCAGGGCAGCTCTCTGTCTGGAATGTGAATTCCCAAGCCTGCTTTCCTGCAGCCCTTATCTAATGAGCCTGGTTAAGAGTTTTGAAAGCTAAAGGGCTTTTGACACTCACACCTCATTAATTGAAACAGATCTTGCTACTCTCAATCCCCAGGAGCCAGCAAAGTCTTCAACAGGTTTTGGCACACAGCTATTGGCTAAGTCTGGTGAAACAGCCAATTCAGATATGAAAAGCTGCTTCAATGGCAATCTACACTTCACTACACACCTGATAGACTTTAAAAGGGTGAGGTGACTTTTGTTCAAGGCAAAAGACTGGCAACACCATGGACACAAAAATTCAGGAGCTAAAATTTGAGTCATCTACATAAGAAGTGAAATCATATAATAGAAACTCCAAGTAACTTCAGAGATGCCAAATATTGTATAGACACAAGAGATCTGTTCCAGAAAAGATCAGGGGTAGGAGAATTTGTAAACTTTTCTTGACTTGCAAAATAATGGCTTTATAAGGAGGACTTCAACTTATCATGACAAAATAGGGCAAAAATAGGTATTCAATGAAAAACAAAGTACTCAACAAATGCTATCAAAATTATACTTTCTCCAGAGCTGGACAGAGCCATGAACTTCCAGTTACACAAACAAACAAACAAACAAAAACCATAAACTAGGTAAACATGGGGAAAAAACCTCATTTTTTTACATAAAAATAACCACAGCTCTGTCAATCTCTAATTTAAATAGAAGCCAATAATCAAAGGCAAAAGGATGCATGCTGGTTATTAAACATTGATCTGGCATCTTAACAACCCACCAAAACAACATGAAAGAACATTTATCCTCTTGTCATAAAATGATCTTTCACAATGAAGTTCATCTTGATGACAGCAATCAATCTACTCCTTACAAGGCTGGGCACATAAAGCTGAAACACAGCTAGAAAACAGAAAGCCAAGTCTCCGGTGTAATGACAGGATGCAGGGAGGAAGCAAAAAACAAACCTTGAAATTTAAGAGGTAATCTTTTTTTGTAAAAAGTAGCCAGCTTAGCAGGCAGGCCCAGACATGCTGGCCCAATTCAATCCAGAAGCTGCTGTCGCCTGTTTACAGGACAGACCTGACAGCTGGGGATGGACTAAAGCATTCCACTCCTGAGAACTAAAACATTTTGCAATTCTTCTCACTTCCCAGTCACCATTTCTGTTGGTTGAAATATGTCACAGACCTTGTGCCTCCATCAAAACAGAAACCCTTCTGAAAAGTCCTGTTATGAATATCTGCCTCTCCAAACTAATAAACCCCATATAAAACCTAAGAACGTCAGTAGAGTAAATAAAAATATGCCTCCTTTTGAATTTAGTATCCATCATGAATCAAGTGTGTTTGGGAAAAGTTGACTTTGCCTGAAATGTAGAAAAAAAATGCTAACTCTTCAGAGGCTGAGCTATCACTAACAGGTAAGTTCCTCCTTGAAGAGAATGAATTTACTTCATAGGAGGTTAAGTGGAGCTCCTTTCAAAGGAGAAGGAAGTTCTAGATTAAAAAACACATTTAATAAAGAAATACTGAAAATTAATTTTCAATAATAATTCATTAGTAGAAAATATACACAAAAACCCCCAAACAATCTTGTTCAGGGAATTCAGGTAATGGTACAGCAGCTTCTTTTGAAAAGATGCACCAAGTCTGCCAACAGCCAAGATAAGAGTGCCCTCCCTATTCTCTTTTAAAAGAAAACTGGAGATGAAGCAGCTTCAGAGGTCTCTCCAAATAACTCATGGATTGCCTGGTGATATATTAGTCACAGATATTTATAAGCACCATGATTTCTGGAATAACTAAAAACTAGTCTACTAATATTCAATATGATATCTACTGTTAGTTCAAACACCATCCTTGCTGATATTTTATTTATATAGTTCTGTATAAATTCTTTGCAAAACAAAGTAAACCCTGAAACATTATCAAATTATTACTTTTATTTAAATAATAGACTGTGTGTCCAACTGCATTAGACAGTGGCAAACAGCTACCTAATAAAAAGAGGACACTCATCCTTCTGAGTATTAACTAACACAGAATAAATACTGCTGTTAGTTTCAAAAATATTTTGATTCTTTGTTAGACACCAAGTTAAGCTTCTAACTATTTTTATTTCTGAAAAGCTATAGGACAAGTCCACTCTATCCTAAAACCTCATTTACTCATTTCTACAAGTAATAAACAACAGAATGGAAGAAATTTTGAAGTTTGCAGTCTCTTCTCTGAATCTCAGCAGAAAACAGACAATCTTATTCCTCTCATCTATTTAACCACTGTTTCCATTTGCTAGTCTTTTTCAGAAACACTGAATGAATAAAAATATGCTTTTTAGAAGCACACCAGAACACACAGTCTGAAACTTAGCAATAACACATTTATTAGAGTCTGCCTCTCCCAACTACTTCCAGACATTTCATTTTTTCCACAGACTTACTTCCTTTACGATTACTTTTTTTAAAGGCTGAGAAAGAATATCAAGAGCTTTTTTTGGAGAAAAATTATTCTAACTCTCTTGACGTTTGAAACTGGAAAAGGAATAGGAGTTCACTGAATTCAGAAAACGCTTTTCTAGTAGAAGAACATTTCCCCTCCCCCCAGTTATTAACTTGCATACTATCCAGAAAATTATCCCTGTAAACAATGACTCAAAAGATCATTTAAACCATCCACCAGCCACTAACAACAAAACATAATAGTAATATTCAACACTGTTGAGAATGGTACAATTTGTCTTTGTTAAGTGTTAATTCTAGAAAAAAGAAAAAGTGTTTATTTTGCCTTGCAAAGGAAGAACACTGGTGGTTCCTTCACTGAAGCAACTGCAGGAAAATAATTCTGGCAACAGGCTTAACAGAAATAAAAATAACTGCAACACTCATGTTCCCAAGACCCGGAAAGGGAACAAATTAACACTTTTAAAATATCATTTGAAAATTTATTTACAATAAATTTACTGCTTTATTTAGCTGTATAAACAAATGTCAAGTTTGGTGCTGTTTCACACCACAAGCCATCTGGTTTTAAAAGCAACCAGTTCTTGCAATGGAATACCTAAAGGTGGCCAGAATGCCAAACCCTGGATGACTAGGAAGGCTATACTTTTTTTTTTTTCTTTTAAATGAGTACACTAGAAGAGAAAGATTAACAATTTATGTCAAAGTAACCCAACTGATGTATCAGTTAACACAGTAAAGACAATTTAATACTGAACAGTACATAGTATCAGTTTTCCCCCTGAATGATTTATATATTTTGTTTGGTTTGGGCTTTCATAAATGCTTATTCAAACTGTGCAGTTATTACAGAGATTAGCACCTATTAAAACCATCAGGACTTGGTTCAACTACACAGATGTTTCAAGTCTGTCATTTAGCAAGACATGGAGGAAAAAAGAGGATTTTTAACTGTAACCATTACAGACTAAGGACAAAGAGGTAACGTTGGGTTCTCAGTGCAGGGGTTTGCTTTCAAATATATTTTCTGGCAAAGCCCTCTTCATAAAAATACTGCTGCTTCTGGGGTAATTTCTGTAGTATCCTTGGTTTGCTGTGATATATAAAATGCCTCTTAATACATGTAAAGTCTTAGCAAATGATCCAATTCTTCAACACTTTTTCTATACGTTATTGCAAAGGTCCTTTTTGTAAGTATAAAAGTACTTACAAAAATCCTGCTCTCACATGGGAATCTTCCCTAATATTTAAAGGGAGTAAACCATGGCCATCAGCAAGCACTACAGAAATAAAGGAGAAAACAGAATGGCAGAATAGAGATAACAGAATTTAAGAATACCTTTCAGCATAAAAACCCCGGGGAGTTTTTCTGTCATAGGTGCTTTCAGATCTAAATCTAGGGTCCATTTCTGCATTTGTCTCAGGATCATAATCCACTCTGTAGTATCTTCTACCAAAATCACCATCTTCATCAATTCTGTGATGCTTCCTAGTAGGAATTACAGATTGGCTAGTAAATCCATGATTTCTTTGATTGGGAACATCCAAATCCTCATCAAATCTTTTATTTAATAGTCAACTTCTCAATTCAGCCTCATCATCTAACCTGTGGTACCTGTCTTCCTCCATCCATCTCTTATTTAGCAGCTCTTCACAACGTTCTGTGGAAGTAAAAGCATCCTTCTTGGGAGGTTTTGCACCTGGATTACAGGGCTGGACTTCTGCATGTAATTCTGGCTGGAGCCTGGTAACAGCAATAGGTGCTTTATTCCTGTGCATCTCATTCTGTTTAATGGAAACAATATTGAGAGTTGAATATAAAGAAATCACACTGAGTAAAACTTTAGTTTTGTATTTCTTCAAATATACCAAAACAAGAAGAAAGGCAAGAGGTGAGCAAGGAAAATACTTCAAGTGCTTAAAATCTAGGGTCTTATTCATTTTTCTTGGGGAAAAACATGTAGTCTTCCTTTTATCTAATGTCTTTCAGAAGAAAGGCTATCAATACTGGACAGATCTTTTATGAACTCCAATCTGACCTTCAGTTTTTGAGGCGCAAAGAATCAAAAAAACACTTCAAACTTTACTTCATCAAGAGACTAGGTATCTTCATTCTATCCAGATTCAGGCAAGTCTGTAATAGCTCTTACCTACAAGCACAACCTTTTAACCTGAGCATTTCTTAATCTATTTCTTACTCCTCAGGAAATGTCATTATGAGAAAGGATAGTGTGGTGGTGTTCACAGGGGTCTCAGGACAAGGGAAGAGAAGGAGAATCTTGACTTTATGCTTTAGAAGGTTGATTTATTATTTTATGATATATTGCATTAAAAAATTATATACTAAAACTCTACTAAAAGAATAGAAGAAAGGATTTCATCAGAAGGTTAGCAAGGAATAGAAAGGAATGATAGTAAAATCTTGTGACTGACTAGAGTGTCTGAGACAGCTAGACTGTAATTATCTATTAATTAAGAACTACTACATGAAACCAATCAAAGATGCCCTTGTTACATTTTACAGCAACAGATAATTATTGTTTACATTTCAAGCTTTTCAAGAGAAAAGATCTTAACGAAAAGATTTTGCATAAAATATGTCTGCGACAGGATAGTTAAGCAAATAAAAAACAACCCTCTGACACTCTGGACTAGTGTTCAATACACAGTCCTTAAAAACACACTGGTTTTGCATAAACCCTGTAGTATTTCTATGTACTAATCTTTGATCTATTCATTCCAGCATAGAATAAAGACAACACTAACTCATACTTTACAATATTTAATGAAAAATAAATTAAGGTTGTAAATGACACCAAACTGGGAAGAAGGATCAATATCCTAGAGGATATGGCTGCCACTCAGAAGGTTTTTGACAAACTGGAGAAACATGCTGACAAAAAGCTCATGAAAATCAACAAATGCCAAGGCAAACCTCTGCATCTAAGACAGAAGAGTGCCATGCACCAGGATAGGCTGGGCCCTGAGCACCTAGAGAGCAGCTCTGCAGAAAAAGGCCTGGGTTAATCATGGGCAAGCAGCTGTGCATGAGGCAGCAGAGCATGCTTGCAGTGGTGACTGCCAACCACACCCTGGGCTGCAGGATCTGTGCAGGTCAAGGCAAGTGATTCTCCTCTGCTCAGTATTTATCTAATATTTAGGTTCTGCTGTAGTGTGCCCAGTCCCTGCTGATGACCTGCAGAAAGTGCAAGAGGGTGCCTACTGAGATGGTATCTGAGCTATTAAAGAAGCTGACAGAGTTGGGTTTATTCAGCTGGATAAAGGAAAAAGATTAAGGAGGATGTGTACAGGAAAGGAGGAACTAGTAATTGCAGTCCCTGTGTAAAAGGTAGTTACAGAAATACCAGTATTCATGGTTTTCAAACAACCAACAGCCACAGTTGCAGCAAAGGAAAATTCCAATGGGATACAGAGGGACAGAAGTTCAGATCAAGCAGTTAAAGTAGTGGAATGAGTTGTCCAGGACTGTGAATTCTCCATCCTTTCAAAACTCCACCAAATAAAGCCTGACCACCCTAATCTAAACTGTGAAGATAACACTACTCAGAGTTGGATTTATCTTATAACTATCTAAACTGTTGGATCAAATTTCGGACATCACATATATAATTTAGCTCTCACTCCAAGTTAAATACCCCTCAGAGATGGCATAACCCAAACAAATCCTAACCATTTTCTTCCTGTTTGTTCTTTTCTGATAGTAAAATTGTTTCTAACCAGAAAAATAAAAATGCAACTTAAAGGTCCAAGTGGATGACAAATAAAGCAAAAAGAAAAACCTTTGATAGATTTCATTAGGTAAGTCAGCTTAGGAAATGTGAGTGCCCAAACATGTAGAAAAATTTTAGAGATTTTTAGATTCAGTTGCACAAAAATAAGCTACACTTTTGCCAGCATTTCCTAGGGATCACTGTTGTGTAGCACCTCAAAACCTTGAAGAAGGAAGTAAGAATGAAATTGAATTCCAACATCTGAAAAAAGCCTGAATGCTGCCTTATAGATGCCTTCACAAATTAAAACAGTTTTCAACTATATGAAACTCAAGAGCACTTGAAGGAAAAGATGTTTCTCATGAGAAAACAATCTTTCTAGAGATAGACAAGAAACATTCTTCTAGACAGAAATTACAAATACAGGTGGATTTGCACTTGCCAACTGTTGTAAGGAAGACAAACTTCCAGCTGCTTTGGGTACAAATACAAGGTCTTTTATAGAATGACATACTTTTCACACTACTGTACACTTTAGAATTTTCATATTAAAAAGAAGTGTAAGGACTTCTTAAACCTTTCTTCTAAAAATTTTCACTAGATCAGAGTCCCAAATTATTACAGTCCATCACTACACAAAAGTATTTTAAAAAGGAAATTTACTTATTCGAGACAAAACTTTAAAGTTAAGAAGATTTTACAGATCAATCTATTGCTTCCAGATTACTAAAACAAAGAGTCTCAGAACAATGTTAATCAGACCTAAAAATCCCACTGGCTGTTGCACTAGTTTTGGTTGGGATGAATTTCTTCATAGTAGCTTGTATGAGGCTATGTTTTAGATTTGTGCTGAAAACAGTGGTGTTAAAACAGGGATAATTTAATTCCTACTGAATAGCACTAACACAGTGTCAAGGGCTTCTCTGCTTCTTACACTGCCCCACCTGCAAGGAGGCTGCAGGTACATGGGAAGTTGGGAAGGGACACAACCAGGACGGCTGATCCCAACTGACCAAAGGGATATTCCACTCTCTAGGGGGTCATGCTCCCCATAAAGGAAGGGGGACATTCTGAGTATGGCATTTGTCTTGCCAAGTCACAGCTGCATGTGACAGAGCCCAGCTCTCCTGAGGATGGCTGAACACCTGCCTGTCCAGGGGAAGTGAATGAATTCCTTGGTGTGCTTTGCTTTGCTTGTGTGAGCAGCTTTTAATTTACCTATTAAACTGTCTAACTCAATCCACACTGTTTCTCACTTTCACTCTTCGGATTTTCGCCCCCTTCCGACAGAGGAGGGTCTGTGTGTGTGTGTGTGTGTGTGTGTGTGTGTGTGTGTGTGTGTGTGTGTGTGTGTGTTCCTAGCTGCTTGCTGCCATACAAATCAAAGGCCTCAGCTCAGAACTGAGACTAGACTATGTCTAGTTCACTTTCAGCAGTAAAGACTTTTTGATTTTTATTCACAAATGTACAGCTCCATATTCTGTATGGCTGCTACACTTGCTGGCTTTCTACGTGGCAGAGGAAAACAGCATCTACAAACAAAAGCTAAGGAACACTATGTGGAGTTCAGTATTTTGTTCAAGCAGATAGTTTTTTTTGGATATCACTTTTATCATCAAAAACAAACCAGGGATTTGCTTCAGACACAGAAAGCATCAGAATAATGAAAGCATTTGCTTCAGAATAATGCAAATGAAAGGATCCTTCTAGCAGACAGACATGATGGAAGCAGGAACCAGAAACTGCACCATGTGAGCTGTAACCAGGACTTGCTTAGATGCATTAATAAAAATGCAGCCTAATTGAACAATATTATTTATGTATTTTGTCTGACTTTGTATGTGAGTCAATGATAAAACTATAAAATTGTATTACCTCTCTGTTTTTCTTCCCTAATTTCCTTAGCCTTTCATTCCATTCTTCTTTATCCCTGAGATATTGATTGTACTCCTTGTTTCTTTCAAGCCGTAATCTCTCCTAAAATAGGCATTGAAAAGGGCATCATAATTTTGCATTTTTAGTAGCTTTTAACTTCATAGAACTGCAGTACTAAATGAATAAATGCAAACTGTGTGTTTGCCACCCCCCCATTCTTTGTGATGTGTAAGAAAGGCTTGAATTACTTTGAGGTTTTAGTTCATTTTCTCTTAGCATAGCACTTTCTCTTAATCTGAAATCTGTAAGTAGAAGTCAGCTTCTTGGGCACAAAGTCTGATCGTCAGAGACACTATTGTGTATCAAGGTCCATCTTTAAAACCAAACAGGTTTCCTCCTGTTAAGCCTATTCCAAAATTTACCAAAGCTTCACTCCAACAATTAGGAATCACCTTCTAATTTCCAATCTGAATGTATTTACAGCTGATTTTCAAACATACAATTTCTTTCTTCAACATTAGTTGTGACTTCCCCCCTCACAATTAAAACAGGATAACAAATACAAGTGTAGACAAGATGTATCAATTACAATTTGAACTGTCAAATTCAAGCAGTTAAACGGACTGCAAAAAGTCAAGTGTGAAGAATGCAAAGAAAATCAAGAAAAACAGGACCTTTACTTGTTGTCCTAGCTGCTTTTGCAACGTGATAACATTTATAATCAGCTTTCTCAGGTCTAAAAATATACATGAATTGTACATCAACAGCCTGATAATATAATACAAAATACAAAAGTCTCCAGATAAAGCAAATTTTAATTTGTATTATTTCTTGACTAGCCCATTTAGAGCATGGGGTGTCTCTTATACTAGCTCATTCCAACAATCATATAAAAGAAAAACAGAATTATACTACAGTATTAAAAATAAGGCACTCTTCCACTGCAGCATTTTCCAATAATAAAGCAAAAGTATTTACAAAATCTGAGCATCACACATAAATTTACTTTCTCATGAACAAATTTCAAATAAAAATAATTTATAACTCAACCACCACTTAAATACCAGATTACTAGAAATTTCACAGATTAGACTAATCCTCTCCAAAACTGTTTCTTTTTTTCTTGGAAAAAAAGCCAAAAAAATAAGTTTTCTATAGCTTTTCTAACAGTGACAACATAAAGCATGTAGACAGCCATGAAAGCTGTCCCGTCTTTAACAGATGGCAAAACACTCAGCAGAAAATTCAATATGCTATGTGACTGCACATTTGACCTAATAAAGCAAACCCAAATGCAAATGTTAACCTCTCAATATTCTGCCCAGAGGCCAACTGATTAACAGGGCACAGTGTGACATCTCCTGGCAGCTTTTAGGTTCTGCAAGAGCAGCAAATTGGCTAGAAAGGATACAACACACCTGCACAGAGCTGATATGATATAAACCCATCAATGATAAGACATGTTTCCAGTACAAATACATAATTAATTTCCACAGAATTAATCAAACATACTTTCCTTTTCTCTGTTTCAGCACACATACTTGCAAAGGTTAATCCAAAGTTCATGAGAACCTGAAGCTAACACAAACTCAGTGCCTGTGCATGCTGCCCCTGAGGAGTCCTTTCCCCCTACCTGGGTGTTTCATTCTTGCTGCCTCCTTTCTACACTTGTATAACTTGGAGTTTAGGGCTTTTTCATAAAAGCAATTTTCACTTTGAGTTCTCACCTGGCTCCTCCTACAGCCAAACCAAGAGCACCAGAGGGGCAGAAAATTTAAGTACAAGGGCAAGGCAAACCCATGCCACAGCAGAATTCTTGCACCATATTGCAGTGACAGCACAGCCCCAAACACTGACCAACAGTGCAACTTGAAGGCAACAAAGGTTAAAAACAAAATAAAGAACCAACAAAACCGCCAAAAGTGCAAATGTCTGGTCCTCCTCCAGCAACACAGGTTATCTTATTGCCTTGAATCTCTGCAGTGCTATGACCAATCTTAACAACCAAAGAGTAGTATTTGTCACAAAAAAATTATTAATAAATTGTTGATAAATTACAATGTTTCTGCTGATTCAACTTCATGGATCAATTTACAAGCAAACACAAGAAAGAAACTGGGACTATAAGGCCAACAGCATGAGGGCAGGAGATTAGATCAATAGTGATTACTGAACAAAACCCAAGAGCAACCACTAGAGGTTTTGAACAGATCAAGTGCTCTAAAAGTGTGGATCAGAGGTAGCAAACCTCCAACTAGTGTCAGTATACAATTAGATCTACATAATAAAAACTAAATACCTAAAGCTTATGAATACAGGTAACCTAGGATCAAATTCTTTTTAAAAACTGAAGGAACAGACTTTTCTGAGAATTAGTACTATTTACCACCTCCAAAAACATTCAATTGTGTAAGAAAAAACAAAGAAAAAACCCAACCAAACAAAAAAATTTAAGTGGAAATATTTTTTCTGTGATAGTTTTAACATCTAGGCACATTTTCAAGTTATACTCCATTTTAAGTAATTTCCTTAATATATTTACCTTGGCAGATCTTCGCTCGTCAATAGGAAGAGATAATCCCTGAGTATTTGGATCTACTTCATCAGTAGTCAGATAATTTTTCTACATTAAACAAAAAATATAAAAACAATCAATACATTTTAAAATACCAAATCTTAACTCATTAAAGAGTTATTAGGTATTATATTTTCTGAAGTAATTTGAGTAATTTGATGAAATAAAGACTGAAAACAACTTTCACATTCTGAAAATGTAGGATGTTCTTGGAACACATAAATGAAGTGAAGTCAAGGAATGCAGGAAGTAAATGTCTTTGACAAGTTTTAAGCTTGAGTTTGAAAGTGTTTTTCACTTCTCCCATGTTGAACTATTTCCAGTATTATTAAATATATTCAATTAGTCTCCATATTTAAAAAAACTATTTTTATTCAAAGAAACCCCACTCAGTTCTTCTGTAGCATAAGCGTCTGTACAAAAATAAAAGGAATCTTCCAAGACACTTCCTTACTCAAGATAAAAAATTATTTTTTGTAACAGCAGAAAACATATGTCTACCTGTTATTTGGACAGATGGAATTCATGCTAACAGAAGCACACCTCTATCTCAACAGTGTTTTCCTCACCAGCAGTGCCCAAATTTCCCAGGATAGTGACCCACCACCAAATCTTGTCATTCCTTATGAAAATCAGCCACTTCCAGAGCAGACTTCCCATCAAAACCAGTATGTTGTTCTTCCACATAGATCCCTGGGCTGCAGCTTGGGACCTGGGCAGTGCAGCAAGTCAAAGGACCAGCTCTTCAAACCAAATACCAGGCCTGATGCAGGCTGTTAGAGCGCAGGTCTAGAGGATTTGTCATAATCACTCCTTTTTTAAAAGTATACCCAGGCCATTTCCAGTCAATCATATGTTTTATAAATCTGATTAATAAAAAGGTCATCTATTTGTGTGTCAGGAGCTGAAGAGGGTGAGATACAGTATTTCATCATAGTATTTCACCAGCATTGCTTCCTTTCCTTATCTATGTTGCAATGTGCCTAAATGCTTAGAGGCATGTCAAGAAGTAAGAGCTCTATCTGCTCCAGTACAAACCTACATCCTTATAAATGAGATTTCAAACTAGACATTAAAAGATTTAAGGAACTTAATAATCATGCAAAGATATTTAAGCACCAAGACAACTAGATTTATATGGAAAACCAAGTTATTTCTATTAGAAAAAGTAAATCAATTGTAATCCTCATTATTAAGTAATTCTTTGCATGCATTTTGAAGACATCTCTAGAGAATACCTCTGATCTTGCAAATATCTTTTCCAAAATCAGAACCTGATATGGAAGCTGCATTTTTCTACTTAAGCAAGACTAAGCAAGTTATTAACAAAAAAAATCACTGAAAACTGCAAAAAGTTTCACCAGTTTTCTTTAGGTGGGAAAAAGAAATTATAGATCGCTATCTTAGTTCTTCCTCAATCCTTACCAGTTTAATATAGATAACATGTACTAGACCAAACACACAAACAAAAAGGCCTTGTAACCCATAAAGTCCAGTTGAGAATAAAACACTAGAAATTACTGTAAAAATTATATTATTTGGATGCTTTGGTGATAATTATGAAACATTAAGTTTTAACAGGATATTCTAACTTTGAAAATAATCTGGAGTTTTAAATTAAACAAGAAACAAAAATTATATAAGGATGATTTTGGTTAGAGGTTAAGAAGACAGTTGCTATTGCCATTTAAGAATTCTAGAGCATGCTAATATAGAAAATTTGTATCATATGCATGTTATTCAAACCCCTAGAAAAAACCAGCAGACTGTTTCTACCACATTACCTCCTGGTCCTTCACTGATGTTGCTCAATCTGAACAATTTGGATGGACAGCATTCAATCTCAAAATTATAGATACATAAGAGTATAAAAAAAGTTAAATTTTAATTAAAATTAATTAAACAAAGCTTGTAAAAATAACACCAGAGGTGTTATTTTTTCCTCATAATGCTTGTTTGCATTCTTGCATTCTGGCCAGTAGGTGCTGAATAAATGGTTCTACTGCTCCCCTGAGCACCACTGATGAGTGGAGACAGGGAAGAAAAAAGCCCTGACTCTGGTTGTGATGATATATTTAATATTTATAGAAGTTACTATTTTATTCTAGCTGTATAAAATATGTATACCAAGAAAAAATCCCCAAACTCTTACTACCTACATAACGAATAATCCTTGAAGCAAATGTCTACTAAAGTAAAAACTATTGTAGAGCCAGCATTAGACAGCAACAATGGCAACTGCATAGGGAAAAGGAAATCAGCAAGTGTTTTAAAAACTTATGAATGGAAAATTATATATGTAAGTAATCATTTTGCACAAAGCAAGCAATGCTGTTAGTCACAGCTAATCACCACAGCATGCATAAATGCACAAAGCACAAATAAAGTAATGATTTTTTAAATTCCAAGAGCATAAAGTTTTCAAACAAAGCAAAAAGCAACTAATTTTAAAGAAAAGAAAATAATATTAAAGGCACCCTACCTTTCTTTTTGCCTGTGAAATTCCCTAAAAATCAGGGAAAAGATACTATTCAAAAGGAGTCTTTGAGTCAAAAATATTTGACTTAATAAAAGACACTTCCTTTCTCAAAGCAAATCCATTCATTCATTTTAAGAACTAAAGACACTGGTAAATAGTATTTTCATAAAACAGAAATTATTTGGTTCCTTATTTTTTCTGATTCATGCAGAGCATCTCCAGAATATTCCCAAGATGACGATATTTCATACATACCATTTCAATTTTAAATTTATTGTGACATTTAGTAAATCATGTTATGCAGAACATCAAAGGTTTTTCTTTCTAAAATTGAAAAGAAGCTGTCAAATGGAGTCACACTAAGTACTTCTTACCCCAATTAGAGACCATAGAATACATAAGTACTTCAGGAAGTAACAGCTTTTAAATTCTTAAGAAAAAAAAACAAGGAAGAAGCAAAAACCAATAAGTAAAATAGAAAGTAGTGAACTAAATAATATGTAGTCACATGGCCATGAGATCTGTAGAAGCCTAAAATACATAAACAAAACATTTTGAAATTTCTTTCACTCAAGTCTTCAAATTCAGCCATTGCTCATAATGAATGCCTCCTTAAAATTTTTTCGACATATATTAGTCTACATTCAATTAATAGAGAGAAGAACTTTAAGAGACTCACTAAAGTCAAGCAACCAGACAAGACACTTTACCTGAGAAAGATATCGCCGGTAATCTTGTCGAAGTTCCTCTTTGAGTTTATGCTTTTTTCGTTCATATTCTTCTCCAAGAGGCAAACTCAAGCCATAGTCACCTGAAAGTTTAACACCATTAAATATCATTATTTACTATTCTGCATCAATACAAAGCAAAAGCTACGTCTGGGTTTTTATTAGACACAAGCAATAAAAAAAGAATTAACCATACAACCAGTAATTACACAACAGCTGAAAAAAACACCTTCTCTGTATGAGTAGTTGGGTGAAAAGCAAAATAGACTGGTATTTGGATAGTTTTCCTCTCATCCTTACAGTTTTTCTTCCCATTACAACAAAAAAACCAAACATAAGCTGAATTTATTTGAATATTGTGCATATTTGTTTTGTATGTTTCCAAGGAAATCTCCTTTGACATGTGAGCTACTAAATTATTCTGATATTTTAAGCTTTGTTTACCACACAATAGAAAACATACTTCCCAAACAGAAAACATACTTCCCAAATGAAAGCAACAAGCTGTTTGTTTAGCTCATGAAAAATTTGTTTGCTCCTACATAACTAGAGGGAATCTGACCATATGATAAAAATAATAATCATTTTTCTTTCCACCTCAGTAGACCCAAAACACATTAGTACTTTTCTGAGATTACTCATTGCAGCTCAGGTCTCATTGCAGCTGCACTCTTAAAATATAATAAAATATAATGCTATGCAAGCTGTTAGCTGTTCCCAAAATGCATCTCAAAGTACTTTATATTAAACATCCTCTATCTCAGCAGCCCATCTCTGCATTCACTTTCACCACCCTCCACAGAGCAGTGAATTCCACAAAATCACACAACTAATGAAAAAGATTACAACTGGGAGTGAGTGTGTGTACTATTATTATTTCATACTTCTTCTCTAAAAGCATTTCTGCATCTCATGATCTATGCAAAATCAGTAGCAAGGAGTAAAAGGGAAGAGAGGAAATTCAAGACTCATTCTTAGATCAGTCCTGATTTATTGCAGGGTAGTTTGTTTGGCCTGGCTCAAGATACATTCTGATTTGTTCTATCCTCATGAGCCAGGAAAACCGTGACAGGGAAGAAATGGCAAACAGGTGTCAGTCTGATATTCAGAACCAAAGGACCCAATACCTGATTAAATATCTCCTATGCTATTCTGAAACAGCCTGCAGAGTCCAACCATTAACCAAAATCTGCATGGGAAGTTCTTCTCCAACCTGCAAGTTCCTTTTCTCCTAATTTTGCACATAAGGTAAGTGTGAGTGCCGTTAAAAAAATAATGTACCATTTCAAACTTCAGAAAAGGAGTTATAAAGCAGAATAGAATACAGAAGAAGAAATAGTTTGTTTCAGCTACTTGCTCTTGCCTTTTATTTTATGCCTAATTAGCACTGAATTAATTGTAGAAAACCAAGAAAAAGATAAAAAGCAACTAACAAGTTAGAGGAGAGATTAATTCAGTAATTTCACACATGCCACTGAAATTCAGTACCAAAAAAAAGGAGAAAAGGAGTGAGAATCCAGTGCTCTGATTCAAATATATGAAGTGTTCAAACAAAAGATGGTTTAAAATTAATTTTGTTAGAAATAACTTTTTTCCACCAGAAAAGCACTGAGATAAAAATTATGGGTAATGATCTGGAGGATATTTGGAAACAACCCATTTCAAAAACTTACTCTGAGAGAGCCTAGCAGAGCAAAATCACTCCCATTAACATACATTCAACCTAATTTCATGCAAACTTTTTCTGAATTCTTCTGACAGAATAAGAGATATATCTTCATTTTAACTGTTTTTTACTTTTGTTTATTCTGTATTTGTTGTATCTATTTGCTATTTCACATTCCATTAACCACAAATAATCACACTGACAATGATTGCTTTTAAATGTCACAATTTTAAATGCATTTCTACAAAAACATTTCCATGTATGTAATGTTGAGAAATAACTGCAATTTTATTCAGTCTGAGCCTCAACATTACTGCTAGAACTATAAAATATACTTCATAACTACCAAGGAACAAGTCCTATCTGATTTAATCCACAGGAAATTACAGTACTTTAAAGCAGAGCAAGCCAGTAATATCAGCAACCATCCATTTCAGCACCTAAATTGTTATTATAGAAAGTGCTGGGCTTGGCTAGGGTAGTTAATTTTCTTCATAGCAGCTGGTATGGGGCTGGTATGGAGCTGTGGTCTGGATTTGTGCAGGAAGCAGTGCTGATAACACAGGGATATTTCAGTTACTGCTCACTCACACTTCCTGCTTCTCACCTGCCAAGGAGGGGACTGGGGACACACAAGGAGTTGGGAGGGGACATGGCTGGGACAGCTGACCCCAGAGCACAGGGACATTCCATTCCATATGGCATCATGCTCAGCAGCAAGCCTAGGAGGGAGGCTGGGGGGATCTGCTGCTCAAGGACTGGGGCAACAGCTGGTGGTGAGCAATTGTTTCACATTTGCATCACTTGTCCTTCTTGAGTTTTGCTTCTTTCTCTTTGTTATTTTCCTTTTCATTACTTTCTTTTTTCAATTATTAAACTGGTTTTATTTCAGCCCATGAGTTTTTTCACTTTCACTCTTTCAGTTCTCTGCCCCACCCTGCTGGTGCAGAGTGAGTGAGTGGCTGTGCTCAGCTGCCAGTTGCAATTATACCACAACATGGCAACCCCTACTTTTCTTTTCATTTAAGATCACCTGAATGCCTCTCATCTGTAATACTTCATTCTGTTAGTATATTCAGGTGTCAACAGTTAGATCAAATTCACAGTAACAAACACAACAATTATAGCTCTCCAACAAGAAATAAAACTATAAAACTATTTTAATATTAATAAAGCTTTACTGTCTGCCATAGCCAGTGGGATACTATGTTCTGTTTTCTGTATCATGTGTTTCCTCAGTCAAGAAAAGAATTACCAACACCAGGAATAACCTGCTGAACCAAATAAAACTGCCAAAATTATGTGATAGATACCTTTCCAAATGCTGCCCTCTAACCAAGTTTATCCATTATCACTTCTGGAGGCAAGGAATATTCAATTATCATTTCAAGTACTTTTAAGTGAAGTTTTCCTCTAAAGGTCTTTGAGGAGTTTACCTTGCTGATGGCTGGAAGTTCTATTTATACAACATCCCTATAAAAACCATGGTTTTATTTATGCAGCTAAGACCAGTTCAGACCACAGATTGACAAGCTCAAACTCCATCCCATTGGAAGCTGCAGAATTGGACCAGAATTATAGTAGGCACAGTAAGAAAATTAATGAGGTCACAGCCCAAAGTGTCTACACATGAAAGAAAAGCGTTAATTATCTACAAGAAATAGGACACAGAAAAGCTCTAAAGCTTTCAGGACAAACCTGAGCTGCACAAGTGTAGCTAAGAAAAAACAGTAGTGCCTACAGAAGGGAGATGGTAGAGCAAGCAAGGAAAATGAACAATATTATCAAACATTTTCAAATGTCACAAAGAACACAAAGAAAAGAAGAAAAAGGACAATACATAAAGAAAACAGATATTAAGCTGGTAGCCACATCAAAATAAATCTAACTATTTCACCTGGTTAAGATTTCAATCAAAATTAAGTACTTGTTCTTTCCTTGCACAAGGAATAACTACATTGTAACAAAATTACAAAAGCAATAGGAACAGTTTAAACTGTCTGAAAAACACTATTTAAAAGAAAAATTAGTTCAGCTGTGTGCATCTTAGCCAAGTTGGACTAGGACTTTTAAGAGGCTGAAAGAAAGAGGCCCTGCTTCCCTGGAATATACTCTTTTGCAGTAAAATCCAGATGAAAAAGACTCTCAAAGATTTGCTCCACCCAAATACAAAAGGAAAGGACACATCACCTATCAGGGACTTTGAGCAAGCAAGCAAGCTTTCTGTGTTTTTTGGTTTTTGTTGGTTTTTTTTTGTTAATTTGGGATATTTTTAATGGCACTACCTTGCAAAAAGAAAGACACAACTTTTGGCATATTTTCCAGACTCAAAAAAAAAAAAAACCAAATAACTCCTAACTACAACAATGCTAAGACTTTTGAAAGACTTTTGAAGAATTATTATGCACTTGAATTACAACGATCATCCTAATGATTAAAGACACAAAGCAGTAACACCCTTCCAAAAATTGTCAAAGGTAATTAAATGCTACTTAAATCTAGAAGACATAAATAAAAAAATATACTATACCCAAAGGATAGTTCTGTTGACTATTTGGAGGTATATTTTCTTTAGCCATGGAGATTAACATCTTGCTAGTTCCAGAAAGCTTCTCTGACTCTTTATTCTGAAAACAAAACAAAATGCCTTACTGCATCACAGAGTAGAGGAAATATCACATAAATGAACAACATTTGTAATTACTAGCATTGGAGAACAGAGAGGTTGAAAGTAATGCTGGATTACACATTAAAATTACTAATAGGAAAGCTATGATAAGAACAATTTTTTTTGTTGTTATTTGCCTTTTATATTTCATAGTTTTTGGAATAGAAATTTTGAGGATATTTATACCTTCCATTCCCACTCCAACATCCAAGCTCTGGAGTGGGCAGAGGACAGATTCCTGCTAGTCAGCTTCCCTAGGGAGGGGTGAAGGAGTTATAAAAGCCATGTACAAAACCTTTCTCACAAAACACAAATCTTACTGTGTATGCCTGGTGGCAAACAGGTTTTTAAAAACCCACATAAAGATATGAAGTATTCAAATTGGAAATTACTTTGAATAGATAAATCTTTAATACATTCTTTAACAACAAATACAGTTTTAAGAGAACAGTGAAAACAAGCTTCAGTCAAGACTTTGGCAACAGAAGTATTTAAATTCAGTAAAGCTTTTTAATACTCTTACCCTCATTTCCATGTAAGGTGGATCATTTTCAAGCTCTGCCTTATCTTGTGCCAACTTAGCCTTCTGGTCTTCAATAAATTTTTCTAAATCATCTGCCATCATTTCTAGGTTACAGAAAAGATGGAGAACGTGGCATTTACATGAGAGCCTCAAAAATGTAAAGTTCAAATACTGCTGCTTAAGACTGCAGTTAAAAATAATCAAATTTCTCCCTCAAACTGACAAGCCTTAAGATATTTGCTGGGTCAACAAAACAACTGACTTGGGAAAGCCATCCATGAAAGAGCTACTTGATGTTTCACAGAGAGAAAATTCAAAGATTCCAGATTACAAGACTGAAGATACTTCTCTAATCTTTTTTCCCTAACATGGTTGAAGTATTTGGGGTTGGTTGTTTTAACTGCAAGTCTACCAATGACCCTTCACTACACACTAGCACAAGCTTACTCCTAGTGAGCTATAAAATCAAAATCAGAAAACACAGAAAAGTAAACATGGGATGAAGAATGAAGGAATCACTAGAAAAACCTACAAAAAGTGCAAGATACATGCACAGTCTAAAATAAGGACCAAATCCCACAATTAATTCTGTGCTTAACTTACTATCATGAGAAGAAATTGCTAAGAAAATTATGACCCTCAAATCACTCCATGCATCTTAAGCAAAAGGATTGCTTATGCAGGTTCCTGAAAAATCCCATCACATCCAGTATCTAAATTAAGACAGCAGGTTTTTTTGAGGCTAATTCAGTATCTTTATGTGATTGTATGAAGTAAACAAGAGGCCAGTGATAAAGGTATATTAGAAAACAGTTTCAGGAAGAGGATTGAAGAACTTAAAAACAACAGCAATTAAAAAATCCCAAACCACCACCTCAAGAATAATAAGGTGACACAAGGTAAACATAAAAATAATGTGTCCAGAGAGACTGGGATAAATTCTCAGTAGAAGCAAAATGGAAATAAAAAATGCACAAATTCTATAAGATAAGGTGAAGTAACTGCATGCTAACTTAATTTAAAAATACATTTGCTTGATGTATTCCTTAGAATGTACTCCTTTAAACTTTTTCTCCTTTTTGATTCATAACATAAAATTCTAATATTGTTACAAAGGAGGCAGAACTAGGCCAACCCATTTACAATTCCTAGTGGTAATACAGGACAATCAATGCCAAAAATAAATCCCCCCATCTGATTTGTCCTAAATCTTTAATCTCATTAGTTTTGCACACTGATAAAGGATAAAAGAAATCTGAAAGAGGATAAGTTTCCAGGCATGGTAAATTTTATTTAGCCTACTGTGTTACATAACAATAAAGAAAAAACTGTTCTGAAAGGGTGAAACAACTTGTCATACTAAAAAAATTTATAAGTTGTTCTCATCACCTACCCAGTGCTCCACAGTCATCAAGAGGAAAATTACCACACGTAGGAGGCACTGAGAGAAGCCTTTCCAAAAGCTCACTGACAGTAACATCTATATTTCCTATCTCTATTTACAACAGCATTTATAAACTCCAGCACTGTATCCAAATCACTGTATGGGAACGGTACCAAACTTATTCTGAGAGCTGGCATAAGGAAAGGAGTCTTTGTAGGGTATTTTCTAACTAGCATGAGGAACACAATTAATATGCCAGCATTCTGCACTCCTATCATATTGCTCAAAAGAGCAACATAATAAATTAAAAATCAAAGACAAAACAGTTACAGTTGAACTACACAGAAAAGTCAACTGGTGTGAAGAAAGCTGGCAACTCCAGGCCCTGGAGAACACTGAGCTGACTAATGCTACAGCACTGTTGATTCAGCATACCTTTAACACAGCACAATTGCCTGGAAGTGTAGCCAAATCCTTCTTAGAACTCTCTAGACATTTTATGTCTTAACATCCTTCTACTTCAGTTGATGTTCTTAAAATACGCATGAGTGCAAACTTTATGAGATAAGCAAAAAGAATGTATTATACCAAAAAAGAAAAATTTCTTGGTTATTCTAAGCAAAAGAGTGACAACTTCCATGTGAAGCATACACTGTTAAGTTCCAAAAATATACCAGCATGTAAGCAAATATCCTACTGACTATTAGTCAATTTTATCACCTACTGTACCATGTGAGGAGATCATGACTAATCACAATAAAAATAAAGAAAGAACATATTTCTGTCTGAGACAAGAGCTACCACAGCCCCCAGGTGTGCAGTGAGCTGTCTTGGAGGTGACATCACCAAACTCACAGGGAACTGTCAACTTCACACTGGCTTCCCATGGCTGCACAAACACACTGAGGCACAGCCTGACACTGCAACACCAATTCAGAACAAAATCTTTTATTTTCAGTATAGCAATGCATTTGAATTCTTTTTGTGCATTTCTAGATCCTTGCAGTTACTAGTAAAAGTAGCAGAATCAAAACCAAGCTGGGAGATATTGCTCCATGGCATGTAGAGAGCACAAAAGGAAAGTCAGAATATGCTGTAAACACTTAAAAATCTATCCATATGCCCTCAAAATTAAGAGTGTAAGCATATTTTTCTAGCTTTTTGGAAAACAGAGCATTTTGTAAATGGTATTTCTGAAAAATGTTTGAGAGGATGTATCTATCAGCCTTTTTTTAGCTCTTGCAACTTTAAATCTTGGGTAATTTGTATTCCCAAAACAATGCATTATTCCAAGTGAAATTCCATTAAACATATTGCTGCTATATATTCAAGTACTATCTGAAAATGTCTCATAAAAACATGTTTAGACATTTTTTTTCTTTCAAGAAGATTTTACTTTCATAGCCTCTTTTCCTTAGTCAAAGTTTTCACAAAAGCAACTCTAAGTAATTAGAGTGACCTAGGTAGACTTCAACTTAAGCAAGCATACTAAGCAATAGAAAGCATGCAGATATTCAAGAACAATAAGTCAAGTTAGAACACGAGATTTTTATTGGATCTATGCCCAAAGAGAGTTAACAATGTACATCTCTCTATTCAAGGTATCCAAAACATCTATGTGCATATGTATTGTACGTACTTTATTTGCCTATGTATTGTGTAGCTACTTTATCACCTGAAGCAATGTTTACTGCATTCCATTTTAATCTTTCCTTTCCCCTCCTAATTGTTCAGGGAAACGCACAAAATTTAAAATCAGCACGTGCAAGCAGATTTCGTCTCTTCTGAGCCACCATAATATTGAAATATTATCAGGAGCACCGGCAAAATGGCAATCCCCATCCACGTGAACTGCAGCGCGGGTGGCAAGGAGGGAAATGCTTTGAAAGAGCAACTGTGTGCCACGTTTAGTAATTGTACTTACAAGTTACACGGCCACTAATTGTGTCATTAAGAAACATTGCTTAAAGTTTAACCCAAACTTCCTAAGGAATCAGTACTGACTGCTTCTGTACCCTTGTGAATGGCATTTAGAATAAGCTAGAGACACGCTCCTTGTACTTTTCTTTCAAATTCAATGCTGGAAAAGCACAGATTCCAGGGTCTGGCCGTTCACAAATAATAAACTCTTGACTAATGCAACGCGAATTTTTCTCAACTGAGAAGGCAATCTATCCTCTGAACAACCAAGCAACAAGTTTCGCGAGTTACTTTCCCTCCACTACAGGCATTATCTATTTTTCAGAGCACGCAGTTTGATCCAAAAATTTCGAAAACACTAATTTCGAAAACTTTCAGACCCAGGAGATCAGGTTTATTTCTCCAAGAGCCACAGCTCGGGAAAGCGCCTCTCCCCCGGCCTGCAGCGCTCGCCTCCCAGGCTCCCTCCCTCTCTCTCTCTCTCCCGGGCAGCGGCTCTGGGGCGCTCCCGGAGGCTCCGCCGCCCCAGGGAGCAGCTGCGGGGCGGGGATGCGGCACTCGGGGCTCGGCCCCTTTCCGGATCGCGGCGCCGTTGTCAGGCAACGGCCGCACAACAAGCGGCCCCACCGGAGAGCCGGCACCAGCCCAGCCGAGCCGAACCCGGCCGAGCCCGGCCGCCCCCGCGGGGACCCCCAGGCCCGGCGGTACGCCCCGGGCGCGCCCCCGCCCCGTCCCGCTCCGGAGCCCGTCCCGCTGCCCGGCGAACCCCCCTCGCTCCCGCCGCCGGCCCGCCCGGGCTGTGCGCGATGCGAGCGATGGAACCGCCCGGCGGGGCTGCGAGGAGGGTCCCCGAGCGCCGCGCCGCCCCCTCCGCCCGCTCACCGGTCCCGGCAGCCGCGGCTCCGTCGGCGCCCCGCGCGTTACTGCCGCCCCGGAACCCGGCGGGCGGCGCCGCGCAGCGCCCCCCGCTGCCCCGGAGGGCGGCGCGACCCGGCCGCCGCCTCCTCCCGGGCGGGGACAGGCAGCGGGAGGGGAGGCGGCGGCGGCGGCGGGCGGGCCTGCCAGCGTCCCGGAGTAGGGCAGTTCGAAAGGACCACAGCGGGTCACCCGGTCCAACCTCCCTGCTCAAGAAGGGTCACCCTAGAGCACACGGCACAGGGTGGCATCCAGACGGCTCCGGAGTATCGCCAGGGAGGGAGACTCCACAAGCTTTCTGGGCAGTCTGTTCCAGTGGTCGGTCACCTGCACAGGAAAGCAGCTCTTCCTCATCTTCGGGGAGAAGTTCCTCTGCATCAATTTTCTTGCCTCTTGTCCTATTGCTTGGCACCTCCCAGCAGAGCCTGGCTCCATCCTCTTGACGCCTCCCACTTTAGATGCCTATATACATTGATAAGGCCTCCTCTCAGTCGTCTCTTTCTCGAGGCTGAACAGGCACAGCTTCCTCAGCCTTTCCTCGCGAAAGTGATGCTCCCGTCCCTTAAACATCTTTGTTGCTCTCCGCTGGACTCGCTCCAGATGCTCCGTGTCTCTCTCGTACTGAGTAGCCCCGAACTGGTCACAGTAATTTAAAAAGCATAAGTCAATAAACAAATGGATAAATAGTGAGAAAGGCCTGGGCCCGGCCGGGGTCGGGATTCTGCGGCGCCGCTTTACAGGGCGAGCGGGTCGGGCCCAGCCGCGTGCAGAGCCGAGCGCGGCCGCTGGGGGCGCAGCGCCGCCCGCGCCGGGCCTGCGCGGACCGTACCACCGTCTGTGCGTCCGTCCGTCCGTCCCCCCACGCCGCGGTTGGTTCCGCCGGCGGCCCGGTGCGGCGGAGCGGGGCCGGGAGAGGGGCTGTGGGGCCGGGGCCCGGTGCGGGGCGATGGCGGCGGCGGGGAGCGGCGCCTCCGGGAGCGGCATGGCGCAGAAGACCTGGGAGCTGGCGAACAACATGCAGGAGGCGCAGAGCATCGACGAGATCTACAAGTACGACCGCAAGCAGCAGCAGGAGATCCTGGCGGCGAAGCCCTGGACCAAGGAGTGAGTGGGAGTGGGAGTGGGAGCGGGGCGGCGGAGCGGGGCGGCGGAGCGGGCGGGCGGGTTGGGCGGGGAGCACCGGCCTGATCTGAGGGTTCTGCCTTCCCTTGCCTTCCGCGGCCTCTGCGCTGCTGCAGCCACCATTACTTCAAGTACTGCAAGATCTCCGCGCTGGCGCTGCTGAAGATGGTGATGCACGCCAGGTCCGGCGGCAATCTGGAGGTGATGGGGCTCATGCTGGGCAAGGTGGACGGGGAGACCATGATCATCATGGACAGCTTCGCGCTGCCCGTGGAGGGCACCGAGACCCGCGTCAACGCGCAGGCCGCCGCCTACGAGTACATGGCTGCCTACATCGAGAACGCCAAGCAGGTAAGGAGAGCTGGCAGGCGGTGTCCGACCCTCCCCGTGGAGATCCTGTGTGTCTGGTGAGCTGCAGGAACATCCCTGGAGGGTTGCAGGCTTCCTCCCTCCCCCCGTGATGGAGTGCCTGCCCCATTGTCCTGTCTCTCCTCAAACGTGGCAGTAAGAACTATGTCAGCAGCACGGAACGCAGGGGCCTGTAAACATTGTCACATACAGATTTCCTTGACTTGCTGTAGGTCATCAGAGGTTGAACACGATGGTCTTGGAGGTCTTTTCCAACCTTAATGATCCTACAAAAAGTAGTGCTTGCTCCTTCCCTTTGTACGTTATTTTCATTGCTGAGGAAGGGTTTTTATGGCTGAGGCTGCTGCCTGTGTGAGAGAGTGTGTTTCTAAAGTAACTGATACTTCTTTCTAAAATCAGTATGCAAAATTAAATATATGTGTGCATTTGACGTACTTAGTATTTGTAGATCAGAATTATGACATTCTTACATTCTTCTGAGGTCTTAGTGTACAGCATGCTGCTCTTTTCCATTAAAAAAGACATATTTGTGAAGGAATAAGTAAGTTTCAGTGCAACTTAATTATTCATATTTATCATTTGGAAATTTAGATGAACAGACTCACTTGTCTGTTTCCCATCTTCGTCACTCTCTATTCCGAGATCCACCTCATGTTAAAGCTGGCTATACAGTGAAGTTCTCGTGTGCAGAAGGATAACAGAAACACAACTTGGCTCTGATGTGGAAACCAGCACAGCATGTAAGGGCACCTGCTGATAGGCCTCTTCCAATACAGGACAATTCTATACTTATAACTTGAAATGGCTTTAACTCTCCAAGCTCAAACAGTTTTGATACCCAGTTGACCCACTGATTTTTAAACCTGCTAAAATTAGAAGCCCCTTACATACTAAGTGGATATAACAGAGGAGTATTTGGGTTCTTTTGGAGAGTTGGACTTATATTCATAGCCTTACATAGTGTTGAAGATCTTGAAATGGATGTGCATTAGGCTGAATCATAACATCAGCAAAGAGTAAACATAATGCAGAAATATTTATGTTCTGGAGCTTTTTAAAATAATTAATCCCCGTGAGAAAATGCAGAAATAATTCATTTAATCTAGAATGTTTTCTCTGAAGACAATGTTGTGATGCTTATACTCTTGTTGCAAAAAGTAGGTAAATTGAAGAGACGTCTTTGCCTAAAGATACAATAATGCTATCTTTAAATACAGATATATTCATAGAATCCCATTCTTAGGTAGAAATACCAAATTTCAAAGTGGTAAGTATATAGCATAAAATTGTAAACAGCCTGTCTTATGTTTAAAACAGTCCAGGTTTCTGTAGGAGTTCTTATGTGACAGGAAATGTTTATTTTCCCCTTGTTTATGTTGTTCAGTTTTGTCTGTAGTTGGTTTCACGATTTTAAAAATGAACTTGTGTGCAAATAAAATAACTCCGCTTTCCTGGTGCTCTGGCAGAATTTTCATGCTGGCTGTTTCATATTTGATTTTAGCAAGCACTTGTTCCTAGAACAGTGGCACTTAGAACTATATACTTTTCTTTTTATCATTAGCTGTAATGTAATGCTCTTTTTATCATTATGTGCTAGTTAATATATCCCCCTATAGAAATGCTTTATAGATCCTGCTGCTTCAATTAGTTGATTCTCCATGGACAAGATCTGATCTTAATTAGTTCAAACGTATCATTTGGCTTTGAAAAATAACACACGTTCTTTAGTGTTTTGTTGGTCTCTCTCATGGGAGTTGTAAAGAAAATAAAAATATTCTTCAGTTAAAAAATAAAGTAGGCAGTTTGTATGTTCTATCTCATCATTACTGGAGCAGCTAGTAAACAATTCCTTAGAGAGGATTACAAATATTCTGTTCAATGGGTGTTTATTCTCCTGGGGTTTTTTGGCTTTGCTCCTTTCTCTCCCAGCATTTTTAGAGATAGCAGGTGTATTATTTGGAAACTCCTATTTTGAGGTTTTATCTGAGAAAAAGTTGTCAAAATTTCATCTTTTGGCTTTTAAACCTGACTCCAGGCAATAATTTCTGTCCCTTCTGGTGTTTGAAAGCATGCCTTTGAAGTTATTTTTTAAACCTATCACTAATCTAATAGTATATGCCTGCGAGATATGTTACCATACTAAATAATTAATTCTCTACTGATGTTATGAGGTTAGACATACTTGTGCTATATCACTAAGAAATTTCTCAGCCCTGCTCACTGCAGCTCACCATCCAGCTGTGTGGAACCTCTTCTGTACTCCAGCTGTCACTGAAGAAGGAGCTCCAGGCTCCTTGAATGCCTTTGTGCCGTGGCAGCAGCTGTGGCAGAGAATGCCAGTGCTACTCGTATGGTTTCTAGGGAATCGGGAGTGGAAATTCCTGTTTATCCTGGCGCGCCTTGCAGCGTGCTGGAAGTGCCGCTGGAGGGCGGCCGGTGCTTTGGGAATGGAGCTGAACGCCGGGGCTGTCCCTTCCCTGCTCTTTCTTAGGTGGGACGCCTGGAAAATGCCATCGGCTGGTACCACAGTCACCCCGGCTACGGCTGCTGGCTCTCGGGCATCGACGTCAGTACCCAGATGCTCAACCAGCAATTTCAGGAGCCCTTCGTAGCAGTGGTTGTAAGTACTGGCTGCTGGGGATAACCCTGCACAGCAAATCATGTTGAGGGGAATAATTTTTGGATTTTTTGATTTCTGTCTCTTAGCATTTTAGCAGTGTGTACTTTGTATGATGGAGGTGTTAGATCCACGCTTTAAACTGGTGCCACTGCTTGTGCTTTGCTGGCCACATACCGAGCAAACCAGTCGTGTTGCTTGGCTAGACCATGTTCACTGCATTGTTTCAGTTATGGTATCCTTCTTAAGCATTATTTCCTTAGGAAATAAGGAAAATTAGTTTAAAAAATAATTCACTGAAGGTTATTGATACTCCCATCCTTTTAGAGAGTCTTATACCAACACAAAAAGTACTGTTTATGACAGAACTAACACAATTTGCATGAATTACATTTCTGAAATAAAATTACTATAAACTTAATTTCAGCCTGTAATAAATAATAAAATGTATGTAATGAGTTTTTCCTGTATTTCTACAGATTGATCCAACAAGAACAATATCTGCAGGAAAAGTAAATCTTGGAGCTTTTAGGACATATCCTAAGGTAAATAGCTAAAATTATCTAAAATTATTTAGTGTGTGAACACTGAACTGTCTTTAAATGATTGTCTGAGTTTGGTCTGCTGTGCTGTACTGAATGTTCATTCCAAAGGAAAATGTGTCCATACACTTGTTTCTGCATGCCTTTTTATATTGGATTACATTTATAAAGGTTAACTTTTATTTTGGTTTTCATAGAGTTTTGGCAGTGTTAAATCAATTACACAGCTCCAAAATTGTGGAGCTGTCCCAAAATTATGTAGCTTTATATACCTGGTTTTTAATGGATATAGTTGTAGGTAGCAGTCATCAAAATTGTTTTATGTTAGTTGTTCTCTGTTTATTTTTTAGACCTAAACCCAAATGTTAATAGCATGTTTAATATGTTGTAATTTGCTTTTCATTTTAGAAAAGGAAGCTTCAAAACTATCTACTTAACTTTTTCAAATAAATATTACGAATCTTCACAAACTAATGTACAAAAAAATTAATGAAACAGTATGGGTTAGGCTTAAAACTAAGAAATCACATCAGTATTGGAGATCTACATCTCCAAATGCATCCTCTCATGTACACTTCTGGCTGTGCTATTTAATTTCAGTCCAGTGAGGTTCAGGTATATCTTTTAAATACCCAGTTATGAGTGACTCATCAAGAACTTCAGACAGGCACTCAATAAAACAATTACCAAAATTAATTGCTTAATAAAAATTAAATTTTGTAATTAACAAAAATGATTGTGAGAGGTCCAGGCATTATTCAGGCATTATTTTTGTGTTGACAAAACCATAAGATATCTTAGAACAGTTTGTGATTCAGGAGAATATTCACTTCCATGGGCAAAATCAGTTCATAAATACTTAGAGAATTTTGAACAGGGAGAAGAATCCTGTACCTGAAAACCAAATCACATCTGGAAAAGGCACACGAGAAGCATATTTTTATGGAGTTCTCACAGTGGACTGCAGGCAGTTCTTGCTTAGTCAGTAGCTGTGAATGGCACCATCTTGGCTAAACAAGCAACTGAAAGTTTTAGGTATCTCTAAGGCATATCCATGGATGTTTCTTCCCTCTTCTCAAATCTTCCCTCAAAATTTCCAAGAATAGGTAGAGAAATACTGTCTAAGAAGAAGTTTGCCCTTTCTTTGATCTAATCATAGCTACTTATTTGAAAAAACTCAACTATAACCACTGCTTTGCTTTTGATAAACCTACAAATGTAATGACCAGTACAGCTCGTAAAGCCAAATGTCCTGAGATCCAGGAAAATTCCAAATTTCAGACTACCAGGGAAATGTCATTTTCTCTAGACAAAAAAAAAACCCAAAAAACCCCAACAAAACAACTAGAGTTGCATAAGCTAGAAACTTTTTTGTAAAGTTTAGGTATTCTGAAAAGCCTCGGAATTACTGTGTCATTTTTGCCATTTGTTAAATTTTTAGGGCTATAAACCTCCAGATGAAGGTCCCTCTGAATACCAGACTATTCCACTCAATAAAATAGAAGACTTCGGTGTACATTGTAAACAGTAAGTAACAAAAAACTACTAACTTTTTTTTGTGTGTTTGTGTTTAGGTTAGTGATTCAGTATGGAAAAGCAAATTTCTTGTAGTGTTTCAAATCTTGAAGTTACTGTTGCTTTAGCACTCTTGTTTTTGTGAAAAAAGGGTTACTGGCATTTATCAGGAGATGTTTTTAAGGGAGAACTGCAAAGATAAAGATGAACCTGGTTAAAAGCTTTAGCAGCTGATTGCTGAACACTTTTAAGTAGTGATGCCTTGCTGGGTCACATGTCTATTGATCAGCAGGACTGGGGAGGCTGTGATCCCACTGCTCTTCTTAGTGGGGGCAAGTGTTGTACACCTCCTTTTCTTGCATTACTGAGTGTTCATTTGTAACACCACTAAAGCCTGGCTTTCAAAATAGGTGTGGTAGGATGTAGGATTGTTTGCCTGTTTGTAACATTTACTGCTACCAGGCATTCCTCAAGAAGTTAGAAGTGATACATGCAAAGCTACAATCATCTGTAAGTTATTACAGTATTGAAGAACCCAAGCATGAAATATGTTAAGAGAATAATGTTAAAAACTCTTGCAATCTCATTTAGCAGAACACAGCAGTTTGTGTGGGGATTATGTATTAAATCTACATATGAATTAGTTATGGAACATCATACAGAGAATTGGAACTGGCAGTAACCTTAAGTGCTTTGTATTTTTTAAGATATATGTCATTGTTAAGGATTTTTTGAGTTGCATGTACTTTGGATGTGACAGTCAAGCAAGACATTTTTAGAGGGACACTTCTTTTGTTTGCATGTCTGTTTTTAAAGGTATTATGCTTTAGAAGTCTCATACTTTAAATCGTCTTTGGATCGTAAATTGCTTGAGCTGTTGTGGAACAAGTACTGGGTGAACACTCTCAGTTCTTCTAGTCTACTCACTGTAAGTACCACAGCTGTGTGCATTCATGAGTCTGAAAGCCAGGCCCTCTGCTGTAAAATACTTAATAGAACACTGATAGATACAGACCCCACATTAAGAATCTGTCCAGTAGAAGAAGAAGGGAAGGTTTTCCTAATCATAAATACTGAAATGTTCCTCATATCTGCTCTGTAAAAGTAGAAGGTGGGAATAACACATTTAATTTTACTGAGTTCTGTTTATACACGTAGATTTTGTCTTAAATAGTTTTTAACCTTGTATCTATAGAGCACTGTAATGAATAACGGTGTTTAATAAGTAAACACTTTAAAAAAAATAAACAATGGAACTGTTGAAACTAGGTTACAACAGAAGCAGTGCAGGTACACCTTCAGTGTAACAGCTGAGCATCAAAACCTTCCCTTTGCAGAAGCCAATTTTTTTTTCTCTTGGTCAAAACCAAGTTTTACTTACTCCTACTTGACTTAGGGCATGGGTTGAAAGTAATAAAAAGAACCCAAATCAGGCTTTAGGGATTGAGCATTTGTCAGATGTTTAGCTTCTGTTCTCTTAACCACCAGTCATGTTCTATATCTTCAATTTCAGATATAGATTCAAATATGCAGCACTACACTTTTAAAAATGTTTCTCAGATGGGGTTTATTTTGTGTACCAATGCTTGAATTTTTAGCTTAAATTCAAAATATTTATTACTTTCTTTCTCTTAAGAATGCTGACTATACCACTGGCCAAGTCTTTGATTTGTCTGAAAAATTAGAACAGTCAGAGGCTCAGCTTGGAAGGGGCAGTTTCATGCTGGGTTTAGAGACTCATGACAAGAAATCAGAAGACAAACTTGCAAAAGCAACAAGAGACAGGTAAGATAACACATCCATGTGTGCTTCATGTAAAAAGTATTACTTAGTTTTAAAGTTTTCTCATGCCTGCAATTGTAACCTGAGAAGATTAGAGATAAGAATTAGGTTGTAGGTAGAAATGAAAGGGTCCAGAAGTCACTAGTTGTTTTTGAAAGTTAAAGAAAATATTGCCTATATTAAACCTACAATGAATTTTTAATTTTAGGGTGTTTGGAATAAATTTAACTCTAGTTTATTAAACAAAAAATGCTGTAAAATTCCATCAGTGTCTGACAAACAAAAAAATGTTTTCTGTCTAAAGCAAAATTGTAACTTTACTAGAAATTACACATTTTTATGGTTAATCAGGTTAAAACTAACAGTAAGTAAAATTATGGTATAGAACATGATTTTAAGAACTAGTGTTAACAGTCCAGTAAGTTCAGTTTACACTTGTCTAATACTTTTACTAATGTAAAAATTATGACCTCCTTTTTTCATATTTCTTAAATAATGTATCATTTTTTAAGAAATAAGAAAAGGTTGGGTTTTTGTTGTTGCTTTTTGTTTTTAAGAAGTGCCTTACAGATATTCTGGCCTTTATATTTAGCTACCCTGCCTGACAGCAAATACTTGCTATTGTAAGTTAATAAACTTCTTATCACTAGGTGTACAACGTTATTTCAAAGAAGTTGCAATATTTTCCCTCGGTTTTCCCTATGTTTATTGGTGATCAGCTCTGTTTATTTTGAGCTTTGAAGTACACAAGTTGCTTCTCAGTAATACTCACATCTCTTTCCCATTAGCCTTAAGAATTACATGTGTGCTTAAACTATATCATGTTAGTCACCATTTTTCCAAGTAAAATCTTTTAACCGAGGTTAATAGTATCCAACAGCTCATACAGCTGGGTTGTTCAAGTACATTGTATTTGGGAAATTTCAGACTTTGAAAACCAGGAAATACTGCACTTTATATAGTGGTACAAACTCAGGTCCTTCTGTGGAGAAGGCAGAACTCACCTGCATTCATCTTAGGAGTATTCTGAGTGAGATGTAGTCATTACATTGAATAAGGAAATAATTCTGCAGAATCCCTTGGAACAGAGTGCCAAAACTGAACAAAATCTGGGATATTTGCATATGCATGTTTTCAGATGTTGAGGCTTTCTGTCCCTCTTCCCCATGACTTTATCTTGCTAACAGAACAGTTTCCTGGTATTCTCTCCTCCTGACACACCTTTGTTTATTTTTCTGCAAAGTTAACAGCTCTTACAAGTTTCCTGACAAACATGATCGAGTTGCAGGGGGGTTGACTTTATGAAAATTAATACTCATTTAGCCTATTTTAACTGCAGAATACATTTGCAGTGGAGTTAATCTGTTGCTAGCTCATAGCAGCCAGGTTAAGTGATACCTCCCAGTTCCTGTAGGGAAACAGAACAGAATAGCAATGCTTTAAAGACATGAAGAGGAGGGAGTTGCTGATAAGTTTGCATTGCTGTCTGGAGTCCCATAAAACTGACTGCATTTTATTTTCCCCTTACTCTCACATGTTTACAGTTATTCTAAGAAATAGCTCTTTATCTGATCATGCTACTATATTATTTGTTGCAGTAGTTCTAGGCATTTTTCTTTTCTGTTTTTATTTAGTCTTCATCAGTAGTTGGTTTATAAATTGTAAGGGATTGGAAGGAATTGTTTTTGTCAAAAATTCTGCTTTCCTGTGCAACAAAAGCTACCATAGTTCCCAAAATTGAGTGTAACACTTTTAGAGATGCATGTTTTTCTTCACTTACTGATCTTTCCTAACAGAAAAGACAGTAGAAGGCCTGTGCAGACACAGGACAATTAATTTGGTGTCACCCTAAATTACTCTGAAGAAATAAGGCTGCAGAGATCACTAAAGGATTGTTAGACATACATGCTTTGGGAAAACAGTGCTGTAAAGCATTAGCATCAAGGTGCTTCCACTGGGCTGTCTGATAAGTTCTGGTACTGTCCATGTACATCTCTAAGCCATTTTCTAAGAGAGCACATGCATTAGCCAAGTTGTGCTCCAAGTCAACTTGCTTTCCCTAGGATTCCTTTATCTGTCTAATAATTTGTCCCTGTTCTCCATGCCTTCAGTCCTGATTCATCTTTTGCATTTTTACAGTCTGTTTTAATTGTTAGTTTGACACCACACTGCCCTATGGCAGACACTGGGGAAAACTTGGATCAGTAGGAATCCTCTCAGCTCTTTGAAATTTTGCACATTACATAATTTGACCAATAACTGATTTGTTTTGTAAACATTTCTTTAATGTTCCGTGTAAAGTTTCTCAGAGGAACCATGGTTACTGTACACTACTGCCCTGGGCTTGGGCAAAGGAGATAGAGAGCAGTGAGAGTCTGCAGGTATTGCTAATACCATTGATAATACCAGCTGATAGCTCCATTCCCCTAAGGATTTTTTTTTCTTTGTTCAAATGACCATAGAGCCCACTTGCTGTTGTTAATATAAGATGTCATAAATTGCAAGACAAAGTTTTCTGTTATTTCTGTGGTTTTGTGTGTATGGTTAGTTTGCGTTTCAAGTAACAAAAAGGTATTGGCAACAATGGCTAAATTGCTCTATGTGACTGTTCCTTTCTGGACAGTTTTTAAGATTCATGGGGTTATGGGCACCCTGAACTTCCAAAACAGCTGGATATCTTCAAGGAAAATGACAGTTCAGTTCAGTTTTTGTCCAACATTGAATTTATACTTGTTTTTCAGCTGCAAGACCACCATAGAAGCTATACATGGATTGATGTCTCAGGTTATTAAGGATAAACTTTTTAATCAAATTAATATAGCTTGAAGTGCATTACCAGTTGATATGTATCTCCAAAGCAGAAAATACCATCGTTTCTTTTGCTTGGACTTGTTCAGTTTGGAAATGAAGCTGAAGCGGAAAATTATTCATTTAATTTGTAGTTCTTTAATATTTCCCACCTGTCTGACCAGTTTTAAAGAACAAAAGGTTCCAAAATGCAGTGCAACTTTTTGTTCTTTATCATAAACCAGTTTGCAGAATTGTTCCAAAGGAAAATAAATGTGACTTACTGGATTTTGCTCTTAGATATTTATCTCTATTACCCAACTGCAATAAAAGAATTTTGAAACTAAATGTGCGTTTTGGGCCTTGATATTTTTGGCAAATGTTTATCTTCTCTTTTTCTTGTTGCTCCGTGGAAAAATTCTGTCTGCACAGATTAGATAGGTAACCTATGTAATGTAAGAAGTTTGTTTCTCAGATTTTAATATCTGTGCTTAATTTTAAGAATTGAAATCCCACTTGTTTATCTTTCAACAAGTTATTAAATTTAATGGAGCCTTTCCTGATTGAGGTTTACTGCTCCAGCCAGAAGTGGTTTCTTTCACAGTAATGGAACATTTATGCATGGTACAACGGTGTTTTGCTTACAGCTTCACACTCATGATGGACATTTTATATTTCTAAGTAGTGAACTATTGACCAGCTCTGCAGTGGAACTCATAACATGGTTATATACCATTATTCTTCTCCTGTAACTCACCTTCTATTGCTTGTCATAGTCACTTGTTGCATACAAAGGAACAAAATGAAAAATTACCTTTGAAATACACATTAGGCTAATTTCAGGCCACAGATACTAAATGCATTAATCATAATTTCTGGCTTACAATGTGGTGCTGCTGCAGGGCTGATCTAAGTTTGTTTTGGAGGCTTTCATTCTGCATTTCAATAATACAAGATGTTTGGATTCCTTTTAAGTTTTCATCTTTAATCCTGAGTTTCCTGGGGGTTTTGGAATGTTTACTTTTGGGATAATTTATGCTTTATACAATATGCCATTATGCTTTATACCTTAAGTAACTGAGTCTCCTTTTCAACCTTAGCTCTGCCTTGATGTGGATTTTGTTTTTGTTTTGGTCTGGAAATTTTAATAGCTATTACTCATTTAGGCCTTTTCATACAAACAGATTCCAGTGGATTTGAAGTTAAGATGCAAGTTATACAATGAAAATTTGTAATTCAGCAGGGAAATGCAGATAGCCCAAAGCAGAAGTTCATCAAGAGTTTTAAAACAGCAGCATCCAAGTGTATAGGAAAAATATGTTTAATTGTAGCTCGTAAATTTGAGATAATAATCAGATGTGCAATTTGGTAGGAGAACAGTTTCATTCTTCTTTCAGCATGATAGTGGTGGTGGGGAGTCAGGAGAAGAAAGCTGTGGTATTTTAATAAGGTATTTATTTTCTTGGAAATGCACTAGTAGACTTTTGTACAAACAAGCACATTGTGTAATACACAGGAGTTCCTTTTAAGTTCAAGGAAGACAAAGCAATTGTACCTGGCCAGTGAACTTTTCTTACTTAATTTTCTTCCATAGGTCTTTGAGACTTTAAATTGAACACACAGCCATTATCCCAGTCAGTGTGTGTTTACACAAAGCACCCTGCCTTTGTGAGATATATTTCCTAATAGGTATCTCTGTTGCTACTTTGTAGAATTCTCTTTGCATGATCCAAAAGTTTTGCACATCTTGTATCTACCTAACATATAAAATAATAGTTTCATCTCATATTAGTCTATTACTCTATTTAAACTGTCCTTGTTTGTGATAGCAGTGAACTGAGTTTTTCTGCATGCAGGCTCACACACCATGTTTTTAGACACAGATGACTTCAAAATACCAAGTTGTTATATAAAGTGTTGCAGTATGAATGCTGATGTTTAAATGCTCATGTGAACACTTGTCCATTGAGTTATGTGTCTTGTTACTTGCTGAGCATATGGTGTTGCAACTCAGTTTAAAATTATACATGTAGTGGGGCTGTACCTGTTGCCTGCATAGGATCCTTTCTGCAGTGTTCAGGAACCAGAAGAACAGAGCCTTTGTCTTTGAACAGCCATTTTTAATGTTAGCATTATTCCAAGTTCTGAGATCAGAATTCCATGCATTGAGGATCATTACCACAAAGGAGTCATCCCCATCTACATTCACAAACAGTTGTATCCTGAACAATGGAGAATCATTCATGGATAGATGCCTTAATTCTACCAAGCAGTTGTGAGACTTCAAAAATATTAGTAATGAGGGTATTCTTGAGAACAGTACATGTTCACTTACATTGATTCACCTTTGCAGCCACTTTTTATTTAGAAATCAGTTTATGCAAATGAGTGCCACGTATCAGGTAGCTGACAGCTGAAGTAATGCAGTAAGTACTAAAGCACATACAAATGGATTCTCTTTGGTAAGATTTTTTGAGACAGGCATGCATTCCAAAATAGTGAGTGCCTTTTACATTTCAATAAATAAAAATCTTAATGAACACAAATAATTTCTTCATCTAACAGTATTTGTCAACATACTAAACTACAGAATGCTGAAAATGCTGAATTGTATTTGAACTTCTTCCATATCCTGTTCTGGTTTTCTTTTTTGAAGCATACCTGTATGCTCACCTTTCTCATGCACGCAAATTACATTTTAAAATAATTTATACATACTAATACCACCAAAATCCAAAGAAATACGTGTGTATTTGTGACAATCAAATACAAAGGACTACACTGAAATTCCTGATAGAATACTGGTTTGCCTTATTGCAAATGGGCTAAAAGCAGAGCCATTCAGATTTATTCTGTGATTACTGGGACAAAGATTATCCTATCAGATATCCTACATAGCTTCATTATCCTATCAGGTCTGCTACTCCTTTGAAGTCCCCTTAAAATGTTTGGTAAGGAATGGGATTGCAGCTCCAATAAATTAATTTATTGCCTGAGGATTGAATGGCTTGGCTTCTGTTGCAACAGAATGAGAAAAAAGACATCATGTTTTTTCTTGCTTTTATCATTTTTAAATTTACTGCATGGAGTAATGCAGCTGTGAGAGACTGGCTTCTCTGCATGTTTTCTTGTTGTCTTGTCCCCCAGTCTACATAAAACAAAAATAGGCAAGAGAAGGTGAGGGGATATGGGAAATGCCCTGCTGATGGACCATCTCCCAAGACAGCTGTAGGAGGGCTGCTAGGGAGAGCACCTGAACCTGGCCATTTTTTACCTGTTTTGAATGGATCTAGTAGCTTTCTAGAGTATTTCTAGTTCTAATAGCATGGCATGGAGTGATGAACAATTTTGTTTGCTTTAACCTCCGCCTTTATTAGATTTCATCATATAATTACCTCAGCCTTCTCTAAATCGTTATATTTCAGCTTTTTTATGTTGTCATTATAAAGCTGCCACTTTGCCCACTTGACAATTTTATTTGCTTTCCATACATCCTACCTCCTAATTTGACCTTGACACACAGAACCCAGACCTGCGCTGTACTCAATATTTGGGTGCACCAAAATTTTAGAGAGAGGAAAATAGTTCTCCCTCATTCCCTTGTCTTGCTTGTAAAAACCTAATTAGGTGACAGACTATTTATTAGGGTCAATTTTTGCTAAATATGTATGAGCTGCATCCAGCAGCTCCATTTGCATCCTGAAGCACACAGATTTGCAAAACCTCAGCCCTTACTCTGAGGGAAAGTGGGGGTTAGTAAATGTTCAGTGTTTGCCTAGATCTCTTACATTAGATATCTACTGGAGAGTGAGCCTTTCTGAAGGCTTATATTAAACAGGAATTTTAAATAAGAAGCTCAGTACACTGAAGAAAGACAAATTTTAGAATATGTTTCAGTCCCAAAAACTTTCTGGCACCATTAGTCACAGGTATCTGGGTTTTGTCACAAACTCTACTCTTAACAAGCAGCCTCAGTCAAGACAAGAAATATTTTTGCTTCAGAAAAAGCTAATAAAAAGGCTGACCTTAACGTTTTGCTTTTGAGGAGTGTCACAAGTTCTTCAGTTGTTCCTTACCTCACATTCATGCCAGGACAGAAGAAATATTCCTCGAGCTTTCCATAAATTATCTTTGATTCTAGTACTGGAATAACAGGCATCTGTGACCTGGTTACAAGAGCTCTGTTCACTCTCTATCTTTGGTATTCCTTGAAAAACTTGCTTTACCCCTGTTCTGACCCTCTCTGACAAGGGACTTTCTCATTTTCCTTGACTTTGGTGGCAGTGGGCACATGTGCTCAGCTTAAATAGAATGAGCTCTCTTAAACTTGATATTTAGTAAATGAAGCATAATGTTGTTGCATTTCTATCACTTGTGCCTTTATAAAGTTTTGACTGCAGCTGGTTTTGAATATTTTGATTTTACCCTAACTTGTCCAGTGTTTCATGAAACTTCAGTGTGACAGATACATTTGCTTCAGAAAGTATAAGGTTGCCATGAAGCTGAGTACAGGATCACTCCTGCACAGCATAGTACATTGCCCCAAGACATGCAGTGTTTCTACAGTAGTCCTCCATTTATTATGAACTGTAATGCCAGTTATTATTTAATGTTGATTATGAAAAGTTGAAGAATACAAGCTGTAAAGCTAATTGCTGACATGTTACTATTTTGTTTATGAGGTTAAAAATATATTAAATATAATTAAACATTAATCATCTTAATTATTTTCTCCCTTTTGCTAAATTTTGTGGGGTTTTTTATTTTCTGTCAGTGTTTTGAAATAAGCTTGGTATGTTACTTTCTCTTTAATAAATATGCTATTTATTTAATCTATTTTTATGGCTGTGCCCCAAAAATTCCAAATCAGAACTGGACTCTCATTTTACCACTAAAATTTGTCACTGAGAGGGATCAAGCACTGGAACTGGCTTCCCAGGGAAGTGGTTGAGCCACCATCACTGCAGGTATTTAAAAGACATGTATGTGTGGCACTTAGGGACATGGTTTAGTAGTGGACTTGGCAAGTGCTAGGGCAATGATCTTTCCAATCTTAATTACACTATTATATTTATGAAATCTATCTACACTATTATGAAATCCCATCATAAGGTATTTTCTATATCATACCATAAACTAGGTTAAGATAAAAAGATAAATACTTTAAAAGTAAAAAGTCAGAAAAATGTAAATACTACACAGCTGAGATAGCATCATTTTAAAGTACAAGTCCCTAAGAGGTGAAAATTATTAAAATATGGGGTGATAAAATACAAGATTAATTGCATGCACATAGAACTTTTTTTGTGTGTCAAGTCTTGAAGAACTGACATCAGAGAGTATCCAGTTAGTTGAAAGATTTTTCTTGAGTTAAAAACAATTATGCTAAACCTTTAAGGAATTAATGAAGTATCTTGTTCCTCAGGGTGTATTTTTATGAGCTGTAGTTTTACTTTTCAGAGCCTCAGAATAATATCCACAAGGAAATATGTAATTTAGGAAAGTT
This sequence comes from Ammospiza caudacuta, assembly GCF_027887145.1. Lineage (NCBI taxonomy): Eukaryota > Metazoa > Chordata > Aves > Passeriformes > Passerellidae > Ammospiza > Ammospiza caudacuta. The sequence continues at coordinate 120,413,003 of NC_080593.1, read as the reverse complement.
AATTTTGACCCTCAGATGAAACCTCTGGCATATGAAATATTTGCTGTGACATTTGGTTTGTTTTTAATTATGAAAAATTGCTTCATAGAGGACTTTCTGAAAACTACAGTATTCTGGGAAGTAGTATGGTCCAGTGGATAGGTCACAGGACTGCATCTCAGGAGAATGGGGTTTTCTTCCTGGCTTTTCAAAAACCAGGAGTGCATAAACTTTAGCAAGGCATTTTTGCCAGAGCTAGTGTCTGTTTCCCTCTATCAAATAAGAAGATTGATCATCAGCCTTTTAAAAATGTAGTTGGTAAAGCATATGTAAGTATTACTGGGTTTATATGCACTAACATAACATCTCTAGTTTGTCAGACATTACCACCTTTAATAACAATTTGTAACAATGTTGTTAGCAAAGAGTGTTTAATCTGTTCTGCACAGTTTTTCTCTTCAGATGACCACAGATAGGAAATGGCTAAGCCCTTTGAGGGATTATGAAAGTATTGTGTTTAGAGCTCTTCATTTTCAGCTGAAACATGTATTCAACCCCTATGTAAATTTGTCCATCATTTCCTGTGTGAATTTCTGTTTGCTCTAGCCCAGATTACCTTAGGGTTTATGTGCAACTGCAGTGGCATTACTTTATTATAAAAGGAAATTAATTTATATGCCTGCATCTAATGGCATGCAATCTTTAGTAATTACAACCACCTGAACTTTCTTCTCCAGCTGAAGACAAGTTGCATTCACATCATTTGAGGTTAGAATTAAGCTTGTATTTTAAATCTGTTACTAAGGGAGGCATTTTCAGTCTGAGTTCTACAAAGATCTAACTAGAGAAAATGGCAGATACTGTTTCAACTTAAACAAGATGTATTTTATATGGTGATACAAGCTCCAAACTAGCTCTTCATTTTTCCAAGTTTGTGTGGAATTCTTCCTTTTCCACTTTAAAAATTCTTCTTAGGACATCTAGGTAAAACTCTGAGAATAGCAAAAATGGTTTAACACAAATATTTATGTAAATCATCAGCTGGGGACAAATAACACATAAATAACATTTTACAGTATTTAAGAATAAAGAATGACTGTGTGAGTACTCAGATATCTGTACAATGTTTGACAAAATAATGCTGAGATGCCAGTATATCTTTGGACTGTTTCTGAATCATAGCAGCATATCATAATTTTTTCTTTCTATTGTTGATTCATCTGTTAAGCTTCATTACAAAATTTGCCAAACTGTTATTTCCTCTATGGTGAAAACTTGATGTTGGAAACAGGATTTTGCATTTCCCAAATCTACATTGTCATCTCTGCTGGAGGTAAGATATAATGTTTATTAAAAGAAAAAAAAAAACACTATGAAGATAAAATGTTTCTCCTGACAAACAAATATTTTTCTAATGACTTCACCTTTGTTTCCAGACTCCAGCAGATTTTGATGCTGCAGATCTGAGATGCCACTTCATAGTCTTTGGTGACTGGAGGTGCTCCAATCCCAGTTGCTTAATTGTTCTGATCATGTAAGTATGTAGTGCAGATGCTTTGAAGAGGTTTGTCCATCTCACTGTGAAATTAGCTGTTGTAGTACGTTGCACAAATAGAATCAGCTCTCTAAAACTTCAACTTCTTGTTTTAAGTTAAGAGTTTTGCTTGCCCCAGCCTGCATACTGGTTGGGTTGCACAAAGCAGACTTGAGAAACTTAACAACTTGTGAGGTTATAGGAGCTGTAACAAGGCAATCATGGTTTAATAGGATAAAAACTTTTACCTTATGTGAAGTTCTAGAAGGATCAAATGATACAAATACAGATCTTAACTTCAGACTGAACTTGCTCTATTGAAAGGCAGTCTCTTTAAAGATAGTTGAACTTTCTCTTTCCTCCCTTATGTTTTGTTGTTGTGTTTTGGGGTTTTTTAATTACAATAATTTCAAGGTATTAGTTTACTCCTCATAAACATTAAAGCCTTTCATTTATCTCTGAAATCATTTGACAAAGTTGTCTGGCTGCCTAGAGCACCAGGTTTTGCTTCTAACAGGAAAAAAGATGTGTAGATCTCTTGTCTATGCTGCTACAGAAGATGAGCCAAAGAATTGAACTGTGGCCTCTTGTCAATGTTGAATGTTCTTTTGAATGCAATGCTCCTCCATAAAAGACTTTTTTCTTCTAACATGGTTTGTTAGCTTTCTAAAAGGAGGTCTAAGGATGTGAATTAATCTTGCAAAAGGAAGGCAACATGAAATGTAGACTTTTCTCCTGTTCTGAACTTACAGCAAACCTTTGCAGAGGACTCAGTATGGTTGCAAAATAAATGTAGAACCACTGTACTGTGCATGGAAAATAGGGAAAGCAGGGTGGTGTGTAATATTCTTGGCTTTAGGAAAAAGATATTGTGATCGATGACATCTTGCATGTAAGTAAAACAAGAAAATAACCTATGTCCTGTAATGATATTTAAATCATTTCAAGCCAAAATAATATAAAATCCCGTTCTTTCCTCCCCACTTTTCTTAGGATGTGGGAACAAAATGCTGTGTGTTCATGTTGGTATGAGATGGGAGTTTGAGATGGTGGCTTCAGGTCTGCAGACAACAGTGTTGAAACCCATGAAGTGTGCATAGCAGGATGATAACACTGCCAATTCTCCATTTTTATAGATACTTATAGCATTTTGCCACTTAGAGGTCTGAATAACATAATTCCTAACAACTGTTGATCCAAAATGAACTTGTACTCCGTACAAATTTAGAAGCCAAAGTCCTGAGCATCAATATTAAATTTCTTGTTTTATGGTAGACTTTTTGTCTACAAATAGTGTGCTAGCTAAGGAATAGAATATGCAGCAGCCAAACATTCATGAAACATTCATGACTTTATCCCATTTATTAGTGTTAGGGCTGAATGGGCTTTACATAGCCACAGATATCGGTCCTGGGACCAGTCACTTTAACATCTTGGTTGGTGACATGGATAATGGGATCAGGTGTACCCTCAGCAAGTTTATTGACAACACCAAGCTGTGTGGTGTGGTAACATGCTGGACAGGAGGAATACCACCCAGAGGGACCTTGATAGGCTTGAGAGGTGGGCCAATGCAAACTTCCTGAAGTTCAACAAGGCCAGATCCACATGCACCCGGGTGAGAGCAATCCCAAGCACAAGTATGGGCTGGGCTGAGAAAGGACAAGAAGTCTGACATGACTCAGCAGTGTCCACTCACAGCCCAGAAAGCTCAACTGTGTCCTGGGCTCCATCAAAGTAAGTGTGGCCAGCAGGTTGAGGGAGGTGATTCTTCCAGTCTCGTGAGACCCCACCTGGAGTACTTATGTCCAGGTCTGGGGCCCCTAAAACAAGAAAGGCCTGGAGCTGTTGGAATGTGTTCAGAAGAGGGCCACTAAGCTGATTATAGGGCTGGAGCCCCTCTCCTATCAAGTCAGGCTGAGAGAGCTGGGGTCATTCAACCTGGAGAGGCTCCAGGCAGACCTTACAGAACCCTCCCACTACCTAAACGGGCCAACACGAAGAACAGAGATGGACTTTTTACAAGGGCATGCTGTGATAGGACAAGGGGGGGTGGCTTTAAGCTGAAGGAGGGTAGCTTTGGATTTCCATTAGGAAGAAATTCTTCTTTGTGAGGGTGGTGAGGTACTGGAATTGTGGTTAATGGCTGCCCAGAGAAGTTATGGATGCCTCATCCCTGGAAGTGTTCAAGGCCAGATGGGATGGGGCATTAATCTCGTCTACTAGAAGGTGTCCCTGCCCATGGAAGGGGAGTTAGAAGGAGATGACCTTTAAATGGATCTTTAGGGTTGCTACAGCCAAACCATTCTAGGATTCTACAATTCTATGATTTCTCAAGTATCGGAGCCACCACCACAGCCCCAAGAGCACAACGACAGCCAGAGCCCAGCTCTGCCACTGCAGCGTGGCAGTGGGGAGCAGGTGTCTCTGGGCCATGTCACCCTGCTCCAGTTCCTGCAGCAGCCGAGTCATCTCCTGCCTCAGCATCTCCTCACGCTGCCGCATGCGCTCGCGTGTGGCCTCATCCAGCTCCCTGTTGACCATCCACGGGTGATGGATGAGGATGTTCCGCACCACTTTAAAGAACACTCGGGCAGCCATGGCCTGGATGAAGAGGGAGAGAAAGGGTCAAGCTGGTCTGGGAAGGAGCAGGGAGCAGGTAGGAGAAGGGATGAGGCTGGGCTGGCAGGGGCTTGGGCTCTTGATGCAGGGTGAGAATCCACATTTCTGTCCCAGCTCTCGCCCAGCCCAGCCTCCCCTCACGGGCTTACCTCTGGTCCAGGCCCTGAAAAGCAGCCCCATTGTGACCCATCCCCTAGGACGTCATAGGGCCAAAGCCCATCACAGACACTCCCAGCTGTACCCTGGCTCTGGCTCTGCAGCTCACAGCTGTCCCTGGCAGCCAGAGCCCTGATAGCCTCAAAGGCGGGACAGTTAATAGGGGTAGGAGGCAAGGGTGGCTTCTTCATACTAGGTGAGAAGATGCTAGAAGTTCCCTTCATGTCTGATAGAGCCAATGCCAGCCAGCTCCAAGACAGACTCACTACTGGCCAAGGCCAAGCCCATCACTGATGGTAGTAGCACCTCAGGATAACATATTTAGGAAGGGAGGAGAAAAACTTGTGCAACACTAGCAGCTAGAAAACAGAAGTGAGAATATGGAAGAGAAAGAATTCTGCAGAGCCCCAGGTCAGAGAAGAAGGAGGGGGAGTAGGAGGAGGAGGAGCACCAGGCACCAGGGCACAGATTCCCCTGCAGTTCTTAGTGAAGACCATGGTGAGTCACGATGTGGCCCTGCAGCCCATGGAATTCTGTGGTGGAGCAGACAGACACCTCTGGATGTGCCTGAAGGAGGCTTTGACTCTGTGGGAAGCCCATGCAAGAACAGACAACAGTGTAAAGAACCTCCAAAGCAGGAAGGAGTGACACTTCCCACAATCCCCATTCCCCTATTTGCTCTGCTCCATGTTTTTGAGAATCTTATATTTTCTACCTTTGAAAACATAAAACCCAAATTGAAATTAATTGGACCAAGTTATTTCAGACATATTTTACACAATAAAACATGTCTGTTCCTAACAACATTTTGTGTCATTTTTCCTATAAGAGAAATGAAGTCATAATCTCAGTTTCATTGGAAGCAAACACCCTGAACCTTTTTCAGACTGGACAGTCCCAGCTCTCTCAACTACTCCTTAAAAGAGAGATGGTTCAGTCATCTTTACAGCCCTCAGCTGGTCTCTCTCTGGTATGTCCCTGTCTCTAAGGGCTCAGAGCCAGACACTGGCACTCCAGGTGTGGCCTCAGCACTGCTGAATAAAAAGGGTATGATCCTCTTCTACAATTGGCAATATTCCTCTAGGGCAGCCCAGGATACAATTTGCTTTCCTTGCTGCTACACTGGACAGTCCGGTGTCCACCAGGACCTCCATGTCATTTTCTGCCAAGCTGCTTTCCAGCTGGTCTTTGCTGTGCCTGGGGCTGTTCCTCCCAATGGGTCAGGTTTAGCACTTTCCCTTGGTGAACTTTTTTGGGCTCCCCTTGGCTCATTTCTCCAGCCTGTTGAAGTCCTTCCTCATGGCAGCACAACCCACTGGAGTATCAGCCCCACCTCCCACTTTTGTGTCATCAGAAACTAATTACCACACTAAAAAGTGTAGTATAATTGATTAAACAAAACAAAACCAACAGCCAACCAACCCAAATTGGAATAATATTTCACCATTAAATAAAATCAATTAAACATATTCTAACATGGTTTTTTTTAGAACTTTGCTGTCAAATACAGTATTAATTTCATTTATAAAACTATTAACTTCTCCAATTCAAGCAGGAGGAAAAGGAACCATATGATCTTAGTTTTGCCAGTAGTCTATGCTCACAAAAAAAAGCCTGGCATGGAGGAAGAAGAGGCAACACCAAACAGAAAAACTACTGGTTAACAATAATTAAAAACACATAGCCTCATTAAGACATTAATAAGACAGAGTTCTTTGTAGGGGTGGGAAGTGTGGGGGATGTTGTTCAAAGTCCATTTGCATTAACAGATTTCAAAGATTTCTTCTGGGACAAATTAGAGAGCTGGGCAATCAGCAACAGCAGGGAGTTAAACAAGGGCAGTTCTGGATTCTACACCTGGGATGGGCTACCCTGGATGCACGTACAGACTGGGAATGAGAGGCTGGAAGGCAATGCCACAGAAAGGGACCTGGGGATCCTGGCTGAAGAAAGCTGAATGTGAGCCAGCAGTGCCCTGGCAGCCAGGAGGGCCAACCATGTCCTGGGGGGCTTCAGGCAAGGGAGGGGATTGTCCTGCTCTGCTCTGCTCTGCTCTGCTCTGCTCTGCTCTGCTCTGCACTGGGGTGGCCTCACCTTGAGTAATGTTGTCCACAAAAACTGTATTTATTACTCGGTGTGCAACAAGCCAGTAACACACCTCAGAGGGACATTGATTTCAAAATTGCACAAGCCTGGGTGTCTGGTGGAATTCTGCAAATCAAGCACATGGACTACCAAAACATTTTACAATTTATACAGTTTAGCAGATAAAGGAATTAGTGTTCATTAGCTAACAGTTACATAGTTTCCTTATGAATTAATATTCTACTACTGGTTAACAATTCTCTTGCTTCTTATGCTAATTAGTCAATATGCCCAATCTTTCTCTTCTTTTGGGTCAGTGGTCTCTGAGTTGGAAGTTGCAGATCTCCCCCTGCTGGAACTACCTTTCACTCAGAGCTGATTTCAGCACAGTTGTTGAGTTGACTTTATTAGTTATTCCCTTATCTTCAGAATTCTACCAGATGTCTTTGTAGGTCATAAATTCTGCATTCTTTGTGTCTAGTATCAGTTGGGATCCTTTTTCCCAAGCTTTGTTAACCTCCCCCTTGGTCTCAGATCATTGAAGCATGTCAAGCCCTAAACTTTAACAAGGTAATTCTACAAACAAGTAATTTGTTCTTCTAGATATCATAGATATCACAGATATTACTTAGAGTTTGCTTGTTAGCTGCTGTTTCACAAGTTAAACCTGCCTTGTTGATTGGACTTGAAGGTATACAAAGATCAAACATGAAATAACATTCTTTAAAAAGTTTTTACATAATCCACATTTTGCAACAGTCCTGTGTGCAGTTTTGGGTACAACAGTATAAAAATGGCATGAAGCTGTTTCAGAGGGTCCAAAGGAGGGCATGGATGGAGGACAGAGAAGGGCCTGGAGAGTGGGGAAGCTGTACAAGGAGCGGCTGACGTCACCTTTTCTGTTCAGCTTGGAGGACACTGAGGGGAGACCTCATTGCACTTCACAATTTCCTCATGAGGGAAAGTGCAAGGTCATGCACTGATCTCTTCTCTATTGTGTCCAGTGACAGGACTCCAGGGAATGGCCCAAAGTTGTGTCAGAAGAGGATTAGGTTGGTTATCAGGAAAATGTTTTCCAACCAGAGGGTGGTTGGGCCCTGGAACACGCTCTCTCGGGAAGTGGTCACAACACCAAGGGTAATAAGAGTTTGAGAAGCGTCAGAGCATTGCACTCAGGCATGTGAAAATGCCCATCACTTGTTTTTAAAATTTTAAAAGTTTAATAGTAATAAAATGGTTATAAAAATAGTAATACAATTAGAGTAATAATAACTTGGACAATTTGAATTAGGACAATATGAGACAATAGAGACACAGAGTTACAGACGTCTGGGTATCTTTTTCTGTGCAGCATAAGCCCCAAAAAGGACACCTGTTAACAGAGGATTAACCCTTAAAAACAATAACCTGTTGCATATTCATACATCTCATACATGATGCATAAATTCCATTCAAATACAGGATTCTGTCAGGTCATCGTCAGCTTCTTCCTCTGAATCCTAACGGCAACATTCTGCCTAAGCGAGGGGGGAAGAAGTTCATTCCTCCTGATAATGGAGCAATAAATTCTCTTTCTCTGAAAGATTTAGGTGTCCTGTGGCTGCTATCTCACTGCAAGTCCTTTCTTTAGGAAAAAAAGTATCCTACGTAGCATAGTTTCTATTTTAACATTGTTACAAACGATCAATAGAAAGACAAATTATCAAAAATGCGAAAAGATTTATTTATCTTTTTGCACAACCAAAATACAGTCCTCAAAACCACCACAGCCAAAGAGAGAGCGTCGAGCCCCGGAATGGCGCTGGGTCAACCTGGATCTGACCTCTATCTCATTGAATCCCCCCTTATTCACAAGAGCCGCTTCTAGCGGGGATGTTTTATACAGTTTATTGTGCCCCAGGCGAAGGAGTCCAAGTTTCTTTTGTAAGTCTGCATATTCATAGTTGGTTCTTTCACTGTGCAGAGCTGGACAATCGCCCGTCTCCTGGTTGATAGCCAGCGTTGATTGAATCTCGTGAAGCTGCGTATTCTTATGTATGTTCCTGGCGACTTAGGCGGTTTCTGATGAATCGAGATGCCGGTGATCATCGCCTTGGGTGTGTCTATTAATGAGCTAAATGCTGATGGTTATCTGGCTGACTCCAGGAATTTCAGAGTTTGAACGGACATCCGCCTCTCAGGGTGCTTGTGCTCAGAGACTTGTTTGGATTTCACGATCTTTATAAAACACATTCTTTTATAGCATGAATTATTTCTAATATATTACAACATTTTGTTATAACCTAAAACTATATTTAACACACTACTTAAGCAAATTAATACAGCTATTATATGTTTTCTAACACAAAACATATAATATCCATTTTAATATTTGCGAAAAGCCAATCATAAAATACGCATTTTTCACAGGCACAAGGTGTAACTTTTGAGGTGCCCAGTGCAGGAGCGGGACCCGACGACCCACGCTGGGATATTCTCCGACTCGCCCAACATGGCCGCCAGCGCGGCCGGACCCGCCAAGCCGCGTGTGCAAACAGGCCCCGCCCCTTCTCTCTCTTTCCTCGGCGCTGATTGGTCCGAGGGGGGCGCGCGCCGCAGCCGGTAGCGAGCGCCCCGCCCCTCGGGCGCTGGCGTTCGGTTGCCGCGGCAACCAGAGGCGGGCGGCGCGCGCGGGCCGGGAGCTGAGGGGAGAGCGGAGCCGGGGCCGGGCCGGGCCGGGCCGGGGGCGCTTCCTACCGGGAAGGAGCGGGGAGCGGGGCTCGGCCCGAGCCCGCCGTCAGAGCCGCCTTCCCACCCGCCGTGCTGGGGGGCGCTGGGTGGCCGGGCCGAGGGACGGGGAGGGCGCTGTGAAATCGCGCGGCTGTAGGTAGGAAGGAGCTGGGGGACCGAGGGAGGGGAGACCTGCCCGCTGCCCCTCGTTTATTCTGCTGGGTTTGGAAAAAGGTCTGAGAAGGGGCTCTGAAAGGTGTATTTTATATAAAAAGCAAGAAACTCACAGTAGAAAGGCAACTCACATTGTCCTTTCAGCTCTTCTTCATTCCCACTTTTTCAAATAAAAGTAAAAAGCAAATCCCGTATGGATAAAGGAGAGCTACTGAGCTTCAGATTTGTTTACTAAGAAAGGAAGTTTCCTCTGCCTCCACAGCCTCGATCTTGGCTTTTCTTCAGCTTCTCCTAATTGTAATGCTGGCAGGGAGGATTCTCTGTGCGAGGTTTAGCGCTGGGATGCTTTTTGCTGTCTCCTCAGTTGTTCTGACACACTAATGTAGGGCTTTTGTGTACAAGCTATAATACATAATATACATTGGTATATTTACTGGCTGTGAAAAATGCGTATTTTATGATTGTCTTTTCGCGAATATTAAAATTAATATTATATGTGTTGTGTTAGAAAGTAATGCTGTATTAATTCTCTTAAGTAGTGTGTTAAATATAGTTTTGGGTTATAAAAAAAAAGTTAAAATAGAAACTATGCTATGTAGGATACTTTTTTTAAAAGTAAGGACTTGCAGCGAAAAGCAGCCACAGGACACCTAAATTTTTCAGAGAAAAAGAATTTATTGCCCTCTTATCAGAAGAAACAAACTTTTTCCCGCCTCAAAGATGCTGTTAGGATTCAGAGGAAGAAGTTGACTATGACCAGACAGAATCCTGTATTTGAATGGAATTTATGCATCATGTATGAAGTGTATGAATATGCAACGGGCTATTGCTTTTAAGGGTTAATCCTTTGTTAACAGGGTTCCTTTTTCGGCTCGTGCTGCCCAGAAAAAGGTACCCGGATGTCTCTAACTCTTTGTTTCTATTGCCTCATATTGTCCTAATTGAAATTGTCCAAATTATTATTACTCTAATTATATTACTATTTTTATAACCATTTTATTACTATTAAACTTTTATAATTTTAAAAACAAGTGATTGGCGTTTTTCACACTGGCTAAACAGGTGGCCTTTCTATTCTGATACATTAAGTTGTATCCATTAGGGTATCTTTATCCCCACATCATTTATGCATCCCGTTCAATATTAGCTGCTGGCCTTCTTCTCTCTCCCCCATTCTGTCATTTAAAAGCTCACTTATATGAGCCAGAGTTTGGAAAAAAAAGTTGGTATTGTGAGAGTCTCTATAATATGACACAGTGGGAAAAACTCACAGTTTTTAACTGTGCACAACATGCAGTTGTGTGCATGACAAAAATGCTGTGCAGATATACAAAGAGTTCTGGAGCTTAATACCACCTCTCACAGCCTGTAAAACCTGTTACAGTCTCCTGTATTTTCTAATTTATAATCAAATTGTGAGCTTCCATTAACTAGCTACTATGTGTGAGAATTATGCCTCCTCTGGAGCATTGTGCTCATATTTCTTTGTGAAAAAGACAAAAAACTAGGATATAATATTCTTAAGCGAACTGAATCAACAAATCAAATAGAAAAAATGTTTTAAATATTTATTAATACACCAAAAACTTGATAAAATATCAGCAATAAATGGGTAGGATTTTATAAGCAACATAGTATCACTGTAAATGAAAAGAGTGTTGGTGAGGTTATGTCAGATTTGAAGTACACATGAAAGCTTTGTTGAAGATCTGGAGTACGAGTAATATAACATTTTCCTTTTTGTTTTTAAGGCATTCTTTACTACTACTTAGAAGAGCACGTGGAATACAGTATTAAAAGAAGCAGTAGAGCAGCTTGACCTATTACAGAACCATGGTTCGACTAACAATGGACCTAATTGCTAAAAATGCTGGTCACAAGAACCGTAGTGAAGAGGATTTTGGACAATATGTGCAAAAATTAACTCATCTGAATTTATCAGATAAAAATATAGATTCAATTGTAAGATTTATTTTTTATTATTCCTTTTAAACTGGCTACTCTAATGTTTTGTAGTTACTGTTAAGATGAGGTGTTCGTTGTTGGAGAGACAAACATGGAAAGCCAAGTTTTACAAATTTGTAAACTCACAGCATAATCTTTTCAATCTATCTGTGATTTATTCCTTAAATTTCAGAGGAAGTCTGAGAAAGGAAAGGAGAGTTCAGGAACAGGAAATAACCCGAGTGAGGTTAACAAATTAGGACTGGTGTAGTGGCTTTTTCAAATTAGCCAGGTTAAAAATATACTTCTTTTTTTTTTTAATTGCTCCCTGGGGCTTACTCATTTAAAAAATAATCCATGAGCTTTTAATTTTCAAAGACTAAATCTGCAAACCTAACCCAGTCCTCCTTCCTCTGAGTTTAATAATAGGAAATGTATACAGGTTTCAATAAGTTCTGAGTTAATTCAGATCCCCTCAAGATACTGAGTAAGTTTTGAAACTGCTGAGCCCAGAACAACTGCATTGTTGAATGTGGTGAATTTCAATTTCTGCTCTAAAAGTGTGATTTTATTTAAGAAGAAATTGTTTGTTCTGTGTGAACAGATGCTGCAAACCAACAGGTTTATTCAGCCCACTCCTATGCACAGCCATAGCAAGTTAATAATTGGATCAGTCCATTGGATGGGGTCTGCTTCATCAGCTGCCACAGCAAAGTTTTACAGAAACCTTCATGGGGAATGGTCTTTTAGTTGTTTCATAGGAAAATGTTCAAAGAAACTCAACATTTGAGTGTAAATTTGAGTTCAGAAACATATTAAAACAGATTGAAGTGCAAGGTTTTGTAAAAACCAATAATTCTTTGCCAAGAACTGGTTTCCAGTTACATCAGTGCAGTTTAATGGAGACAACTACACAAAAAATTGTGCTTTTCTGAGATCCATGTGATGAAGCCAGGGAAGGGAATGAAGTCACACTGGATGTGGAGTATTTGCTGGTAATGTCTGTAGTCCTCAGATTCTGTAGGGCAAAATGGTAATGACAGATTTCAGTCTTTAATCTGTAGATAACTGACAATATATAATAACTCTGGTTTTCTAGGAAAAATAGTTTTAAGAAATGTTTACTAAAGGTGAAAATTTATAAATCATGCATCAGAACTTAAATATAAGAACAATCAATAGCTTCCAGAAGCAGGCAGTGACTGAATGTTAAGTAGCATGTTATTGTTTATTTCAGGGTGACCTCTCTTTCTGTAGAAATCTGAGAGTTCTGTATTTATATGATAACCAAATCAACCAAATCCAGAACTTGGACTTTGCTTCAAACATAACGCACCTTTACCTTCAGAACAATCGTATTTCCAGTATAGAAAATCTCTCACCACTGAAAAAACTTGAAAAACTGTAAGTTGAAAAGAATGTATTTATTTTACTAGTAAAAAGAATAGTTATGACACTTAAATTGTTTAAATTATGTAGCCATTAAAGTCCTTTCAGCTCTTAAATTTTGCTTTTCAAATAGAAAACAATAATTGCTTATTGTTTTTTATGAGATGTTCTGTGATAAAGGGAATATCATCTTGACATATATTTGTATTTAGATGATTTTATTTTTTCAGTCTAGTAATATTAATAATAATAGCAACAGATAAAACTGCAAAAAACTGCTTGAATCAGTTAAGTGTATATTCTACTTGTATGCTAGGTTATTTACTGTAGCTATCATAATTTCCAAGTATTATTCAATAATGCTTGGAAAATATTTTTCTCTATATATTGAAGCCTTGTGTTTGCTCTTACTTTCAAAGGATATTAAATCTATTTTGTGTTCTATTCTGTAGGTATTTAGGAGGCAACTATATCACTGTAGTAGAGGGTTTGGATAAAGTAGGAGAACTGAGGGAGCTACATATTGAAAGTCAACATCTCCCTCCTGGTGAAAAGCTTCTGTTTGATCCAGTATCTCTTAACTCCCTGGCAGTAAGTATATTTTGAGAATTACAATGAGCCAATTATCAGGAGATCAGTATTTTTAGGAGAAATTATTAGAGTTGATAATTCTGTGTTTTCCTCCTTTGCCAACTGGTGGCATTATTTGAAATTCTACCAAGAGACTTCCACCCTAATTCTCTTATAAGGTGTCCCCAAAATTCTACTTCATCTTTTTTTCTTTATGAAGAATGAAAATGAGAATCAAGAGAGAGAGAGGAAATAAGGAAGTACGTGGATGCCCTGTACCAACAGAATGTGAATTAACTAAAAAGGAGGTTGGAATTTATCACTTAGTTTTCTTAGTCTGTTTCATTTGTAGTGAATTAGTTTGTTGATATTTCAGTGATTTGATTGGTATAGTTGTTTATTTATTGCCTTTTGTATTTCTGTAGAAAAATGGAATGGAAAAAGAAGGCACAAACAGATTTTTCTTCCTGGATATTAAGAACAACACAATCAAAAGCATCCAGTTTTAGTTCTGCAGTTCTTCTATGTTGTGTTATGTCAAGAGTTCAGGAAATCTCTTTGAAGTTGTCTTTCAACATGTTAATTGCTCATAAAACATATAGTTGAAAAGGTTAAAAAGTAGGATTTATTTGCTAATGGATGTAGTTCTGTACTATAAAAATTCCTCTTGCTGTATCTCCCATACTGTAGTCAGGGCTTGATAAGCCTCTTTTTGTGAAGATTAAAAACTCACTAAAAAGTGAGTTCTTTTGTTCACATGTATATCATAAATATTTGACCTAGCTCTATTTTTTTCCTGTTTTGAGATTATGTAATCCAAGACATGCATTGCTGTTTTTCTTTAATAGAGATGAGTCATTTCTGTGAGAGCATTGGTACTTTGTTCCTTCTATATTGGAGAAATTATCAAAGTAAAGGAAAGTTTTACAGCTGTAATCTTCCCAGGATAATAATGTATAATAACTTCTTCCATGTTTTTCAGAAGCCTGGTCTAGATTTTGTTCTTTGTGGCTTTTAAGGCCTTTTGATGTGTTGGTTTGGGCTTTTTTTGGGTTTTTTTTTTTGTTTGTTTTCTATGAAACAATTTTGCATTCTTGATGATGCAACATCTTTTGTGGAGGCTAAATGTAAAAATATTCTATTTTATCCTTTAAGTGTCAAGTGTTTGGAGCCTTTTTAAGGCATTACTTTTTACTTCTTAATCTGTTTCTGGCTCTGTTAATGGTGTCAGAGATAAAAGAGGTAAAATCATGAGGCTGTATAGCTCTGTGTTTACCACAGGCAAATGTTTGGATGATGACAATGTCATGAATCTGACTGAGAAGATTATGTTTATGAACTGTGTTTCTGAGGATGATACTGGTAATTTCCATCTGCAATGTAGGTCTTGATCAAATTTTTGAAGGGGCTTAGTTTTCCTGTATAAACTGCTGAAATAGAGATTTTTCCAAATCATGGTAAATCTTATTTCTTGTATAATTCTAAACTCACTGGATTAGGAGTCCTTGTCATTTTCTAGACATATAAACTTTTTCCTTTCATGTGAAACTACATTAGTATTTCCCAAGATAAACAACTGAAACACATTTAGATTTTTATCTAAAATGTAAAGATCTCTGTAACTATTGTCTGTTACAAATGGCAAAGTGCAGTATGTGGCTCAGTACTGTTCCAGAGAAGGAGTAAGGATCAGAGGTATGGATACCAAGAGGTTTGTAGGATCAGGCCTGAGAGAAAAGCAGTGTAGTCCAGCTGTTAAATGAGACCATGTGAGTAGCACATATGGGCTTCAGCTCTGCAGTTCAGATGCACTCTTGGGGCCCACAGTCTAAGAACATGGACTTGTTGCAGCAAGTCCAGAGAGGGCACAGAGAGGATCAGAGGGCTGGAGCATCTCTCTTATAAAGACAGGCTGA
This sequence comes from Ammospiza caudacuta, assembly GCF_027887145.1. Taxonomy (NCBI): domain Eukaryota; kingdom Metazoa; phylum Chordata; class Aves; order Passeriformes; family Passerellidae; genus Ammospiza; species Ammospiza caudacuta. The sequence goes on along the minus strand of NC_080593.1, from coordinate 120,397,925 downwards.
GAGAGTTGGGCTTGTTCAGCCCGGAGAAGAGAAGGTTCCAAGGACACCTTATATCAGCATTCCAGTACCTAGAGGGGGCTTATAAGAAAGCTGGAGAGGCACTTTTTACAAGGGTGTGTTGTGAGAGGACACAGGATAATGGCCTGAAGCTGAGCAAGGGCACGTTTAGATTCCCTATTAGGAAGAAATTCTCTGCTTGTGACTGAGGTGAGGCATGGAACAGATTGCACAGAGACGCTGTGGATGCCCCATCCCTGGAAGCGTTCAAGGCCAGGTTGGATGGAGCTCTGAACAACCTGGTCCAGGGGAAGGCATCCCTGCTCATAGCAGGGGGCTCGAACTAAATGATCTTTAAGGTCCCTTCCAACCCAAACCATTCTATGATTCTAAAAAATGCAGTCAGTTTCAATGTATGTTTCATACTTCGAAAGTAGAGTTTGTAGCACTTGCAGAACTCTGTAAAGAATTTGAAGGTGTTTACAGAAACCTAAAAATTCTGTATTTACTAAGAATTTCTGAAATAATTGAGAAACAATCTTACTTTGGTTTCACTTCAAAACCAAAATAAATTACATTTTAGGACAAGGTGGAACACCAGCATAAAACAATCTGTATGGTGTGTGGAGGTGGTGTTTGCATGTTTCTTCTTCATATGTTTGTTCGTCTTTTAAGATAATTTTCTGTAATAATTTATAACTTGACTCATGCATGGCATGAAAAAAATATTTTTCTGCTTTTCTTCCTTCAGAAATCTTTGTCTGTATTGAATATCAGCAATAACAATATTGATGAATTAGAAGAACTGGCAGTTTTGGAAAATCTTTCTTATCTTAAAGCAGTCGACAATCAACTTAAACATATGAAGGTATTAAAGTAAATATTTGTTATTTTAAGTATGGGTGTTCAAAAATTAGCCACGTTCATCCTTATCACTAAATATATACATCTAAACAAATTTTACTTCTGCAGTTACTAAATCTGGCTTGTCAAGCATGCTCTCTTTTCTCATATAAAAATATTACTGAGAGTAAAAATGGAGAAGCATTTACCTGGGATGTAAAAATTTATAATTTTATTAATTAATATTGAAATTAATTGGATTAAATAGTAACCGAAATCACCAAGACAAAGTCTTGATTGAAATAAACTCTTTATTTTCTGGTTTGCATAATCATTTTATTTCCTTAGTAAACTTAACTTTCATTGCTTAGTAGTTATTAAAAAAACTATTCTTATTACTTCTGAGAACACAACATATTTTTAACTGATTTTTGAGAGAATTTGGCAATTCTCTTTACTAAAGAGGACATTGCAGTATTTTGTATGCATAACCTATCAGTTATCTAGATGAATTTACTCTATTTGGACTCTTCATTTTTTTACACTATAATATTAAAAAATGTTGAATTATGCCTTTCTTTTTTACTACAGAACTAATAATGGTTTGTATTTGAAGTCCTGGCTGGCAGTTGTGATTGAATTTATATCAAAATACAATTCATATAGACTTTTGCTGAGTAATTAAATTTACATTGAATATGTTGGTTACATCCAAATAGCAAAAAGCTTTTTTCAAATAGGCAATCTCCCCAAATCTTCTCTTTTTTAAAGGAATCAATTTCTGAATAAAACGTATTACAAAAATAATTATATTGGCTCTTTCTTTCTTATAAATAAAATATACTTCTGTTGTGATGATTTTAAAATAAAATTATCATAGCCAAAGAACCAATTAATTTTAAGAATGAGACAGCATTTTCAGTATCTTAGAGGAAAAACCACTACTATCCTCTGAAACAGAAAAAGGAGAGGACAAAATTACTGCATTATTCAGTAACTGTGTATATGTTATTTATTCTTTATTAAATTTCATTATTTAATCATTAGGAAAACCAGAATTACATTTACCCAAACCTGTTAGACCTGAAGATTTCTGTATAGTCACAACTGTGGAAAAATTATACAATTAGCATTTGAGTTTGCTATCCCTTACACTTGTACTAAGCTCCAGTATATTTTGAAAGTGACTGTTCTGTGTGTTTCCTAAACAATCTCCAAGTCTGGAAATGTATGGAACAGGGAAAGTGTTTCTATTCATATCTTTGCAGATATGTAAAATTAATGAACATATCAAATGTGTTTAATATACATTGTAATGCAGGTGGATATTCAACTTTCCAGCTACAATTACTGAGTTTTAAGAGATTGCATTTTGGTAGTCTCTACATATCACTAATATAAATTCTTAGATAAATAAAAACCAAACTGTTCAAAAAAGCAGTAAGCCATGAAAAGTATTTTTTACAAAGTCAGTTTTTACTCTGTATAAGGGTTTAGCTCACAGTGGACATCTAGCAGGAGAACAATCTTATACAGCCACTTACTGTTCTAAGAAATAGCTGAGGAAAGTTTTGAGTATATTTCAATATTTTTTGCATCCATGAATTTCATGATTTCACAGCATACATTATTCTAAGCTGTGAAAGTTGCAAGGATTTTAGGGGTATACAGTTCTATACACTTAATTGGTTCTGCTGGCTGAACTTGTTTCATGCAGCAAAGGCTCCTTCATTCCCACATGAGCTGCTTCCCTTCTCCTCCCTCTTGCCCCTCTGTTATCAAAACTCTGATGTATAGCTCTTTTTCATGCCAAAAGCACTATATCCCCTGTTTTCCCTTTCTTGCTTTGCCATCACTGCCATCAAGAACTTCCCCAGGAATGTCCAGCACTGATCAGAGATCGTGGCAGTGCCACATGACAGGGAAGTGTCAGAGCTCTGTACCCAGCTGTGCTTCACCTGGTGGGGAGAGAAGCTGCAGGGGAGCAGGTCTGGTGAACTGCAGGAACAACATGGAATCTTTGAGAAAGAGGAAGATATGAAGGGCATAAGAAATCATGAAATACAATCTTATGTAGACTTTTCTCACTTTTGTGTACTTAGTAGAATTATTTTCTATTTTAAAATTTCAGTTTTTTCACTTTATTATGAAAACCCATATTCCTTTGATTTCTTACCTATGCCACTTTGATTGCAGCATAGTTAAAAATTAGGACTAATAAATTCAATAAATTCAAGCATTTAAGGTCGTGGCTAATACATGGCTTTGTTAGCATAATTAACAGACATCAAGGCATATGAACTTGTTTCACTTGACTGAAATTTATATAATGAAGTCTGAACAGTAGACAGATGAAAATCAAGTAATTTTTCTGAATTCATGCAAAATAACTATGACTAGCTACCACATGCAAAAAGTCTCAGGTCAGTTATCAAAAATATAATTGATTTTAATAGAAGTGGCTTTTATTTGTTTTCTATTGCTCGCTACTTCATTTATTCATTGTATTGAGGTTCTGGTTTGCTTTAGTCAGGATCACAAGGTCTTCTAGACTGCAGTGTACTTGGGTTGGAATTAAGGAAATTTTTTAAAGCATTGTATCTATTAAAAAAAACCCCACACCTATTCCTTTTTACAAAAAGCCAGAATACAATTTATTTATTAAGTTCATTAGTTTTGGAAATACTATGAGTTGTGTGAGTCTTTGAATAGATAGAGAAAAGTAGCTAGAAATTCCTGGAAAAAATCTGTATTTCCCAAGTCTTTAATTTATTCAACCTCTGCCCAGTATTGATTATGACAAGAGATATCACAAAAGATGAATTCATTCGCTTTAGAATTGAGTCAGGAACAAGAGAGAAATTATAGATTTTCTCAAATAGATTATGACAGGTAATCAAACTGGTGACAAATGGCTGTCTGTAGATGTAGCTGGGGCAGTTGGATTAGACGTTTCCAATAAAAACTGGAGCATACTGGTCAAATAGCAATTCTTAAATGGCCACTGTTAATTGGTAAGAAAGTTACTGCCAGCACTACAGCTGCCTACTCAGGCACTTGCCCTTCCCCCTCCCCACCCTCCCCGATGGAATATAATTTGCTCGTCAGTATTTTGTAGCAGACCTCAAAGTGATAGCATGACATGATCATTTATCAAACGGAGCCTGCCCACAAGAGTGTCTGGTCCCTTTAGTACAGCTTATTGAAAGGCTGGGAAGTGAAAGCACTTTATTAGAGACAGGAAGGCAATGAACAAGTGGAGCGTATCGAAAGGGTAATCATATTTCAGCACAGGATTAGTGTGCTCTTAGATAAACACACACTGGAGTAAGCATGTTCAGGGTCATTTATCAAGTAAGTAACAGCTAACAAAAATCTACAGGACTCTGTATACATTCATCAAAGTTAAACTGTATACATTTTGTTTCAGTCATAGACAACTTTGTGTTGCAAAACTATTACTTGGAAAAATTCTTTCTAATGAAATCTAGAACACATTATAGACTTCAATGACAGTATCTGAATGCTTAGGTAAGGATAAATAAATATACTTGCTAAATGTTTTTTTTTTAGTAAGTCTAGCCTAAAATATTTTGCCCCTAAATTTAGTTTGTGATTAAGTGTTAGCACCTAAACTGTGGGGGTTATCACGTTGCTATTCTGATACATACTGATTAAGCTTTGCTGAATAACATGACAAAAATTATTAACATTTCTTCATGTGGACTAGCCCTCAGAGTTTCTTTCATTGTTTTATCAGTCTTGATCCTCACAGAACCAGACTTTTGCTCTCCAGTTTTATAAAAATACATTTTTATCACTGAATAACAATAGATGATATCACCGTCACCATAGTAGACAAAAATTATAGGGTTTGGAGGTATGAGGCTGTGCTGCCACTTTCTCTTCCACATGATTTTTCTAAACATGGATTATATAACTGATAGAATATTTCCAGGAGGATTTTCTACTACGGGAGATGAGCCAGCAAAAGCAGAATTCTCCCTGCTTGTGTTACGCAAGCAAGTTTCTAAATTTGAAGGAGCTAAGAGATATCTACATTGCTAGAGATTTCATGGTTGGCAGCAAGCTACAAAGTTTTACACCCTCTGTGGTTTAGAATCCATCACAGCATGATCAGTAGAATTTTCCAAATTATTACAACAGCAGAACATAAATCCTCTCTCCTGTTTGTACCTATTGTCTTGAATCCCTCTTTGAGCTTTTCACACATACAAGGAAAACCTGTCAAGAGTGAAAGTTCAATGGAATTTTGGAAAGAAAGTATTTCAGAAAGTAAGGTGTCTAGTAGAAAGGACCAATCTGATAAAGTCTGCATGTTTTCAACTTGGATTTATTATATTTGAAAGAGTAGTTTCATCTAGGTCATACTGCCCCTGGGTAAGCAGACAGAAACAGAGATGGAGAAAGGTATATTTCACTAATTTCACTTTGTAGGCCAATACTGTAACTGACCACCCACAGTTAGGTAAGGGGGGGGTTACTGTTTCTCCTGTAAAATACAGTTCTACATGTATAAAAAGAGAGAGGCAGTCCACTGTGGATTGCATGATTTTTAGCTTTTTTTTCTTTTAGTCTGTACTTTATCTGTATAAGGTATTTATTCTTCCACACAATGATACTCTTAAGGGCTCTTTTAGACTTTGGGGATGCACTAACAGACACTGTGTATAATACGAATTTTTTCATTGCTAGTTCCTAGGCTTTGGGTGCTTATCAGTGGGATTGAAGTGGTAATTTTCCATAGCTGGCATTACTGTATCCCTAAAAATGCAGCATCTTCCAACATCACTGTTTCTTCTGTGCAATTTTGATACATTCAGAGGATGCTGTGGACCACTGTGTTTGAAAATGCACATTCTTAATGTACATAATACATGTGAATAGTCTCACTGAAGTTATTTTTGTGTGCAGGATTTGGGCCTGGCTGAACAAATCACATTACTGTTGAATTTTACTCTGGAGGGGAAAACATAATCACAATGTTCTGTTGTTGTTCCGATTGCAGGATTTGGAGGGTGTATTAAAAAAATGGACAAAGCTACGCAGAATAGATCTTACAGGAAACCCCATCTGCCAAAAACCAAAGTACAAGGATAGGATTATAGTACAGTCACTGACTTTAGGTAAAAAATTCAATCAGTAGCCCACCCATGACCCCCAGTCTTTTAGGAAACAACTGAAAAATTAATTGTTCTTGAGTAGCACTCTGCATGTAAACACAGTTACTGCTATAGATATTTATGTCAAATCATGAACTTTTAATTTATGTAGAAAGCTAAAATGGCTTATGTAATCAGCTTCACAAGCCATCTTGCTTATCTTTTGGTATTAGTCATAGTAATCATTTGTTTTATAATAGATGATTGGTGAGATTGTTACAAGACAGTTTTTTGTGTTAATATTCCAGATGTGAAACTGATTTTCAAAGATCAGTTTTATCTATTCCCCTATCAATTTGTAGTAGTTGCTAAAGTGTTTTTGTTGTACAGTGCCAGTTATGCAGATCCCACATTACTGTGTTTGAATTTGTCATATAACATTAATCCTTAAACTTATAAGCAGTTCACACTTATGTTGTGAGTCTATTTGTTAATCTTAACACTTATGGTGCAGTTTTTATTATTATTTTGCATAAAATCTTAGCATGAAAGGAAGAAGCTGATTCTTCTGTATCTAAATATTTATACTGTAGAAATAAGTTTAAAAAAATCTGCTTCTTTTTCCTTTTTTGGATAAAGATGGTGATTATTTTTAAAGTTATAATGACAGAACTTGGTTTTTCTCATAGTACAAAATATTGGCCATTTAGAAAAAGAAAAAACCTTTCTGCACAATGAAAATAACAGTGCCTTAGGACAGTTCTAATGCAACCTAAATTTGTGGGCACATGAGGTATTTCATTTGGGCTGACTCAAACATGCAGATGCAACCAATGAATCATAGAGCATAAGGTTTATGGCACCTAAGTGAGTAAAGTTGATCTCAGAGAGGCAAATCTGTGGGACTGTCTCCATGACCAGTAGAATTCCTTGATTGCTAAGATGTGCAGTTTCCCTCTCCACCTGGATTTCTGCATCTATCTATACCCTGTGGAAGAGCATAACTTTTCTGCAGAATGTTATAGAAAGTCTTGCATGTTAACCAAATGTGAAATATGTATATTTCCCTTGAAATTTATAAAACTGTAGATTTTTTTTTTTTGTAATTAAGACATGTTAACTCTCTTGCAGCTTGAATATGAATATCAGTCTTTATTGGGTATTTTTTTCTTTACCAAAATGCTAGAAAAAGGAAAAGGACTTGAAGAGAATTAATATAGAACAAACACACATTACCTACAACTTTGTATGATCCTTTAGTTCACTTTGTATCACAGAAAATGTTCTCTTTTGCAGAATCCCTGGATGGGAAAGAAATTCAAGAAATGGAAAGACGTTTCTTAATGAATTGGAAAGCCTCCAGAGCTGCCAGGCAAAAAAGCAATGAAAGAAAGACTGATGAACAGGCAGCCAAAGTAGAATCTTGTAAGCAAACAAATCAATTACTTCATGCTTATTTAAAACTTACAGAAATCATAAAATTACTGCTAAAAATAAATATACTAAGAATTGTTTATAAGACACTTGTACCAGTGATGAGTCCAAAAGACTTGAGTAGAAATGGAGCTTTTTAAATATAATATTTAATTTTAGCACTAGTTCATATGTCGTTTTTGTTTCCTCACATCCCAATCACCCAGAATTATGGAAAGGTAGCTAGTGTATTTTGATTGTGTAAATATTCACATTTACATCCATGTTTTAAAAATGTTGGGCATTCTAGAATAAATATGCATAAAATATATCAGACTTTTAAAATCTATTTGCTTATACTTATTTGATTTCTGTATATTGTCAGCCCTTTAAAGGCCTTTGCAAGATACATGTCTAGCAGAAGTCCAAGTTTTTAACTTGGAAAAAAATGTCTGGGAGGTAAAAAAGCCTTAAACCCTTTTTGAGGTTAAAAGGCAACCTGTTCTTCAAGGGGGAAAAGAAATTAGTTTTGAAACTCAAGCAAAACCTGAAATAAACTTTGATGTTTTTTAAAAAATGGTGGGCAGGTGGTGGTTGTTACAGAGTTGGCTGCAGATTAAAACATAAATGACTTAACAGCATGTCTTGCTATTTTGCAGGACTTGGATACAAACATTAAACTTGAAATTATTCAAAATTGCTTGAATTACCACATTTATAAAATAAATTTGGGAGCATTTACACTGTTGCTTTCAGAAAATAAATTAATATGTTATTTTTGAAGACATGAAGGCTGATGCTTTGCATGCCAGCACCAGCCCTAAAACAGTTGGAGTCTCTGCTCATTGTTTGGAAGCCATATGTAAAAGGCAATGGTTCTGAAATGGTCTTCTGAATAACTACTGATATAAGGAGGTGCTAATTGAATTTACTCCCTTTCAAATAACTCTACCTGAATGGGAATACCTGTTTTAATATTCACCTTCATCAGTGTTTGCAGCACTTTCTATAACTCCATTCAAAGTTTTCCGTTCTCAGTTATCAAATCTGAGGTATTGTACCTTAAGGTTCATTACATTGTTTTCTATAATGAGAAATATTGGAACCTGTGATCAATCACACTGAATATATATGGTTTCACTTGGGATCTTGAATTAATCCTTTTTTTTGTTTGTTTTCTGCAGCTGACTTTGAAGCACCTTATTTCACAATTCCTCTTCACCCCAGTCGCCCTGTGAAAGAAAAAAAAGGAAAACCAGATTTTTTAGATTTGGCTCACAAGCAGAAAGGTGAAAGAAAACCTCCGCCAAGAATCCATGAAAGAAGAAGTCAGATGAAAACTCAGGTGTGTTTCTCTAACAACTTCCTTTTAGTTATGTTGGTTATTACTTGTCTGAAATAATTTTTTTAACCATGTTATATTTATTGTCTTTATTTCTTTGAAAGACAGGATAATAGCTTTCAGTTTCTGGTTACAAATCAATGGACTAGCTAATAGCAGCAACTTTAAGGTTGCTAGTTTCTGTCATATGCCTTTAATTGTAATCATTTTCCACAAGGGTAAAATAATGTTGAAGTTAACTCTCAGAAGTAAGTTGACGTGTGAGAACCATTGGTGAAGGGTGATGCTGTGGACAGAATTATCTGGAAAAGGAGAAACAATCAATTTTCATCATTACAGCTTACTTCTAACAGCCATGCTCCAGTTTCACCTGTGGCAATAGTATAGTCAAATATTTGGGACCTAATATCACTCCTTCCAGATTTTCAATGCTATTTTTAACCTAACAGTTTTATTACTTATCAGCTGAACTAGCCAACAAAAAACCCACATCATTTATGCAATGCTGTCAATAAAATAAATAAATGCATGCAACTGACATAGGCATTTTTTGTAATTAAATTAGTAAATGTAGTATTCTATTTTACATTCAAGTTAGAATTTATTAGTATGTTTGACAATTTAACCGAGCAATATTTAATGCTATTTTATTTTTGACACCTTACCACTTTACATTCTATGAGTTTTGTTTATTCTGATTATTTGTTCTGATTAAAAATAGCTGCCTTTCTGTTGAGAAGGGAAGAAGAATTGCAAATCACAAAGCTCCTCTCTTTCAAATAATAATTTTTGTTCATCACAGGCAATGGATATATTCTGGATGTATTTCTGGAGAAATTGAATTTGTCAAATACGTACCCATTATTGAACTTTTTTTCTTTCTCAGAAAGCACAAAGCAGTGGAGCAGTTAAAAAAAAAAAAGAACTGCAGGAACAATGTATTCCTTACTATTAAAAGTAATATTTTTAGTACTATTATAGTTGTACACTATTATTTTCCAGTGAATAGTACAGGCTTCTGAAATTTGGAGTGACACAGACTAATACACATGCCATATAAATGTTGGGATTTTTAAAATTCTATTGTAAGATGGGTTTGTCCACATGCTCAGTGTTCTGTCAGCTTGCATGCCATCTCTATTAGCATCGTGTCTTTTGGGCCAAGCTGAGCAAAACTGTGCTTTGCATTTACCATTCCCCTTAGTCCTAAAAAAGAATGGAACATGTGTGCACAATGTCTTTTCTCCTGTAAGATTTTCTGCTATTCCCTTTGAGGCAAAGCATTCTGATTCTGCTTTACAATGGTAACAAGCTGAGCTTTTCTTGGCAAATATTTTCCCAGTATTAAAAATCTGGAATACAATCACGGCTCTGTTGAAATCCCTTTTGACCCTAGAAAGGCAAAGAGAGCACCTTCCATACTTGATTGAAATAAAATGTCTATATTTTAATTAATTTACATTTGTAAATTAAACAATTTAATTGATTTTTTTAAACTGTTAATATAGAAGATTTTAGCCTGATTTCACAGAAAGGTTAGAAGAAACTGTAGTCACATTACATGCATTTAATATTTTCTAAAAACTTCTAAATGGGACTTTTATCTTAGATGCTGAAGGTTACTGTACCTTACAATTTCACATCTAATCACTGATCCTGAGATGTATTCTAATCTTGTCAGTAGAGGAATTTCATAGAAGGCAACGTTTTAAAGTTTTGTTAATTCTTTAGAACATATGTTGGGAAAAACCTCAAAACCTCAAAAAATAGAAATATTCGTTCTCAGAGCTTATGCAGATATGAAAAAATGACAAATCATAGTATTCCCTTGCCAGATCCACTAATAAGGGATATACGTGAATGTGCTCACAAGTAAAGGAAGGAATTTTTTTCAAACTGAACAAATACCTGTATTGTTTAATTGAAATTCGGTATCAGACCAAAGAAATTAGTGGGTCTTAATCCTGTGTTAGTCAAATAAATTATTCCAACAGATGTTTCCTCTTTCCCTATACATACTAGGTGATGTTTGACCTTGGCAACTGAAAAATAGGCATTAAATACCTTTCTAACATACATCTAAGATCCACTGAGGATTGCATGTAGCTTGAACAATGAAAAAAGCCACTTATTACTAGATTACTAAAATATGTCATTAATCTTTCCTTTTTGATGATATGAAAGCAATAGCAATTTTATATTGAATTTTAAGTTAGTTTTGAACATTCAGAGAAAATTATGGATATTGGCAGGAAGTAATTAAAAGAAACCAAATCACTTAACTATTTTGAAGATACCTAATACCTTCCAATGGGATACACCATTATTAATGTTCCCTGAGTAGAGAAGTTGTTGAAATTTTGATGTTGTAAACTTAATCTGTAACCAGCAGTTTCTGCCCAGATTGCCTTACTCATGGAATTAAATATTGTGGTAGGTATTTGTAGCAATTCAGAATGTGGTGGGAAAGTCACCTTTTGTCCCTCCATTGTATGTTATGGGATTAGCAATGTGGAAATATCCTTAAATTACAGTCAGCATGTAATAAATACACTGGATTGTGCCAACTAGTCATAAGCTACTCTGCTGCCACCATGCGCATTATGAATATTTCAAGTTCTAGTCTAAAAGGAAGGAACTTGCAGTGAACAGTGTTAGTTCTCCCTCTTCTTAGGCAGATGCTTGTATGAACATTGCATTTAATTAATTAAATATTTATCAATGCCCTGAGTTGCAGTGATGTGTGTGGTCTGAAATCTACACAGGATAGTGTATATTTGATAACAGGTAGGAATGTGCATGTTCTGCATGTATACTGGGTTTTTGTTTTTATTAATTTAGCTAGCATCATAATTAATAGAATCATTACAGCCTATTATATGACAGGTTTTTGGGGCGAAATGATACTGGGACTGATAATGGTAATGATGTACACCCAAAACATAAGCTTTGCAATCATACACTTTGCATTACAGAATGGAGCTCTCTTATTTGAGAGAGAGGTGGAGAAATATGTTACCTCTGGGTGACCTAATTCTTGTTTTCTTACTGAATATCAATTTCAGCAAACATCTGAAAATTCAAAAATAAAAAAATATCCTCAGTGTTAGCTGCAGGAGAACGAGAAATACAGATTTAAGATATAAACCAGGGCAGTTTTAGCTGTGCACCCTCGAGTTGGTTTTAGCAGCAAAGAGCTTGCAAGCACTCCAAATGTATTCAGAATTAGGGGCATTAAATACTTCGAGATAGCAGCTGGAGCACTTTGCCAGCGCTGAGAGCATGCTTAGAACAGACAGGGAGTGCCTTTTCTCTCTGCCCTCTCACTGCCTTTCCTTAGTGATTGTGTTGAAGGAAAAATGTAAACATTTCTTAGTGAGGTCTACAAAGCACCAATCAGCATTTAATGCTGAGGGCTGTGGAAGAGAAATGTAAGGAATTTACTTGCTGTTGAATTATTCGGCCATGACATAGGATATGAAAGGAGTCACCATAATGCTAGATAAAGTGTAAGGATAAAGAGATAAAGTGAAGTTCTGAAATTAAATAGGATTGCTGAAGCAGAGCCTTTTGAATGAAGGTCAGGTATTAGAAGTTTCTGGTTACTGTGGCCCATGTAAAGTCTCAGCAGGCAAATCAGCCAGTTTTAGTGGTTGGTTCCCCCCCCCCTTTTTTTTTTTTTTTTTTTTTGTGGAGAATATGCACTACCTGTTAAAGTGAGTTTAAATACTTTTGAAGAGACATAATTAATATTACGGTAATCTGCAGCCTAGTGGTATTTTTGGTATCCATATTTACAGCCGTGCTGAATATGGTGCTGGATGATTCTCCCCATGATCGTTCATACTCTGCTCAGAAGCAAAAATATAACTGTCTTCACAAACATACAAAAACATACAAGACACAAACAATGGCATTCTGTCTAAACTTCTTTCAGTAGTGATAATTTTTAAAAACCAAGAAAAAGTAGGTCTACTATATGCTAAAACTGTAATACTTAGCAGTGCCATGTCATCCAGCGTCCTAAAGGCAGTGACAAAGGGCATCCCTTTTTCCTGTCCCCACTCCAGTTCCCTGTGCTGTGCCTGTGCCCAAGGCTGAGGAGGAGTAAGGATCTAAGCCGTGCTGGCAGAACACGTGCACAGACCCCCTGTGCCCTTGAGAGGAGTACATTCTTTCAAAGCAGACAGAGAGCATGTTAGCTGGTGAGCAGATTGCCAGCTAGACTGTGATACTCCTACATGTCTGGCTGGCCAGATAGAGCACAGGCACGTTCTTGCTGGGCAATCTGGCAGCAGCACACTTGCTTGCAATAGTCTGCTCCCTCTGCCAGGAGATAGGGGCTGTTCCTGGACGTTTAGAAGACCAAATGGCACATGTGACTTGTCAGCAACTTAGCAGGGCACATCTGGGGCTGCAGGCTGTCAGATGCTCTCAAGAACATTGAAACCCAGACTGTCTGAAGCCTTCTGCATAAAATACATGAATATTTAGAATGCTTTAGGTTGGAAGATCATTGAATCCAACCATAAGTCAGTAACATTTTAAACAGAATGCAGAATGAGAGGGGACTACTTAGTGATGTTAGTGTGAGTTGTGTCTTGTAACTGGGTCCATCAAGACTGTATCAGGAATTAAATACTATTTTAGGATGATAAACAAAAAGCAAACTCAGATCTTTGCCTATCTATTTTTCAGGTCTACACGCTCACCCTAATAGTTACTAGATAAATGAAACATTCAGTATGCAGTATTTATTTTTTCCCCATCCTTAAATCTTTGTTGTCAGTACTTTTAGAGCACTGTTGAGATAAAACCTCAAAACTTCATAACATTTTTGGTCTGCTGTATTAGCATTGCACATTTTTTATTGTGTAACTGACAAAATTATAAATATCCTTTTAATAACAAAAATTTGAATCTAATTAGAAAATTGTTAAAGAAGTAATGCTGTGGTTTTAGGTTTTTAAAATACATAACTACATGGGAGTTGGAAAAAGTAATTTGAGGTTTAAATAAAGACTGCTGCTTGAATAGGAATATATAAATAAATTCTCTCATTTCAGTATAATTCTGTTGAAGTCAGTTCCAATAATCTAATTTACTGCAATAATATAAACACTCTTTCAATATTTCCCTTCCTGTACCCTGTCTCACATTATGTAGGCACACTCCCCTCTCTGAAAAGTTGAAAGCAGCTGCTTTAACAAAGTTGAGGTGAAAACACAGTCACTGTGCCCTCATCTAGCAAGATGAGCTGCTACATTTTGGAGGACAGCACTGCAACCACTAATTCCTTCGTAGCAGCTATACCTCCTCAAATTCACTTCCAGCCCCTTGGGATGTATCCCATCCAGTTGCAAAGACTTGGATATGTCAGATTTGCCTTAGTGGTTCCTAAATCGGTCATGACCTACTGTTGGTAGAATTTCTCCCCACCAGAAAGTAGGACCTAAGAGGTGTGAGACCAGGCCAGTAAAGATTCCGATGCTTTTAGAGCTTCCACAGTACTGTTAGTGTGTCACTATGTTAGAAGTACCAAAAGGAAAAAAAATAGACATCATTGCCCAAATACCTTCCTTTGATAATGCTGTTACCATAATCAGAATATATGTAAACACACAGGGTTTGAGTTACTGATCTAAAGCTCATATTTGAACTTTCAACCCATAGCCAATGAAAAAATCCTATTTTTTTCTAATGCTGTATTATTTGTTTCTATATGCAGGTATAAAGCAGTACACAGCACTGCCTGTGATACACCTTTAAAAGCCATACAGTTCAAAAGTCCTGAGATAGACAGGAGGAAAAATAGCCAGAAAGCTGTCAGTGTTCAAGATGTGCCCATTGATTTTTCAGGATGAGGATTCAGACATGATCTATTAATATGGGATAGTTATGTGATTGTATTCAGAGTGTAACTGGTAAAAGTTAAGTGCAACTGAAAGGCTATCTTCCCTGTTTTTATTATTTTTTATCTCAGTGGGGTGTGCAAAGTAGCTATCCTGACTAACAGAGCTCTGAGGCAAAATGATTAATTATGTGAACCTGATTATTTACAGCCACAAAATTATAAATGCTATATATTGTAACTGGAAACAATACTTTTTACTTTGCTAGGGAAAAAACCCAGTGTTTTTATTTTAAGTCACTTGGCCTTGAAGAATTCTAGGAATTCACTGCTAAAAGAGTTGTATTTAAGCCTTACCTCTTCAATCAAACTACACTGTAACCAGACACTACAGAAATGACTGACTACATCTTTCTGTTCTCTTAATTCTGAGCAAAATTAATTGCTGCATCAAAAACAAGATAAATTCAAGCCAGCTGTGAAATGATCCATGTAATAGACTAATACTTTAAATCAAAAAGAGTTTTTAATCAATAAGCTCTTCCTTTCTTGGAGAGTTAATATGTTAGACTGCCATAGTAACCACTGATTACACGTCCAGTAAAGTTGGGTATAATCAGTTACACTTAGTTTGTAGGAAAATATTTGGGAATAAAAGACTGACTCTTCATTTATATGAGAAATTGTTTTGATTATTAATAAGATTTTTTTTCTTATAGGACTTGAAAATTAAAGTATTTGATACACATTTATGTAGGAAAAAAACGTTAATACCATTTCTGTCCATGGAAAAAGTAATTTTTGTAATAAAGGGATGTACAATACCCTAAATAGACAGATTCTGTCAATTCAGAATATTCTGGTTTCAGATTTGGCATTGGGAAGAAGAACAAAAGGGCTTTCACTGCAGCAGCCAGTAATCTTGCAATAGTTAAAGATCTTTTTTTCTAATCAGCAGCATTTGATAACATTGCTTATCATTGTTATAGAAATGTGGAGTGCTCCCAGGAAGTGTAAATGACAACAGGAGCAATAGGTGCTTTTGTGGGGCTGTGACATGAAGATCTCACCTGTCTCCTCTGATCTCTCTGATGTAGGTGGAGGAGGAATCTGAAGCAACAACATAATTGTTTGAATTTTAAAAGCCAGAAGTTACAGGAAGTGAAGATTTGGTCATTATTGATTTTCCTTTTCCTTTTTTTCCCTCAAAGCTTACAAAGAAAGATATTGGTGTCCCTTTGGATATGTTGCCTGTGTCTTTTTAATCTCAAAACCAGACAAAATTATGTTGAACTTAACACTGCTTTCTAAGAACATTTAGAAAAATAAGGAGCCTGCCTATTTATTTAGAAGCAATGTTTGTCTCAAAAACATGTAAAAACATCAGCACATGCTATGTTAAACTGGTTGCCTAATTCTTAAGCTTCCTCAAGAAATGAACTGGTTTTAGCCAGTGCCTTACCTAGCAGATGCTTCTTTCCCTATGTGGCACCCAGCAGATGTGCAGAGACGTGTTCACAGCAGAGTCATGGAGTCTTTAAGGTTGAAGAAGACCTCTAGGATCATGCAGTCCAACTGTAAACCTAACACTGCCATATTCACCACTAAACCATGGTGTGGTGAACACCAAACCACACATCTGCACCTTTTTTAACATTTCCAGGGATGGTAATTCCACCATTTCCCTGGACAGCCTGTTCCAATGCTTGACCACCCTTCCAAAAAGAATTTTTTCTCAACAGCCCTAAATCCTCCCTGGTGCAACTTCAGGCCATTTCCTCTTGTCCTGTTACTTGTTACTTCAGAGAAAAAAACAGCCCCCACCTGTCCACAACTTCCTTTCAAGCAGAAAAAAGCTATTAGCACATGATTTTTGAGAAGATCTGTAGTCCTAAAAACTAATTTCCATCATTTGGATTTTTCCAAGTTCTGGTGAATATTGTGGAGCATTTAGCAGAGGAGGCGCGAGAAGATTAATGATGTCTGTGCTGATTAATTTTTTGATTGGGAGTATAGTTCATTAATTTAACTTCAAATTCTGCTTGTTTGGCAGCTTTGGACTAGTTTGAGTAATTAAATAAATGCTTGAGACTTGAGAGATATAGGGAAATTCCAGTCCTACAGGTAAGGAAAGGAAAGCCCGGATTACAAATTGCCCCTGGGAAAAGACCTTTCCTAGTGCAGTTTCTCTGTGTGAATGGCAGCTCAGCAGCTTATGCTTACAGCCCTCTCTGAAATAAGAAAGGAATTTATCCTAAATAAGGAAATCAGGATCTGTCTTTTTGCATGGAATGTTTTGTGTATTTTGTGAACATTTATAATGTGGTAGAGATGATTAAAATACATTTAACTCCTGCATGCATTCTCCCCTTGAAAAACAAGATCTTCATCTTCATTATAAAGAACAAGATTTCCAAAGCTAAGACAGTAAATGAGTGGGGCTGTACCTCTGAGGTGCCAGTGTTTCTGTTAAAGTGTTGTGGTTTAACCCCAGCCAGCATCCAAACCCACACAGCCACTCACTCACTCTCCCCATTGGCACTGGGAAAAGAATAGGAAGGGAAGAAGCTGGAAAACTCATGGATTGATATAAGGACAGTTTAATAGGGAAAGCAAAAGCCACACATGTAAGCAGAGCAAACCAAGGAACTTAGTCACCACTTCCCATGGGCAGGCAGGTGTTCAGCCATTGCCAGGAAACCAGGGGCTCATCACATGCTATGGTTACTTGGGAAGGCTAACACCAAACATCCAAACATCCCCCTGCTTCCTCCTTCTTCCCCTAGTTCAGATACTGAACATGATGTCATATGGAATGGGATATTCCTTTGGTCAGTTGGGATCACCTGTCCCAACTTGCCACATTGGCAGTTCCCATGTCCCCAGTTTCCTCACCAGCATGGCAGTATGAAAAGCAGAAAAGGCCTCATCGGTGTGTTAGCTCTGCTCAGCAATAACAAAAACGTCTTTAGATTATCAACCCTCTGTTCAGTACTAATCCAAAATACAGCCCCATACTGGCCACTGTGAAGAAAATTAACTCTACCCCAGTCCAAAGCAGCCTATAAGGCTGGTGAGTCATTTGCCTACAAAATCAGAACATTCCAAACACGAAATAAAGCTCAGATGTGTAGCTGTTAGTCCCTTACTGAAATCACTACTAACCAAGTACTGATACTTCTTGTTCTAGCTGTAGTCACAATGATATTCAGGTTGAGAAGGACAGACAAGCATACATTAAAAATAAAACTTGATTCTTTAATTTCCAAAGAAGAATGTCAGTAGTGTTGATGAGCACGTTCACAGTGTCAGCTGCTGATTGCTTACTCAAAGCAGCACATGAGGAAGTCACTGTCTGATCTCTATATCATGGTATTACCTTTGCATCTTACACTTCTCTCTGCCTTATGCACCCCCATTTAAAGCTATTTAAGGGTTTGTTACTATTTTTTAATGTGGGTTATGCTGTGTAAGCCACCTGGAGCATCGCATACTTTTCACAGGTTCTGAGTATTTCTGAATTAAAGATTTTAACTTCTTATATGATAAATAAAACATTGAAGACCTGAATTAACTACTCCCAATGCAACATGTGCCATGGGGTTTCACAGAGAGAATCCCACAGCCAAGCAACTCAAGTCAAAATACACAAAGCAAAGCCCTAAGAAAGTCTCGATACCCTGGTCTAGCACTTGTGTACACACACACACACACACACACACACATACACAGAATGGACCCCTCTTGATACTACAAATTTTAAATATATTTTTAAAGTAATTACTACTGAGAAAATGCTATAAGAAGTGTATTGACACACTGTAATATGGCACACATTTAACATAACTGTGGAATATGCTATGGTTCTACAGTACATTATCAACATGGCATTTGAAACAAGGTGGGGGAAAGTATTTAACTGGAAATCTTCAAGATATTTATTTGGATTTGGAATCCATTATGCTAAGATTTCCCCAAGATGCAAAAATTGTGAACTACAACTTATTTTCATTCTCCTGTGGCTGTGTCCTGCCTTTGATTTGCTCCCAGGCTACATCTGGAATCTGTGGGACCTGAGCAGGTACAATCTGTGTGTGGCTTCCTGCCGGAGCTGTTTTACTCAGACAAGCAATGCTTCTCTTAGTTTCTGTCAGAAGCACCAATAGCTGCTGCACTGTACCAGCAGGCAAGGACACTTGAGAAATCCTTATACAGAAATGGGAATGGGAGAAAATTAACAAATTGGAAAGAAATACCCTGAATGTTTGTGCTGAATTGTAGCCATAAAACCAGAAACTAATTTGACATAAAGGGAGCAGAGTGTACCTGGAAAAACATCGTTCTGTCTGTGGTAGAACTTCTTCTTACCTAAATCACACTGGAAATCTATGACTCTGGCAGTTTTCAGATTTGAGATATACTGTGGACAGTAAGGCAGGAAAAGTAATTCTCAGTCATTTGTCTGGGAAAGAAAAAGAAGAAACAGCTGCAGCCATTTGTTACAGCTTTAGATTTGAACAGTGGGTTGGTACAAGAAAATAATCACTGGATGTCTTTGTGCTTATAACAGAGGTGTCATCTGATGGGAGAAAGTCTTGATGGAGCAAAGAACAACTATTTCTACATTTCTATCTCTTTGGGTTTTTAAAATGCATTTAAAGCACCCCTTTTTTGGTAACAAGGCTAGCAGCCAGAGTGGTGTCTCCAAACACTGCTCAATTTCTTACTGTGCAATCTCCCTAATCGCACTCTGCAGTAAGGTGGATTTGGTGTTGTCTAAAGATGGTAATGGGAGTTCCACCACCACTTCTCTTCCAACGCCTTCCACTGGATTTCCTGCACTGAGGCAGAACTCTGTGTACAGTGGGAAACTCAAAAAATACTGTGTCATTAATCCAATCAGAGCAGAGAGGAGCACAGCACTCACAATCTGCTAATTTAGGGTGGCTGGGAAGTCTCAGGGTGTTGGGACACCTGCTGTCAAGTTCTCTGTCAGTGACATAGTTGAGCATCCCATGGCCTAGTGAGGAGAAGTCCTCCTTGAGCAGGCATTTTTTAGTTCTCCTTAGTAGGCATTTTCTGGGCAGACCAAGAAATCTCCTTGGGATGGGGAGAGCTGGTCCCCAGAGTTGTGTGCTGGAAGGCAAATCTCCCTGCTCCCTGGGGAGTCTGGGATCAGTTCTTCCACATCACATCACAGAGTCAGAGGGTTTTCAGTACAAGCTTAAGGATATGTTCCTTAAGCAAGAGCTGCTTGTTTGAGCCCCAGAAGCTGATTGAGCAGAGGGATGTCTGTCGAGTGCATTTTGAAAAGGTCTTGACTGCAGAAAGGATTCAGCAATGCTCACTTGGGCTGGAGGCAGCCCTGGAAACCTTGGGGCCGCAAAAACATGGCTTACCAGGGCCGCTGGGAGGCTCCTCCACTGTCCTCCAGAGAAGCAGTGTCTTCATTGCTTTGCACCCTGGCGGCCAAAGGATGATCTGTGGTGCCGCTGAAGTCCATCATCGCGCCCCTGTACGTACTGACAAGAGTAGCTTTTGTCAGAGTGGCTCCTCATGGCTGAAGGGAAACCCCCTCCGAGGCTGCCAGCACCAGGCAGAGGTAAACGTTGAGGCACAGTTTCAGGACTTAGAAATACAGATGAATTAAGTACTTAACTTAGAATTTAGTGCTTAAATTCAGAACCGACAGCATTCCTTGCCATCCAGCCCTCTCGGCCCGGCGGAGGCGGCTGCTCAGGGCTGTGGATGTCAGCCAGAGGGCAGAAATCGCGGCGGGGCCGGGCGGGGCAGGTCCCGCCCGCTCTCCCAGCGCGGCGCTGGTGGAATTCTCGGGCCGGGCAGTTTGGCTGGGATGCGCGGGCGCTGCCGGGCCGGGCCGGGCGGGGATGGAGGCAGGTGTCCGGCTCTCTCTGCGCCGCTCCCGCCCCGCCGGGTCTCACCGGGCTCCTGCCTTCCCGGGACTTCTAATTATCGCTAAACTTTAATTTTCTTGGCGGCAAACCCGGTAACGAATCGCTCAGACTTTGTTTTTCCACTGCTCCCGAGGCTTGATTTATTGTGTCTCTCTTATCGCACAATCGGGCTTCGTTCAAAATGTTATTCTGGGCTAATTCCATATCCCGGTATTTATTTTGACTGTCCCTTCTCATTAGCGTTACTGATTTCTAATCGCTCCCCGTTCCCGGTTAAATCCCCTCTCTCTGCCCGCCCAGGCTCCCCTCTTCCACCCCGTTCGTGTTTCCATCCCGTGCCCGTCAGCCAGGACCCGCTGCCCCGCGGCTGCGGACGGAGCCTCGCCCGGGGGAGCCCGCTCCGCCCGGGAACATCCGCGAGCCGGAGATGCGGCGGCGGAGCGAAGAGAAAGGGCTCGCTTTGAACAGGGCATCGCCCGAGCTCCCAGCCCAGCGATTAAATTTCTCTCCTCCAGCAACACCGTTACTTTATCCTAAGAAAAACAGCGCGAGCGGGGCGAGCGGCGGCGGGACCCGCACGGAGCCGGGGCCGGGCGCGGGGGAGGGCGGGGGTCGAGGGGAGCGGGAGGCGATGCCGCCCCGACAGCTCCGTGATTGATGACCCACCCGCCCGGGAAGGGGCGGTCGCTGTCGCCCAGGCTGGAGGGGGGAGCCCGGGGATCAGGTACGACACAGCCCCGCCGCACCCACCGGCCACGACGGCTTAAAAACACCGCGGCCGGACGGGACGGGACGGGACGGGACGGAGGCGCCGGAACCCGGCAGCGGGCGGGAGCGGTAAGTTCATCCCCGGGCGGGCACCGCGGGGTCCTGCCGGGCAGCCGGGATGCGGGACCGGGATGCGGGACCGGGATGCGGGACCGGGATGCGGGACCGGGACGCAGCAGCCGGCGGGGCTGTGGGCGCCGGTGCTGCCCCCGCACAGCGACAGCAAGCTCCTGTTTCTCTGCGCCGGAGAAAGGGCTTTCGGTACTTGTTACCGGAGTTACGCGGAGGGCAAGGCCGTTTTAAACCCGATGCAAGATAATTCGGATTCACCGTGTTTTGCCCCCTAAGGAGCAACGGAAAAGTTTATCTAAGGTTTCCACCTGTTTGTTTTCAGTTTGTGCGCTCTGCTCTGGCGTTTTCCGTCTTCTCCTTGTCTGCATGGGCAGCTTGCCTTCATCGCCATTTCATTCACACAGAATACAAGACTAAAAAAAGTGTTGTGCTGGGGTTTTTCTTGGTAAAAGATGTCAAACCAATCATGTCTTTGTAGTGTCATGTAAAATACAAATGCATGTGCATGCATTAGAAATAGTGCACTAGAAGTGCTTTAGAAACGACACAAATACTTTAACTGACTTTCACAGCCCTGTCCTCAACTCTCTCAGCATACCAGGTGGCAAGTGGGTGCTTGCAAAAATTACTGCGATTACTTTAAAAACCAAACATTTTTCTTGTAAAATTTTAAAAGGCAAAATGACTGTTGCCCAGAGGCTTTTCATTTACTTTAGTTTTTAGCTGCATTTTTTGGACCATGAGGTTTTGGCAATGCCTGAGTTTGAAGCACCTGGAATGAATGTCCTGATTACTCTGGGGAGAAGAATGATGCTGCCCGGTCCCAGAGTGCAACAGAAGTGATGCTGGCTGTGAATCCAGGAACCACCACGATTTGACTACACATGTGTACATACCTACTGCAGATCCTTTGTTTGGTGTAGCAGATATTCCCAGGCCATTTGCTGTTTGTCTGACAGCAGAGACATTTAATTCAGAGTGAAATCTCTCATTTCCACAGCTGAAATTTAGTACTTTTTTTCCATAGGCCCAGGATTTTATCTCATATAGATGTGAAGCTCCTAAACCAGAAACTCCTATTTCCAAGGGCATCCAAGGAGATGAGGTTTTTAGGTATGTACATTACTATGTACTGTATGTCACTCAATGTAATTTCAATTCTAAATGTGAATATACACCAGCACAGCAAAACCAAAGTGTGTGTAAAGCAGCCCTAGTCCTGCATTTCAGTAGAGGAGCAGGTATTTTTGCTAACCCAGTCTGTCCCTATCCTGCTGTTAAACATAAATTGTTAGATTCTTTTTCTTAGTGCCAGTGAAGATCACTGTAATTATCTGAAATGAATGTCTTGATGTCCATTTCCACAATGATGATTTTTTTTAAACTAAAATGCATCCATATCTGACTATGCCTTAACGCACACACCAACAAAAAAGCACATAATGATTTTTTTTAAAGTTAGAGACAATAGCCAATGTAAAGACCATTTTTCAGCCCTCACTCACGACAAGCTCATGGGGTTTTAATGTAAGATTTATTTTTTACTAATCATAAACACCACAATAAAAATAATAGTAAATTTTTTTCCTTTGGTTTAGAGTTATAATGTGCATAGAATATTTCACAAATAATTTCAGTCTAAACTGTACTGCTACTGAAGAGACCATTACATGATAATACTCTGTGAGCCACATTAATAGCAAATTAATCACAATTAATTACCCAAAATAATAACAATAAAAAAATCCTAAATACAATCAAATTGTAGCATTGCAAAAAGGTTTATTTAGAAACCTTTCCTTGTCTTTGATAGAAATCTTTAACCTCAGTATGTTCTTGAAATGCTCTGCAATATCAAGAGCTAATTCTTGTAAATGTATATATTCAGCCATTTATGTGCATCAATGTTATTTAAACTATTAATTACACGGTATTTGGATGAAATTAAAAGGTTTAATAACCTATTCCTGCCCTTGTCTAGCCAGGCTGTCACAGGAACAGACACTCCTAGCACGTGAAAGCCAGGATCTGGGACACCCACGAGGGCTGCTTGGCTGAGGGCAACAGGATCAGGTATTATTCCAGCTAAGAAGTGCTGCACTTCGGGGAATATTGATAGAATTGCATTTTTCTGTGAAACTGAATGAATTAAAGGACTGTGAGTTGTATTACAGGCAGAGCTGACAGACCATCCTCATAAAAAGCTGAAAAAAGACCTTAAGGTCACTGTTTTCAGCTGTTCTTTAAATCTTTTTATTGATGTTTTCAAAAGGTTATTTTGCCCCCCAATGGCCAAAATACATCTTACAAAATTCTTTTGAAGTTTGAAAATGTAGATGAGAAAGGATAAGCATGCAATTTCTTTAGTAAGGTTAGGGGTGGGAGGACAGGAGAAGTCAGTTCCTGATCCTTTAAAATTATGGGTCAAATTTTGCCCTTCAAAAACTGAGTCCATGCTCTGTAGCTTCACTTATTGATGCATTTGAAAATTATATTTTTCTTTCCATAGTCCATGGAGCACTGATCACCTGTTCATAAAATTATTGCAGTGAAAATAGAAAATACAGAAAAATATACTATACATAGAAAATATACTAACAGTATAGAAAATATAGAAAAATATAGTTTATATGGAAAATATACTAAGAGTTCCACATCCCAAATCATAGAGTTTTAAAAACTGCCTTTAGCGTAATTTTTAGTTGATTATAAATGGAAACTACTGTGGCAGTGCCTCTGGGTGGTGCCTGTTGAGTTTTCTCAGAAGTCATCTCTGGGCTATGAGTGACTCCAAAAAGTTGCTCTGTGTAATCTTGCCCAAAAAATCAAATACTAATTGTTGTGGAGATTTTAACCTCTGTTCTGTACCCCTGGGTGATGCTGAATTTGTAAGCAGCGAGTGGGAAAGCGGCTCACAGAGCTGCATTCCAGCTTTTCCCAGCACAGGCAGTGCCTGCCTTTCTGACCATCCTTATTTTCAGAACGCGCTAGCTCCAGCTCACCGCGGCATCTTACTGTGGAGATGCTCTCGTTGCTTGCAGGACCCTCCCTGCCGGGGATGGACTGCGGACACTCGGCCGAGAGCAGCGAGGAGATTTCCAGCCCGGGGGCCGAGCCCGATTCCTCTGCCGGCAGCAGCACTTGCTGCCCGCCGCTGGCGGCCGGGCCGCGGGCCGGTGCCGCTCCCGGTGCCGCTCCCGGTGCCGCTCCCGGTGCCGGTGCCGCTCCCGGTGCCGGTGCCGCTCCCGGTGCCGGTGCCGCTCCGGGCCGCCCCGCCGCCGCCAACGCGGCCCGGGAGCGCAGCCGGGTGCAGACCCTGCGGCACGCCTTCCTCCAGCTGCAGAAGACCCTGCCCTCGGTGCCGCCCGACACCAAGCTCTCCAAGCTGGACGTGCTCCTCCTGGCCACCACCTACATCGCGCACCTCACCCGCAGCCTGCAGGATGAGGAGGAGACACCGGGAGAGGGCCTGGGCACCCTGCGAGGGGATGGATACCTGCACCCTGTCAAGGTAGGGAGCTGAGGGACAGCCACCAGTGAGTGAGTACACTGGCCTTGGACATGCAATTGAAACTAAAGATTTCATGTCCTTGTACCTCGCCTAGAGGTATTACATGGAAGTTCTGCCTGGACTAACCACTGTGCCCAGGTCTTGGGGGTCTGATAGAAATATTTTGGAGCTTTGTTCCTCCAGCTTCAGGAACTTTGCACCAAAATATCAAATCTTGTGTAGATCCAAACCTGTGTTTTGGAAATGAAGGTCAGCACAGCAGGAGTCCTTGCATCTTCTTGGTCCTCGTGTGGAAACCTTGATGACCCTGAGGGACCCAATGGATCCTGCTGTGGGGGGTGTATGCAGTGAGGTGACACTGTCCCACAGCTGTGAGGGCTCTATGTGGGGAGGTGACATTGTCCCACAGCTGTGAGGGGTCTGTGTGGGGAGGTGACACTGTCCCAACACTGTCCCATAGCTGTGAGGGGTCTACGTGGGGAGGTGACACTGTCCCACAGCTGTGAATGGTGTATGTAGGAAGGTCACACTGTCCCAACACTGTCCCACAGCACTGAGGGGTGTATGTATGTGCTGAGGTGACACTGTGCCAACACTGTCCCACAGCAGTGACCCAGCATGGCTGGGCCTGCTTTGGTTCTGCTGCCCCACCAGCCCAGTGCCCACAGAAGTGTTAATTACCAGCCATGTGTTAATTGCTCTATGAAAGTGCTCTACTGAAGCATTTCTCTGGTTGGTATACACTCTTCCCTTTGTCAAACAAAAATCACAGCGATGCAGAGGGGATGAGAGAGGGGAACTGCTCTTGGAGAGGAGCGGGCTGGAAACTGTTTCCAAATGCAGCGCTCACTGACGGATGGGGCTCAGACACCACCGGGTGTTTTCTTTGGCTCTGCTCACAGGGAGTGAGTTAGAGCACTGGGGTGTTTGCTTTTCTTTTTAAGAGTCTGAATTTAGAATGATTTCATTAAGATTAATTTGTGAAGTAATCTCTAATTTCTAAAAAGTGCCTAATTCACAGAGAGTTCCTTGTTCACAATGTTGATTGCTATATTTTACAGTATGATGTGAACGTAGGCTTCTGAGGCCATTTAAATGATTAGCAGACTCATAAAGAAAGCAAAACCTCTATATCAATTAGAAGATGGCCATAATTTAAGTAAAAAAATACTGTGATGTATTTCAAAATTATTTCAAAATAGCTTCTGTTACTTCCCTCTGTCAGAGTGAAAGGACACAGGTCTCATGGCACTTTTTATCCAGCTGCCAACTACTACTGGCAGAAAAATACTTTTGAATAGTTATTACAGCAGTTAAATGATCCAGATGCCCATTTCCCAGGCTACTGGAAGAGAGTAATGCTGGATTCACCTAAGCAATTATTTTTTAATGAATATGTTTGATGAATGTGTCACAGTCAAATCCTAGTATGTGCTTCAAAAACCCCAAAACGCAGGATATGAGACAACCTTTAGAGATAAAATCTTTAACTAAACTGATAGATTAAGCATAGTAAATGCAAATAGTGAGGAAAGTTAAATATTCAAGTACAGTTGTGTGTACATTAATTGAAAAGTATGGTTAATGGCTTTGAAGTTGGATGGTTTATTAGTGACAAACTCTTAACATCACACTTGAAATGAAATTGCTGAATGAGATCACACAGTCTTTCTAAGTGAGAAGATGCTTTAGGTTTTTGAACAGAAGAGCTGAGATTTATCTGCAGTATTATTAAGTGCCCTTTACCCACAGGAAAGGTGCCAGTCTGTTCCCAAAAAAGTCTTTAAAAAACTGCATTCTTTTGGAACAATGTGCTGGCTGCATTTCAGGCATTTCTGCATCCAATGTGTGTAACAAGTTGTCTCTTCAAGCACCCACCTCTCTAATAGTGACCCTGGCACAGCAAACAGAGCTGGATGCTCCCTCCCAAGTTCTGGGTGCCCAGCTGCAGCCACCTGCACCACAGGGCTGCTTGCAGTGAGAAACCTGCTGGGGTTAGAAACTCAAGCTGTCAGAATAAATATTTAACACCAAGACCAACTGATGATTCCAAAAATCAGTGAGTGTAAAGATGAGCTGCGCCATCTGAAATAGCTGGAGCTGACAAGAACAAGATGCTGAGAGTGCTGAAGACTGCCAAGGTGCAATTACATTAAATTCCCTTAGGCTCACAGCCTTCAGCAGCAGCCCCTGTGGTGCAGGTGGCTGCAGCTGGGCACCCAGAACTTGGGAGGGAGCATCCAGCTCTGTTTGCTGTGCCAGGGTCACTATTAGAGAGGTGGGTGCTTGAAGAGACAACTTGTTGGTGCCTTGAGAGGGAATTCTTTGTTTTATTCTAACAGAACATCTGTGACACAAACTGAGCTTGGCTGACTGACCAGCACAGCCTGCTGGGGCATGGCAGGGTTGGGAGCTGTGCATAACAGTTAATTACCAAAGCAAATATCCAGGCTGAGCTCCAAACAAGCTCCAAATGTTTTTCCATCGAATGACACAACACGAACTGTTTGGTGATAACAAGAGTTTCCTATTTTCTCGTACTGTGATTCCATCAAACCTTTGCTGAGAAGTGCAGCTGGAGTGCAGAGATGCCAGGTGTCTCAGTGCTGTGCTTGTCTCCTCTCTTGCAGAAGTGGCCCATGCGTTCCAGGCTGTACATTGGAGCCACGGGACAGTTTCTGACTCACTCGGCACAAGGAGACAGCGCAAACCATGGGGAAACATCAACATCTTCACAGATCTAACCTCCCTTCTTGCTTTGAAAAAAATGGTTATTTATTACACCTTATATAAATATATATTTAAGTTAAAAAAACGGTATCTACAGACAAACTGTAATTGCTGAAATGCTGTTTGTAGAGGAGAAGGAATTGATTCTTAAATATAATTAATACCTCATTAAGTTAACGTGACACATCATTGGTTTCTGTCACTGCTGCCATCTGAATGAGGGGAGCTGGTGGTGACTGCAGCCAGCACCAATCCCAGCAGCAGCAGCAGCAAAGAGCTGCCAGCAGAATCAGGTATCCTTGTCCTCTCTGGGACAAGTGCTGAGACAAAGGAGAGGAGGAGTTATGTGCTAATGGCCAAGTACAGGGCAAAACAGGCAACTGTAATCCCACACAGACTTTCTCCACTGCTTAAAGCCGATGCAGAAATCCCCTGACCACAGCTGTCAGGTCAGGGCTCCAGCCATCGGAGAGTCCTACGCGTTTGTAGCTATTGCTGGGAGTATGGATGCATGTTCATGGAGTAAAAATGCGCTGAAACCTATCCCTCCTGCACAGAGTGCTGCAGTTTGGGCACTGCTTGTACCCACCCCAGGACTGTGCTGCATCTTACACAGGGCTCAGGCTGTGTTTGCTCCCCCGGCACAGCCACGTCTGCTCACCACACCACGGCTCATTTCATTTAAGGGGTTCACGTGCTGGAGCAGGTGAACCCAAAGTGTTGGCTTGTTCACTTAAACATCTGTATTTAGGCAAGAAAAAAGTTGAAACTAAATGCACAAATGTCATCCTTTCTATCTGTTCTGTAAAACACTGTACTTCTCATATGGTTTGTTATTGCTGAGGTAAATGTTCTATTAAATATTATTCAGTGAATATCATATACTTTGAGTTGCAAAATCTGTTGTCAGTTTCTCATTGTACATGATAATATTCTAAATTTATAGATGCTGTCTCCTTTCTGAAAGCTTCATGGTTTAAATTTAAAAATTTTATTTAGAAAAATGAAATTATTAGCCAGAACAACTTTCATAAAAACAGTATGGTAAAATCTGGAGCTCTCAACTGCCCCTGCAGCATTCTGAGCTTTTAACAAGATAATATACCTGGAAGGGACAGTATTCAAGAACAGGGAAAAAAAATTTTAAAATATTCCTCAGTGTTTTTAAAAGGCTTATTCCTTTAAATGGCATTGAAAGATTCTGACTGCTTAGCCAAGAAGCAGGGGGTCAGTGGGACATCAGGAAGAATTTCTTCAAAGAAAGGGCTGCTAAGCATTGGAATGGGCTGCCCAGGGAGGTGGTGGAGTTGCAGGTGGTGGAATCACCATTCCTGGAGCTGTTCAAGGAAAGTCAGGAAATGCCACTTAGTAGGTTGATCAAACTGACAAGGTGGTGATAAGTCAAAGGAGATCAGTAGTCTTCTCCAACCTAGCTGAATTTGTAAGAATGAAAAATGCTTTAGCAATAAGAGCTAAAACCATGGAAAGTTATGAATGGATGGCACAGAGATTACATCTCAGACTCAAGCAAGCTGCAAGACCTGTATCAGTTTCTCATTGTACATGATAATATTGTGAATTTATAGATGTTGTCTTCTTTCTGCAGACTTTAAACTTTAGAATTACATTTAGGAAAAAGGGAAAACAAAAATACCAAAAATACCACCAAGAACAACTTTTGTTAAAAAAGTATGGTAAAATCTGGAGTTCTCCGCAACCCCTGCAGTGTGTACAACTAAATATTGACAATGCTC
The DNA here is from genome assembly GCF_027887145.1 of Ammospiza caudacuta. Lineage (NCBI taxonomy): Eukaryota > Metazoa > Chordata > Aves > Passeriformes > Passerellidae > Ammospiza > Ammospiza caudacuta. The sequence continues at coordinate 120,368,606 of NC_080593.1, read as the reverse complement.
TGCAGACAGCCAGAGAATCAGAGCAACAAGCACTGTAGCTACTTACTGTAGCTGTGTCCCTAAGACTTTTTCAGCATTTTATGGAATTCTTACATGCCTGTTGGAACATGCAAAATTACAACAGCAGTTTTTCAGTTAAGAAGAGTTCTTCATATTTATGAGTGGGGATTTTTTTCCCCTTGAGACAGATTATTCTGCATCAGAATTATGCCTTTCCTTCCAGAAGACACCAGCTTAGGCAAAACGCTCCCTTCGACCAGGGCAGGAGCTTTTATCTTCTAGAAATTTACACAGCAGGATAACAACAGATTCTCTGAACCTGCTTGCTTCAAACCTGATGCTTGGTTCCAGTGCTACATTTCCTAAGAACAGTTAATATCCTCGTGTACTGAAACTGAAGAGTTAGGCATTTAACACTAGGAATATGCACGTGCCTAGGAACACAGCTGTAAAATGTTTACACACTGCTATCAAAAGCTGGCTTTCTTCATGGAGGAAGCTAAAAGATCTCGGCAAACATCGGTCACTGTCATCACAGCCGTTCCGTCGGAGGGATGGGACAGGTGAATTTCCCGCGGCCACAGCAGAGGCAGGGATGTCCCCTCCGGGCAGCTCGCAGCCGGAACTCCAGCGGCGCCTGCGGACCCGGATCGTTTCCCTTCCCGTCCCAATCCCGTCCCTCCGGGCAGCTCGCAGCCGGAACTCCAGCGGCGCCTGCGGACCCGGATCGTTTCCCTTCCCGTCCCAATCCCGTCCCTCTGGGCAGCTCGCAGCCGGAACTCCAGCACCGCCTGCGGACCCGGATCGTTTCCCTTCCCGTCCCAATCCCGCCCCCCCGGGCGCTGTCCCCGTGTCCCTCTGCGCGCGCAGCCGGAAGGCGCCGCTCCCGCCCCGCCCCGGCGCGCCGCGTATTTAGCGGGATCCCGGCGGGAATCGGCCTTTCCCTTTCCAACGGGCACGGAACTGGAGCGGCTGCGCCTGCCCGCCTCTGTTCGGGGTGCGTGGATGGATGTGGCGGGGCCCGGCCGCGTCTGCGGGGCTCCCTTTGGCGGAGGAGCCCCAGGCGGTGGCTGGGAAGGGGAATGCCGGGGCGTGGGACGTGCCCGTGCTGATCCGTGGCTTGGGAGCCGTCCCGCCCTGCCCCGGCCTCGGGCGTGGGAGCGGCCGCCGAGTCTGATGAGTACAAATTGAAAGAGGGGAAATCTGGGTCGGGTACGGGAGGAAATTCTTACGGTGAGGGTGGCGAGGCCTCTGGAACAGGAAGGCTGTGAGCGCCCCAAGCCATGGTGGCGTGTAAAGCAGCCGGGCTGGATAAGGCCTTTAACAATCTGGTCTAGTGGGCGGTGTCCCTGCCCGTGGCGGGAAAGGGTTGGAGCTGGATGATCGCTAAGGTCCGTTCCACACCTTTAACATTCTGAGGTTCCGTGGTCCTGCCGTGTGGATCCGCAGCGATCCGTGTGGTTCCTCAGCCGCCTGACCCCCGCCGTGCTCCTTGGAGCAAGTCCTGCTCGGCACTCCAGACATGTGCTCGTCTGGAGCAGTCGAGTGATTTCTGCCCTTCTCAGAGGAATTAGAAATGGTCCCGGGTGGTGAATGTGGGAAATCGGGATTGTTTTGACATGGCAGGTCAAAGCAATGGCTGTAATCTCAGGAACTGCAGGGATGGTTTCAGGTGCTTTTCTAAACAGCCGGAGCTGTCACTTGAACTAGGAGGGATTGTCACGCGGCTGTGGCTGTGCCTGTGTTCCCCTGGGCGCTGGGGTGGCACGGTTCAAGCTGACACTCCAGCCACAGGATGCCCAGGAGAGCCGGTGCGTGGGAGACCGAGATGGACCTAATTACTGAGTGCCACTTGGTGGCTACTTGGAGCTGTCTCTTGGCTCATCAAGTCTTGAAAGGAATGACAGCTTGGACGTTCAGAGACACTTGGTTTTGCTGACAGATCGTTTTCATCAGCAAATGCCTGTCATGATTCAAAAGATAAATTACCTTTTATTTTCCTTTAGGGAATTGGACAAGGGCTGAGGTGACCCAGACTATGCCCTTGTTTGGGTTATAGGCACGGATCCAAACTGGTGGGGTCTGTCAGGGACAGGGCCCCAGGAGTATCAGCAGCCTCTGGGATAATGATCTCCTGCATTACAGACTGTGGTGTGAGTGCTGAGCTCAGTTCAACTGGTGGTACAACATCAGTGAGTTCCCCAGTGTCCCACATGAGCTGGGGTTAAAGGCTGTACCCTGCCAGGGTGCTCCTCTCCCCAGCCTGGCTGGTCATTAGGAGCACTGTACTTGTCCTGCAATTAGTCATTGGAGCTTGTTGTATGAAAATGGTCATGTCTCTGCTTAACCTTGATCTCAGCTGATGCTCTGTCCCAGGTAATTACAAGGAGAGCATGGGGTTCCTGTTTCTTGAACTGGCTTACTGTTCCCAAAGAAGTGTTAATGTTTTCTGCTGCTGGCTCAGCAGTGGAGCTGTCTGAATCAAATATCTTCTTTTCATTGTTTTAGGCAAAAAGTGAAGGTCAAGATGAGTTTGTTGCTGGCTTTGGGAATCCTCAGTCTGGACTCTGCCATGCCTTGCAAGCAGAAAGATGCCACGTGAATTCTGGGGCTACAGAAGTAAGTCTTACTGTACTTAAAGTAATCCATACTGGGACTTCAACTGTGTCAATCTTGGAATATATTGCAAAGGGAAAGGTTGCTGTGGTAGTAAGATTCACCTGTAGAAAGATAATCAGCATCTGGGGCTTGAATGTAAGAAAAGGGGCTTGCATTTTTGTGCCCAAACAGCTGTTTTTCTCTTGGTTGTACTCAGTCTGTTTTGTGCTTAGCAGTTAAAATGAAGGCTCTACTTCACCTTATGGAACTACAACTCCTGAGACAAACTGAACCAACTCCCTTGTATTTAGTACCTGGAAAAGCAGCCTTACACAGGCAGGAAACTGCTGGCATTGTGATGATACCCTTTGCCGTTTACCCAACTGAATGTTGTGATGAGCACTGTTGTATATCTGATGTGCCAGCTAATCAGTAGGGTTTTCCACTTTGATTTGCTCCTGTCATTTCTGATTTTATTTATTTTTTCCAAGGTTCTGTGACATCATATGACCACTTCCATGGTCTTCCAGCCTTGTGCCAGCAGGAGAGCCCATCCACTTGTGGAAGTGTGGGTGTTTAAGGAGGTCAGTTGCTTTTCTACTGTCACAGTGCTCAGACTCCTGCAGGCTCTACTGCCATCCAGGAAAGCCTGTACTGGCCATGTTGGCTACCATCCTTTCATTGTGGTACTGCTACAATTCTTCCAATTTGCAAGAGCTCATGGGAGAAACTGGGAAGAAGCAAGGATTAAATGTTGTGCTCTTTCTGCAGAAAACCCCTTAATATTGCTTCTCAAAACCGGTGATTTATAAAGGAATTCTATTTCAGTCTACCCTTAAAGAGTAATTTTTCTGGCATAATGATGAGACTTTTGCCGTTTACCCCTCTGAATGTTTTTTGATGTGTATCTTGAGATCTGAAATGCCAGTGAGGGTAATGCCTTTGTGTAAGATTAATGAAGGGTACAGGAAACTAACTCATTATTGCTATTGTTCTTAGCTTGAAAACAGCAGCCTGGAAGGTGGAGTTCTAATGCACTTGGAAATGCTTCCATTGCCCTTCTGCTCGTCAGAAATCCTGCTTGGTTCCACAGTACAGCGAGGAGTAACTGTTCGCTGAAAATTAATAATCCTGGAATGAAGTTTGGGGTAGAGTGTCACTCTAGAAAGAGAAGCGGCCTTCTGGGCAGTCTGAAGACTTAGTATCAATTTTTGAGTGTATCAAATAAATGGATCCAAAGTGAATAAGGCAAAGATTAAAATGTGAGAAAAATAAAATCTTGGATTTCTGTTTTCAGTAGCTTATTTTTTAGTTGAGGCTATGGGAGCAGTAGCACTCTGATCCTGCTGGATGACATCCTGAGCATGAGTAACACAAGCCTTAATTATTCAGCTTGTTCAGATTTGACAGAAGTCTGGACAATTTTACTGCAGCTTTTTATTTAAGGTGTATCTCTTGGATGCAAGGCTTGCTGAGGATTATTCCTACTGCTATATCCTTACTAGGAAGATGAAACACAGGAAAGCCTGTAGCTGGGGAACCATAGGGTGCTCCAAAAACTCATCTCCTACCACATGTTCTTCATTTGTTTTTACAGTGAGGTATACAGAGCTGAACTCATCCAGCTACCTGCTTACCAGATTGTCTAACATTCTTTTACCTAACTGTAGCACTCTACTATCCCCTGCAGTCTATATAAAATAATGTGGAAACACTGGGTTTTGCAGGTTGGGGTGGTTTGGTGGGTTTCTTTTGTGGTTTGTTTTGTAGGCTTTTTTGTTTTGTTTGGGTTTTGGCTGCAGGAGCATCTGGCATCCTTGTCTAATCTTGTGTTGCTGTAGTGTAAAAAAAAGACACATAACATGAAGCAGTATGATGATACTTTTATACATTTCAAAACCCATACAACATGAGTAAGTAAAGACTGACTTAAACTATGAAAATAAGATTTTTAATGTTTTAAAAACTCCTTAACCCTTTTGGTGAGTGATAGATTTGAAAGGAAGCAACAAGAAAAACTGCTGAAATGAAACATTCAATTCTGAACCGGTGGTTTAATTTATAGCTGTAATCTTATTAAAAATCCTGAATCCTAAATTACTCCTTGCTTAGCTGTTGATGGAGAGTGGTAGCTAGGAAGAGAATACAGCCCCCTGGTTGGGGCTGTATTCTGAAGCCATGGCTTTCCAGGATGAAGACATACCTCCTGCATTCAAATAACTCAGGAAACTTGTAATTCAAGTCCTGTCAGCTATGCTTTATTCCTTGGTAAAACATCACTGAACTGTCCTCTGTTTTTAGTAATTTTGGATTTCTAACTGTAGCCTCTCAAAAAGCCAAAGCCTCAGGCTTTACTTAGAGTTTTTACTCTTCATTAGTGTTAATGTGAATTCCTGGGCTATAGGCAGAAATAAACTTCAGCAGTTGATGGTGGCACTGCATGAGGTAAATATCTCTCTGTTGCAGGGAGTTTTCATCACTGAGCTCAAATGGAAATACAGGATTTGGTGCCACACACAGTGGAGATGTGCCTAGGCAAAGAAGAAATTAAGCTGTAAGACTTGATATTTGCCAGTACTTCGGGGGAAAAAAGAGCTATGATGCAAATTATATAGCAATGCAGTCCTAGATCATAATTGTTACCTTGCTTCCAAATCTGTGTGTGAACAAATAATGGCTGATGCTTAATAAACAAAAGAAGTCCAATGTTTTTTGTTTCCCCAGGGAGGGAAATCTGTCCTTGGTTTAACCTGAACCAGTGTTAGAAGAGCAGTGCCTTAAATAAACTGGTATGAAGGACAGACTTGGTGCTGGCCTGTGGGCTTATTACATACAGCACTGAGACAGACTGACAGACTTCTCCAGTACCAATCTTGAGCAGTGGAAGTTCTGGGTTTTGATTTGAAATTACCTGCTATTGCAATCAATGGATGTAGAATTTGCTCAGACTGGCAGATGTGACAGTGATGCACCCAAGGCTAAGGAACTGTTGTGCATTATTTACCGTGTTTCAGGGTCAGCGATGACTCGAGCAACAAGACCGCAATCACTGCGTCTTCCTCAAGTACTCTCTGCCTTAAACTGAGCTTGGCATGAGCCTTAGCTAGTGAAATCCTAAGAGATCAATAGAAGCATGTCAGAAATAAAAAATAACTGCAGGCACGAATGCAATGTGTACTGCTCTGTATCAAGCACTTGTGTAAATTACGTTAACACTGGGGTGGCTTTTTTCATACTTCAGCTCTGCAGTTACACTTACCACTGACAAAATACATATTATGCATGCTAAAAAGTGGAACTTAGCATGTTATCCATTAATACTTTTTTTCCTCCCATAATAAAGCTGTACATATTTAAATCCCTTTTTTTTTTTCCAGATAACTTTATGAATTATATGCTTTGTAAATAGCTGGGGTTTTTTGTTTTCTTTTGCCTGGCAAAGTTGTTTGAACTTGGGTTTCTTTTAACAGTGTCAATATATAAAATAAATGGCATTCATAAATAGTAAGATTGTTTATGCTTGAACTTTTCAAAACATGAATCTTACGTAGCTTTTTATTAAACAAGCTCTTGAGCAGATTAGCACAGTTTCTCTTTGAAAATGGGAAGTAGGACATACAGAATTTTTAGAGCAGAGGCTGATAATGTTGATCCATGAATGGAATCTCTTCTCACCCTACGACTTGCAAGATAATAGCCCTGAATGAGACTTTCTGCTTCTGAGCTCAGTTCAACATGAAGATTCCTAGCAAACAAAATAAACTAGAGAGAGGGCATGAACTTTAAATATTTAACAGGAAAATAAGGAATTCACCTTTTTTTCACATCTTTTAATATACCAGTGGCATAGTAATACAGGCTGGACAATATATTCTACAAATAGCTTTACTAGTAAAGACAGTTGTCACCATTTGGCTATACTGAATAAGAAAAATATGAAGGATAATAATAAGGACACATCTTGGATAGTAAACAAAATCATAGAATAGTTTGGGTTTGAAGGGATGTTAAAGGTTATCCTGTTCCAACTTTACTCCAATGGGACACTTTTCACTAGACCAGGTGGCTCAGAGCCCCATTCAGCCTGGCCTTGTGAACACTTCAAGGGGGAATCATCTGTTAGTTATGCTACAGCTATAGACAATTTAATTAGAATTCAATGTTAACTTCTACTGGTGGTTGTAAACTTTTTGGTCAAAAATAGATACTGGAGATCTGTTCTCGTATGAATGTTAACATGGTATGTTTTCCAGAAATAAGCTCAAAGCTCAAACTGTATTTTTCACACTGACCCTTGTCAAGACCTGAAGCTGCTTTTGTCAATGATCCTAAGAATGCTAGTGGAAATATGGTGGGGGAAAGGGCAGAAAGTGAGTATTAAAAGTAAGCAGACAGCAGAGAGAACTTTCTGATGCCAAACCCAGTATGATATTCAGAAATATAATGCATTTCTAAATTATTGTAATTTGTTACCTCCTCATAATCCTGTGTTCTGAACTGCTGTGAAACTTTGTACAGCATGGCTTCAGGATGAATGGCTTTTTTCAAGGTGTGATGTACAACAGGAGAAGACAGGCGACAGGAAGGAAACTCATTGTAGATCAAAATTCCAAAACCATCTACAAGGTTAACTGGAATCAAACTCACATCCTAAAGAAAAGATCCATAGAGAGAAAACATCTGTATCTTTATTTTGGGTGTTTGACTTGTAGAAGCATCACAGTGTTTTAGATCTGAAATATCCTATATCCACTTATACTGCAAGATTATCTAATGAATTACCTGTACGACTTGGTAAAATGTTGTTTGAATGACACTCACTTTTTTGGGAAAGCTATCTCATTTTAGAAGATACTTGATTTAAAGTTACTTAAGTTGTGACTTTCTGGGAACTCCTAACAAGTTTTATTGTTTTCATTATTTTATTGGTGGAAATAAACACCAGTGACAGCTATAGCACAGTTCCTCTCAGAACAAGGCATGTGCTTTACCATCTGTCCTATTAGAAAGTTCTCCTTTTGTATATGTTTCTTTGAGGAAGAGTCCACATCTACAAAGGACCAAAAGTTGGTCTGAACTGAAACAGTGACTTGTTGGTCAGCCTCTTCTCCATACTTCTTCCCAGGAATAAACACTGTTGTTGTTCTGCTCTCTAGCACTAGGATAAGACAAAATTCATCAGTTACGTGATGGATTGAGCTTAGCTATAAATTCTAGTCCCACACACATCTGAATTCAGTCATGATTATGATTTTGCTGGATTGTTATGATTAATGAATGTCTGTAATGTAGCAGATTTAAGTTTACAGGACCTTGGCTTTTTTGTCCTTGTGTCCTACACAGACCCATTAAAAACAGAGTACATATTTTTGCAGCATTTGAGGGCCATAAGCTGGGGAGCAAACCTAGCCTTAAATCTCATATTGTTTAGTTTTGTCCCCTCATTAGGAGTGGGAGATTACCAGACTGTAGAAGTTCAAGTTTATCCTTTTTATATGAACTCAAGTCTCCTATGTAACAGATGCCACCCTTGGCCAGCACAGCGCTGCAGGCTTGAATGCTGGCACTTCCAGTTCCGTGTTTATCTTTGGACACAGAAGGGAAAATGTCACTGGAAGGTGGGTGTCGTATGCCACGGGGCAGAAGACATAAGCTGTAATTCAGAAGCCTGGAGGATTAAATAATTCTGTCAGTCATAAATTGTTAAATTACTAACTTCTAAAAAAAGCTTGGTAAGTATTAAGACTCAAAAAACAACAACAAAAAATCCTTAACATGAAACCAGCATCAAAACTAACTGTTTAAATACAAAAGGTTCAAGCCTGCTTTCTAACAGCTGCCATCAAGACACTTTCTTATGAATTAAACATGAGGCAAATCATGGGTTGCTGAAGTAAATCCTAGGAAATCAAAGATGTCTCATCATTTAACCCCACATTGTTAACTCCTCTTTTTATTCTACAGAAACTTTTCCAGTGATTTAAAATTTTAGAGGATTAGTAATTCTGGCCATCTGGGAAAAATGAAAAAGCTGGAACTTATAAGCTCTGCCTTCCTGAGTTACACACTCCCTTCCAATTCTTTCAGAGAAAGAGGGTATAAAAAATCATTTTCATCTCCTGTACTATGTCCTTTGGCACAGAGAGGTTGCAAATTGTCTGTCTGGTTCCACAATCAATGCTTCTTAATGATTTTAAGATGTCAGAGCATGGTTTGCCCCACTGTTATGCCCTGGGAGAAAATTACTAAGTAAAATTAGTAAGAATTAGTAACTAGGTTATTGCAGCAATGGAAATATGTAGGAAATGCCTACTTTGACAGGCTGCTGATAGTGAACACTGTGCTAATGCAAAATAGTACAAATTACAATATCAATCATGATTTACAATGTGCAACTGTTTAAATATCAACCAGATGTTTTGATTCTTAAAACACAGAACTGCTGTTTGTCTTAAGAAATCTTAACCTGTGAAAAAAGAAATCTTGCAGTTCAGGTTTTTAAAAATTTGAACTAATTCCTACAACTGTTAAATTTTTAAAAGGTCAAAGTTTTGGGATGTTTTTCACAACAAAATATATTAGTGAATTGGTTGAATAAATTCCAAGTGAAAATAAAATTCATGCCCCTTTCAAGATCTTGAGTTATGACAGGAGAAAGTGATTTTGCTTAAATTAATGTAAATCTGAGTATATTGTACTTTTCTGCAGTGCATGTAAGATTATATCAACAGTTTATTATTGCATGAATAGGTAAATACATAAAATGCATAGTGAAAAATATTTAAAGGCAACAAGCAGCAGATTTATTATGTGTAAAGATGCATGTGAATTCTAATACCTTATTTGAATGGTTTTTATGAAAAGGAGATAAAAATGTAAGTATCTATTTATACACTGGTTATTTATTCAAAAGGCTGATAGCTGGAAATCAGTGACGAGAGAGCTTACATTGACACAAGGTTTGAAAAGTTGAGCCCTTTGTTTTTGTTACCAGCTTCTGGGACAGCCTTCAGTTTTGGTTTTAGAGGAATGAGCTTTTATCTGAACTCTGCAAACCAGTGCTAGTGTTAAATTTTTACAGTAATCTTATGAGTGTTTTCAGAAGTTTTATAATTAATGTTCTGATCTAGAGTTATCATGTGAAAGAAAAATGTCCAAGGGATAAAAATTGAGTATTTAACTAAGTTGGAGCCTTGTATATTCTTTTAAAATAAAGTCTGTAGCTTTTCATATCAGACCAATCCTATTATCTTTAAAAAGACTAGATTTTAAATTCTAATTTCTGTGGAAAACAAAGAATCTCTTTACCTGTCAATTACTAGTGGGTCACTTGTCATAATCAAGAGATCCAGATAATCTGAATTTTCTTTTTCACATGTCTGTACTAGACTCAGCAATATTGCAAGTTTAAGAGTATTGTAAGTGCCTGGTGGAACAACTTGAGAAGCAAAGATGTTGGCCAGGACAGCAGTAAACCTCCAGCATGAACTTGAAGTCAGTGAGAGCAGATACTTAAAATTCTCACTGACAAAAGAAGGACCTAATGGAAACAAAGTACAGGTGAACAAACACATTCAAAAGACCTATGCAGGTAAGTTAGAACAAATCACCATTGGAGTCTTCATACAAAAAACTTATCAAGAACAAATATATCTTTGTATTAAGCACAAACTCAGAATGTAAGCATCTGACACTGTTAATTTTACTTCTAAAAAGGTGGCAGACATGATCTGTTAGAACTGATGCAATAAGAAAGGAAAAACAAACTGAAATATCAGGTTCATTTTATATGATTACAAAGTACTTTCCAATGGACAGAAGATGGAAAGAAAAGTTGAAGAACTACTACATAATTAGGGAGTTTCTCAATGCATGGAAAGCAGGCAAAAGCAGATACTCTCAAATAACAGCAAGTACACATTTGAGGCTATAAGAGGAAAGTCCCTGAGTAGTTTTGTACTCTGGACCTCAGATAATAAAAAAATGTACCAATTATCAAGATTTTTTTCTAGGAGATTTTCCAGGGTTTAAGTCAATTTTTAATGGAACTTTCTTACCATTTGGTTTATAGAGCTGCACACTATTGACTTCTATACATGCAGTCATTTGTAGGCCATTTTGTACACAAGCTGGAATTCCTATAATCCTGTAATGGTTTCCTATTGTCATTTTATTGGCCAGTTCATCTGCAAATAATAAAAAAACTAAGTGCAGGGGGGCAAAGCTACAGATAGGTTAGGGCATAAAAACAGTTTTAAAGATATGGTCAGAAAACTTCTACACATTCTGAACGTTTGATTTTATGATTTAACATTGGCAGAAAACAGCTGGAGGCCAGATCGATAATGGATTAGAATAAAATGAAACATACAATTTTAATTATTTAGTGCAAAAGATAAGGAAGCCACACCAGGTTAGGGAAAATAGATTTCATGAAAAAGAAAATGGACAATGCATTTAGTCCTGCATTGAAAAGAAAATGAGTAATTTTTTGCAAGTACATTTCCTACTCTAAAGTTTGTGACCATTATCAGTCGCTGTCCTATAAAATGTCAGAGAAAAACCCCAACACAATAAAAAGGAGATACAAACTACATAGATTTCAAAAAGACCCACAAATAGCTTTGTGAACCTTTATATTCTTGTGCACCTTAGGAAACCAAAGCCCACTTATTTTTTTAAAATGAGAATTAGATCCAACCAGATCTCAATCTCAGCCTGAGAAACACTGTAACCACACTGAGCACTAGAGCCAGCAGAAATTTACTGCACACAACTCTCAGTATCTTGACCACAGACTGTTCTATAAATTTTTATTATAATTTTAGTACTACTAGTTCTTTCTATTTAGTTTTCAATAAATGTACCATAGAATTCCCTAGACTTTTAGAATGGATGAGGATTTTTGTTGCTTGTCTTTGTGTTTGTTTGGGGTACTTTTAAGAATTCATGGAAGTATGTTGCTGAGTTGTGATTTTAGTTGGATATTAACATTAGAAATCATTTAATGTTTGTGGTGGAGGTAGAGGTAGTAGAAGCCAAAAATCCTGCTGGAATGTGGAAAACAGCTAGATTGAGTAAGGATGTTAAATATACATGAAGTTAGTACAGAACAGCATGACTAAAGGAAGTAGAAAGGAGGAAAAAAAAACAAGCAACAGTTGTAGTAAGACACTGCTGAGTTGGGCAGGGGATTTTAATTAAATGGAGGTGTAAAAGTGACACAAGAATTTTGTTATTTACACTCTGCAATCACCTGTGCACACTGCTTTGTCACCTAGCTTCTTTTTATCAAATTAAGGGGGGGAGGTACAGAAAGAACTGCAATACAAATAATAACTTTCACCATTTTAGCAAACAAAAAAAAATGAGCTACAATTGCAAGGGGTTCTTATAGATCAATTATAAAACATTTTTGACGGAACTCCAAAGTTCAGCTTACCTCTCAAGAACAATGTAAATGCCTGAATCCTAAAATGTGATTTATCAATGGAATATCCTTTCAAAGCATTCAGAATTTTAGCATCAATCATTTCAACTATTTGTTTATCTTTCAAAAAAAGGCAAAGAAAAAGGTTAATTCTCTTGAAAACATCTCTTTTTAAAGGACTGGTGTATTTTAAGTGGGCTTTTCCCACTTAAATATTTTGTTTACTTATTATATAACAGAAGTAGGAAACTACCAGATCTAAAAGTAAGATTACATAGATCCTACCACCAAGTACTCTAAATTTCATGTCTTCCTGCAGTGGTGAGGAACACAAGCTACACACAAAATCAGTCCTCACTGTAGCAGACTCTGTAGCTCCAGGGCAATGCACTCTGATGCACCTAAACCCTAAAAAAAAAAAATAAAAAATTACCAACCATTTAAAAGGAGGGCATAGTTCTAGTTTTAAATTTCCCAGGGAGAACAGAAGCAATTAAAACACTGGACCGTGAAATTCTAAATTTATTATGTGTTTCTTCAGATGAGCTTCCCTTACACATGGCACTAAAATAACCCATGTGATTTATCGTGTTTGGCCACGAGATGGCAGTTTCCCACTGCACATTCCCAAGACGAACAGCTTGGCCGGGCTTTCTTGGGGAGCGAGCCACTGCGGCTTCTGCCTGCCGTGGGAATGACATGGGATATGGATAGTTACTATTAGAGGGACGTGTCCTCGTAAAGATGTCTGGGTGACTTAATCTGCTGACTCCAAACTCTGGGATTTTGCATCTCTTTTATAACTGTATGGACTCTCTTACAGAAGAAGCAAAAAACAGCCTTAAAAGTACTTAGGGCCTCTCTCTGCAAAGTACAAGCAGTTCAGTAATACTCCTCAAAGCAGTAGTTCCGCAGAAGTCAACTACTCATCCAAGCACCACTTGTTCTATGCTAGGAGCTTTTGCCAGCCACTTCAACGTATTGTCCTGTGGTGTTTTTTCATAGACAGTTTCCAAGAAAAAGGTATGTTACTAGTTTAGCTAATTTACTTTTAAGATATTTTATTGTTAAATTAAGATATTTAAGTATTAAGTTATTTAAGATATTAAAGATATTCAAGTTATACAAGTGACTTATGTTTTCTCCTACATACTATCTTCAGCATTAGAAAAAGGGATTGCTGGCATAGCTGTTCTTCCAAAACATTTAATAATGCTGAGCAAGTCCACTCCTTTCAATTAACAAAAGTCCTGCTGTGTTCATTACAAAAATGTATGCACATGCAATAAAACTATATAGGAAAGTACCTTTGTTAGGCTAGGTTTTAATGTCTTATTATCAAATTTATTTAAAAGCTTTTGAAATAGTACAGATTAATTTTTATAATTTTTACTACCTTCAGAGAATGGACAGGTTTCCTCAGTACAAAGAAATCTTGCTCCTTGTGTGTATTTTGTTACAGTTCCCATTGCAATCACTATCCCTTCAGACATATAAAATCTTTGAGATGTGTAATTAAAGGGATATGCAGAAAGACTCAGAACATAACTCGGTAAAGGTGGCAAATGTGTTGGTTTCAGCAATATACTGATCTAGCAAGAGACACAACACATTAATATAAAAACATGTTTTTATTTAAAACTGCTTTACTTTTTATGGACAAACACACAATGTGATACATAACTGTTAAAAAAATTCAGAAACACATGAAGAGTAACTAGGTTCCATATTAATTCATCTCACAATTGCAATGTGGTAGGGTGACTCTTCCAGCTATTTTAAATTATTAATAATTTAAATAATACTGCAACCAAAGGGAAAATGAAAACTTAATACAACAATATTTGCTAATATTTTACTATACTTAGAAGATTCAAGATCTAAATGGAGAAAACCAATGGAGACTCACCTGGGCTTCTGTCTGCAACTGTTCAATTAATGATAGTGTCTTAATAGCTACAAAGCATACCTGTGATGGAAAAATAACTTCATTTAAGAAAGGAAAATCTTGTTAAAATTTAGATGATGCACTTTTGCCTATTCATCTGTTATGCACTTACTGACTGAAAAATCTGTGCAGCTTGTAAGGGATTATGAAGAATATAGTTTCCAAGAGTTGCATCCAATTCAGCAATGTCAGAAGGATTGATTGAAATAATGAAACGATAAACAGCATAACTTTGTTTTGAGTCTGTAAGAGCAAAAAGTATTTTAAAATAATGGATTTGTTAACATAACATTATGTATCAATTCAACAGACTATGTATTAAGTAATACCATTATATTTTTTGCAATCATGCACAAATTTCTGAAGGCCACCACTCCTGTCAAGGTAGACAAGGATAACTTCCCTCATTTTCTGTATTTCAGGATCCATCTTCCAAGATCTTTGCACACTTTATCCAGCTGTGGGAATAAACTATGAAGAAATGATGGTAGCACTGGCCATGCTATAACAGTAATAATAAGGGTACATACTAACAAAGCCACACAAAATTAAAATAGTCTCTTTTTGTAGCTAGGCAATTCTTGAAGGATTTTAAAAATTCAGTTCAAAGCTCTTTCCAATGACTGACACATACTCTGTTTCTAGAGTAAATTTCTGAAGAATGCTCTAGTGTTTTCATTTCCTTGGTGAATTATTTCACTCTCCTAATTCCCTAACCCATGAAATTAAAGTCTCTGTTTAATTTAACCTCCCCTGTAGATTTTATAATCAGTCTATCAAGAGTAAGACTTAAAATTTTATCTCCCTTATTTGAGAAGTCTGTCATAGCTGTTAAAAGTGTGAAACTGGGCAACATCCCTATTCTTAAAATCTGACTTTGCTACCCTGCTGTGATCTCCTGTAGCACCTACTTAAGGTGCTGATCTTGCACTTACTTCCATGCATGTACACAGATGTTCAATTCTGATTCCCACTGGCAAAGCTCTAACAACTACAGTTTTGGTTTGGAGGCTGATCTTGCTCTTTAGTGCGGTTTTCATTGTGTATTACCCACATCTCTTTCTATTTTATTTTTTTTTTTAAGAGCAGAGTCTTGTACCATGAAGCATTACTTTGCAGAATTTAGAAGGAGAATTACTAAGGCCAAAATACGGTATCCAGTATATATGCATTTGTTTCAATGTCTTTCATGTTTTCTTCGGTGAAATGTCCACAGTTGTCTCTGTAGACGACCAATATGAAACAACACGCGAATCTTCAAAAATAAGACTTACCTACCTGGTTAAGGATAGGACATGGAATTACTGAGCTGATGAGGGATCAAAGCTCACAGCATATGAGAGATGCCCTGTAGGAATGCACAGAAATTACTTTGGGAGGACAAAGAGATCAACATCCAAGGGGAGTAACCAGATTCCAGCACAAATGCAGTGTGGCAGCAGCATAAACCCCGTGGCCTGAGACCTGTACACTGTGGGCTGAAACGTGTTTAACGCCTGAAGTAACAAAGGCACAAGTTAAAAAATAATTTATAATAGGGATCCCCCCCATAAAGAGTAATCTTTGGGATTACTCCTGCACGATTACTATTCCATCCCTTGAAATATTCAGCAAGAAGGGGTTAAAGAAATGTACACACATAGATCCACTGTAAATCCCTGGATCCTGTGTTACCCGGGCTGGACACGCAGGACACCACATATGATAGGAAGGACTGAGCTATGGCCCCGCTCAGTGGGCACTGAGCAGCCAGCACCTAAGCTTCGGAATATAGGGCCTGACCAGGGTGATTGATGATGGTGTTCACCAGTGCCCCACAGCCAGCTAACCCCACTCCAGGTGCGACTCGGCACATCAACTCCTGCCTCGCTTCACCTTCCATGCCACCGGCACCCCTGCCTCACAGACCTCCCCACCAGCTGTTCACCAGGCTTCCTGCGCCCCGTCCTCCCCCGACGCTGCCGGGTCTGCAGCAGCGGGCACCGCGGGGCCCGGGCTGCCCTCAGCCCCCGGGGCCGCTCCCTGTGCCCGCGGCGGAGGCAAGGCCGCTCTGTACGGCCCGGCAGCGGCGGGACAGCGCTCCCAGAGCCGCCCCCTCAGCCCCTCAGCCGGCGGCGCGGGGAGAGCCGCGGCCCGCAGGGTTCGGCCGCACAGGGGCAGCGACCGCGCTCAGTGCGAGCCCTCAGGGAAGGCAATTCCCAGCCCATCCCACACCCACAGCTGCCCCAGCCCCGCGGCCACCGCCGGGACTGGCGTCTCGGCCCCACACAGCTCCTGCCTTCACCCTCGGGCAGGGCACTGGGCATGGGACATGGCTCTGTCAGCGTGCAAAGCACTGCGGCAACCTACTTACAGAACCATCGTCTCTCATCAATACACATTGCATTTTTACACATTGCCTTTAGCACGGCAGGCACTCCCAAACTTAGCTCTCCGGGAGAGACCTCTGAACTCTTTTGTGTCGTATTTGAGTTCATATTTTTACAACCATCGTGCTTTTCAGTCAGTCCATCTTTCCTACAGTCTCTCCTTCCCCTCCTCAGGCCGAGAGATCAGAGACCACAGCAGCAGCACGGAGAAAGGCTTGCTCCTCATGGAGGGCTCCGGCTCCATCTCTGCAAGGGGAGCAACAATCAATCCCCTTCTGCTCCAGACAGGCAGAACAAAAGCCCAAAAGCCCAAATTTTGCCTCCCTCTATTACCAAAACAGGAAAGGAGTAGCACAGGTGGTTCCTGTGCAGGTCCACTCTCCTCTCTAGGCTTTACCACCTCTTTCAGGTATCACTTGCCAGAGCTCGGCCTTGGGTGAGGCAGCTACAACACTCCAAACACACAAATTACTTGGAAACCATCCTCATGGGATGCACAGAGATGTGGAACAAGAGCACTGGGTACAGAAATACCGTGAGGCTTTATTGCCTGATGTTAAACAGTCTGTTAACCTTTAGTTCAAAGAACTTAAGTACTTCATTCACACTTTGCCAAAAAGGCAGACTCTGCGAAGGAAAAAGCTTAATAAGCAATTTTAAGGTGCTCTTCCAAAAATAACTTCAACCGCCACACTGTTTTTTAAGAACTGCTGAATTCTGACAAAAAAAAAAAATCAAAACCCAAAAAAACAACAATAACAAAACTCTTCATCCAGCCAGGCAGCTAGGTATGAACATCTTAGAATTCAAGGCAAAAATTAAAAAGGGTGCTAGTTCCAACAATAATTTCTGAAGTATTTACTCTCCTTCCCATCCACTGTAGCTCCTTGCCATAAAGAGAAGGTAGTTACAGTAGCACATAATTACACAATAATTTCAGGAGCATACAGACTAAAAATTCAGTACAAAAATGGATACTTCCTTTCATACCACCAATTTGTTTCCCAGTTCATTAGCAAGCCATGTTAAAAAAAAACAAAACCAAAACACAAAAACCAAACAAAAAATCAACCAACCAACCAACCAACACAAAAACTCAAAAACCAAAACAACTGACAACCGCCTCCCCCCACCCCCAACCAAAAACCCCAGGGCTTGTACTTCTAAATTATATTAATGCCAAAGAAACTAATCACATACTTGTTGGTTGTCCTGAACAGCTTTTTTCAACCCATGCAGAAGAGAACTATGGAAAATAAGCCAAACCACCATTCTGCTCCCACAAATGATACAGTTCCTTCCTTCCACCCCTGCCAGTGTAAATTCTTACTTTTTACCCAATCACTCCTTCCAAAACCTCATGTAGCAACTGCTAAGCGTCACTTAACCACTGTGCAGGAGACTGTGCTCTAGGAAATAAGCAATGAATCCTGTTTTACTTTCCACTTTTCTAATGTATTGACAAAACATTTATTTCAAAAGACTTATGATTTGATACTCTCTCCCCCTAGGTTCACAATTCTTATCAGATCTGGACACTGTATATTTATTTTAGCTGTTTTGCCAAAACCAAGGTGACTTAGATACTGAAATTTATGTAATATTCATTCAATTTATGTGTCATTATGATGCATCAGTATCTAACCAGACTTCTCTCAAATCAAGGCATTTAACTGAATCTAATTGTGAACAAAAAACGCTGAACATTTTTGGAGTAACAGACAAAAATAAGTTGTTATTTACAAGTAATATATATAATAAAACTACTACCATTATATGCCTTTTATACACTGTAACTGCAGTCAATTTTTGCATTGTTTAAAAAAATTCCTTAAACAGAAATTGTTCAGAATTATGTTTGTCCATACACGCGTATGTTATGAGAAATACGATAGCTTTTCACATTTTTTAAATTATCAGTGTAATTTACATTTTCCCCCCAATATCAAGTGAAGATTTTAAAATGGTGCAAACTGAAACACAAAGACAAGTAGCTATGAGCGCTGAAATACAATTAATTTGGAACATAAGAGTGTTTTAAACTACCAATCTGTGAGAAAAATCCCTAATATTTGGCATGATCATCTTACCACCCACCCCCAAAATGTCAAAGCTAATTGACTTACTTTTAAAGTAACCATGATTATTGCATATTAGATCTTTGGAGAAGCAGAGCTTTAACCAAAAATATTTTTAATGTAGTTGAAATATAGACATACTTAGCTTAGGGAAGAAAGAAAAGCAGAAGACGTAATAAGTATGTTATCAAATCAATCCAGTTAATTTTTTCTGTCCTTGCTTTGAGTAATCCCCCATACCTCAGATAATCCAGTTGAGTAAATGGATACTCCAGCAAGTACAAGAGCAACAATCCAGTTTTATGTGACCAAGTTTTCATTCTGAGGAAGTTCTTTAAGAATCTTGGTCCTTAACATGTATCATTTAAGTGCTGACAGGTAAACACATATTCCAAATTGCTAACAGGGAAAACATTTACCTTTTTTTAAACCAGGATATACAAAAGACAATTTGCATAGTTACAATTCAAGCACAAAGTCACTGTAAATAAGTACAAAAGCATTTATAAATTTACTAAATTTGCTGCTGTTTGTGCCGGTCAAATTAGATAGGTATGAATGTAAACTCGAAGGGATTGAGGAGAACAGTCAGTGTTTTTGCTTAAAAAATACATAGAGAATGCTTTTTAAAGGTTTTAAAAAATATTTTCTGCAGCAGGAACAAACAGTTCAAACCCCAAAGAAAGCCATCCAAAATGCCCAAATTCTTCCTATACAGCAGAGAAAGTTTGTTCATAGGTTTCAAACCTACATACAAGACGAGGCACTATTTACGCTATTTTGGAATGTGTCCATACCCTAACATTTCAGTCCAAGCCAAGACTTCCAAACCACTCTTTGCTTTTAAGTCCCTAGGAAAACCCATCTTCAGAAGGTGGTGCGTAAGAAAATCCAACAAATGCATCATCTGCCTCTAGGACACTGGCATTAACAATGTTGTAGTCAGAAGAAACACAAACTGAGTATGGGACCATTTCTTCTGTGAACACTGCATCAAAATTCCCAATATCATCTGGTCCAACCTAGAGAACAGAAGGATCTGTCAGTTATCAAATTAATACAGTGTTTTGAAGTTGTCCTTATCCTTGAGATTCCAAATTTAACTCTCAAAGCTATCTATTTTGTTGTTATATTCTATTGAAGTAAATAAATTTAAGGAAGCACATCACTCTGTCTCTGAAAATAGGTATTAAAAAGCTGGGGTTTTTTCATTGAGATTGGAGTTTTGACCAAACCCTATATTCTTAATAATCCAATAAACCTAAAAAAATATGAAAAAAGTGTCTCTTAGGGAGATTAGCTCAGTTGGTTAGAGCATGGTGCTAGGAGCACCAAGTTTATGGGTTCAGTCCCCATATGGGGCATTCATTTCAAAGCTGGACTTGATGATCCTTGTGGGTCCCTTTCAACTCAGAATATTCTGTGATGTGTGATCTGAGACGCAAACACTACCACCACCACCACCACTCCCCAGGCACCTACCACATTAGGATTAAATGGTGGTGGAATCTTCTTCTGAAGAAGATCAGTCCAGCTGAGAGATTCAAAGAACGGGTGCTTCTGAATTTCAAGCTGTAGCAAACAAAGATTTTAGATATTTCATAACTCCATCCTGTGCATCGTAGTAAACATTACTTCATACTACATGTACATAGGGAAGTTCTTATGTGCACGTCCTTATCAGTTTGTTTATTCACAATTTACTTTGCAATAGAAGTTGTAGTCGGCAAAAAACAGCAATTAAAATCTGTGAGACTGCCTCTATAAACAGTTTTCCTTATAAAATCATACTTTCTTCTTTTAAGCCCTAAAATCAACAACCCTGAAGTCTACTCCAGAACAAGAATGTCTTCTGTTGATATCTGTTCCTGCCTTAAAGTTTTGTTAGTTTTTGTAAAGCACATCACAGTCCGAGAAGCAGCTGCTTCAACAGCTCTGCAATATACTTACTATTCAAGAAGCAGCAAACAGCTATGCTAAATCCTTGCATCTCGCTCAGTTACAAGGTTCACAGACTAACATAAGGACTGCAAACCAAAGACTACAAAGATCCCACCCCTAATGGATGGAGGACATCCTCTAGATCATTCCTCATATCGCAGTTCTGAAGACGTGTAACTTTCTCACATCAACTTTTTGCGAACAAAGGTTTTGTTGCTACAGTGGGGAAATGTCTGCTGTGATTTTAAGGCTAAAAAAAAAGCTGCTGTTTGCATGGAACTAGTGTTCCTCTTCACCTGAAGACTGGTTTCCAAATTGTTAGTATTACCACAGGACAGCCTTTTCTTTTGATTATATCCCAATTTCACTATGAACAGTGAAACCTACTTCTGTGCACCTTAGCGACTGCTACACCAGCAAGTGTTTTTTCTTTGCTGGCAGGTACAGCAGCAACCAAGCTCAAAATACCCCACAACAATCATTGCTCTCTTATCCCAGCAACTTGCAGGGATAGACCCCACTGGTGTCTTTACTGAAGAAATAAAAAAGAGGAAAACAGAGACAGATGCAGCAATGCAGTTTCTATCTCCAACTATCAATCCTGCGCTGTGCACATTGATTTGGTGAGTCCCTTTAAGTGAAATAGGGCTTGATAAATTAGGACATTACTTACAAAGTCTTCCTTAGCTCCAAGTCTGCTTTGCCGATCTTTCTCCAAAAGTTCCTCCAGGATAGACCAGGCTGTAAGACTGATTCCTGGGCGCAAAACCAGGGGCTTATGAAGAATATTATCATACATCTCAGCAACATCACGGCAGTAAAAAGGAGGCTAAAAAAAAATACAAGTTCTACATTAACTTGAAGCCACATGCAACATTGTCTCATATATTAGGTATGATCAGTAAATGATTCTCTTAGACATGCAAGACTGCTAGCAGTGAAGCAGAAATTTCCTTTTTATGCACTGCTAACTTCTAATTCAGTCATCACCACTGCCAGAACTTTACACTTGATAACTTCCCACCACCCGCCTCCTCTACTCCTATTAGTGTTCTCACTAATAAGTAGCCATAGATGCCATCCAGCTTCAAAGCTCCCACTGAACTTTCCTGAAAAGAATCTGAGAATGGCAAAACAAATCCATCTCCCTATTTAAGGTCCTATGGGAAGAGACAGAACTCAAGAGAAGTAGAAGAACAGATTCTTACTGGAGTAATTACATATGACTAGAAGAAGTGTAGTAATATTTTTTTATTCTAATGCTGTCAAAAGCTAGGAGAAAACCTGGGATACCTAAGTAAAAGAAAAGTATTTTAATTTTATTTATTGCAATATTTGACAAAATTTTACTTATAAGTTGTTTTGGGGTTTTTTGTGTATTATCACTGTTGATTCAGTTTACTCTCACAGTCCCTCAAAGTGATCACTACTGATTTTGCTGATGTCTCCGATTTTGCTTTTCCATGAACTATCAGATACCAGGGGGCAATGTAAAATCCAAAAGAGAAAAATAAGTGCTATGTAAGTACAAGACAATCTGTTAATCTCCTTAAATGGAGTATTTCAATATTATGAAAAAGTTAACATCTTTAACAACACTCAAACGTTACTTCAAATAAAAGGGGAGAGGGGAGGAAAACAACCTTTACATATCAGGTACATACCAGCCCATAAAGCATTTCATAAAGAACTGCACCAAGGCACCACCAGTCTACTGTGTTGTCATAGGGCTGCTTTTTAATGACTTCTGGTGCAAGATACTGAAATGAATAAAAAAAAAGTTCTTTAGAGAATTAGACTAGCATGGATAAAACCTACAGTTTAGTCACTTCACAGTAAACACTTTCAAGAAAAGTTGCTTCCTAACAATCAAATGTTTCAGCTAAATACTACACCTCACAGTAAACACTTTCAAGAAAAGTTGCTTCCTAACAATCAAATGTTTCAGCTAAATACTACACCTCACTCATCTTTCACTGTATTCAAAGGTCTTTCCTGTAATTTAAAATATGTTTATCAAGTTACCAAAGTTTCTGTTACCAATCTTCTGTTTGGTGAATCCCTCATACGTGTTCAAGCCTTCTACATTCTGAGTTTTCCAGTGCAGTTTTCCCAGTAAAAAAACAGAGTCCAATAACTCAGTCAGGAAGTTCAAAGTTTTTTGCATATGCAACAATTTGATTGAGGCACAGATTAATTCCCTATAAACTTACTAAGAATCAATGGCAGGATATGGTAAGTAGATTCATACTGACAAATCTGTAGCAGCTGTTAGACAAGCTAATGGTTTTGTGTCTACCCAGCAGTTAGGAGACATGGAAGAAAACAGTATTTCAAAAAGGGTGGAAAAACAGAGAAAGGAAGAGATGAGTTAAGGCCATGTGGGTAGCAAGCAGCAGACACTGCATATTAGTAAGAAGAACAATTAATAGATGCATAGAGAGCTTGTCTTTGGGCTGGTTTCATCTTGTTCAAAGAATGCAAACCTCCCAGCAGTACAAAACACAGTATCTGACCTTCCAGCTACATGAATATTAATAGTGATCAACAGTCATTAATTGCTGATAAAAAACCCATGAAAGCTGTCAACATACTTCTGGGGTCCCACAGAACGTTGCAGTGGTATCAGAAGTTGCAATCCCTTCTTTACAAAGTCCAAAGTCTGTCAAGACAACATGACCCTGTTTAAGAAAGAGTGATAAGTTAAAAAGAGAACATGCTCAACATGTGAGTACACAGAAGTGTCAATTTTGTGAGAGAACACAGAAAACAGAAATAATCTTGCATACTTACTAGTGAATCTAGGAGAATGTTTTCTGGTTTTAAATCCCTATTAAAAAAGAAAAGGTAGTAAACCAAAACAGCAGTCACAAGTGCTTCAGAGGCAAGGGGTTTTATTACTCTTTAGCTGAAAGCTTGAAGTTTTTATGAAAGTGTTATGTTCAGGTTTCCTGTAAGATGATTTTAATTTGGTAATTTGTCCTATTTCGAATTTCAGCAGGACAAGGGTACTTTTCAGAAACTTACCTGTAGACTATATTTATGGAGTGTAAGTAGCCCAGTGCACTGGCTATTTCAGCAGCATAAAATCTGGCTCTGTGCTCAGGAAAGGAACGTTCTCTTTGTAAGTGAAAGAACAGCTGTAAATATGCAAATAGGAAATAAGAACATTACACAGACAAAACAAGTCAGGTTAATAACATGTAATTTTACAGAGAAGAGTAATTTATTTTGCTGTCCACTTTTTTTTTTTTTTTAAGCACAATGAAATAGAATTGGTTTTTTTGCATGACATAGTCATTACTTTACTCTCTTCCCTGCTTCTCTTTTGTGGCTCAGATGGATAGGTAACTCAAACACATTCCCTTAAAACCAGGACTAGGCAAAAGGAGCTAGAGTAAATCACTAAGCTGTGAATAGAAGTTGGTAAGACTAAATCATGCAAGATTGCCTCCAAGGAGAATATATAACCTGGTGTCAAGTAAGTCATCTTTCATTTCTGAAAATGTGTGTATTCAAAGATCTGCATAATTATTTATAGAACTGTATTCTGAAATAACCTAGATGTAGATCATTGTGTGAGATGTATATTCCAAGCTCTCCACTACAGAGAATTGTCTAGCTGCAAATAATTTGAGAAGATACAGAAGTCTAGACAAATATGAAATCATAAACATACAGATTCAACTATAATACAAACTTCACTAGTAAAGACTTAAAGAAAAATGAAGTTTTCTGGTTTCTGCCTACAAAGTTCAGGAAAAATAAAAAGCCACCCCAGCCACCCTAGCTTTCCATTCAAATTTGAAAGATGCTTTGAACTCTATTTTAGTTTGCCTGAAACAATACAAAACTAAGTTCTGACCACAATTCAGGGCAAACCATAATACAGTCTAATTAAGGTATATTAGACAAGAGAAATGCCCATCTTGTTCCAACTCTGACACAATATAATAAATTCAGCTGTCAGTTTCCTTTCTTCCCTTTTTGAAATATCAGCATCTCAGTTAATGCACATGCAAGAGGAAGCCAGTGTTCCATGGTGAAAAATGTAAACATAAGATTAATTTATAATTAAAGTAATTTTATGTAACTGTAAAATACAGTATTTGTATCTGAGAAGCATGAATAAATTTGGATTGAAGTTGTCAATAAAACAGGAACAGGGTTCAAATAGCTACAGAAGTCTGTAGCAACAGCAGATTACAATAGAATTTTCAAAATTGGGAGAATGTGGATCACAGCCCATTGTAAAGAATCACTTCACTCCTCCCACCTAGAATTAGCAGAATAGACAGACTACAATGCAAACAAAACCACCATATACCTCTCCTCCATTAACAAAATCCAGGACAAAGTAAAGCTTTTCTGTTGTTTGGAATGAGTAATGTAGTCCAACCAAAAATGGATGTTTCACATTTTTCAAAAGCACATTACGTTCAGCCATAATATGTTTTTGCTGCAAGAAGTAAGAGATCAATAAGTAAACAGGAATGATTTTGTAATTAAGGGAAAAAACAAGGGAGGTGGGTGGAAAAAAGACTATTTCTCTTAACCTCTTTCCTATTGAGAACAATTTTTTTCTGTAACACTTTGACAGCGTAGTATTTCCCATCCAGTTTTCGTTTTGCAAGAAGAACCTGTGAAATTCAAAAGAAAAGGAAGAAATTTGATTGTTGCAGTTCACATACTATGGGTAATATTTTGTCATTTTGGCCTAACTGGAAGGGGTTCATGCTATTTTTTTCACAATACAGTTTCTTTGCTTTTAATACAGTCAGTCAGCAATGTAGTTGCCAATAGAGTAAGCTTACAGTTCAGTAAAAACTGATCACAACCGTGGTATCATGAAAGATTTAATTGTAACATTTGTTTTCCATGACCTGCTAAATCTCTATCAAAATTAATTTCAGCTTTTTGGGGATAAATTGCAAAGATAATGGAATGAAAAACCACAACACAAAAAATAATTTGGAAATGAAGATTTCAAAAGGGATTTTTCTTGGCATCTTTGTAAAATATCAATACTTAAGTCACTTTTCAATGTGCTGTTGCTCACACTGCTCCACAGAATCAGAGGTTTCACAAAATAGTCCCTGACAACAAGAGGAAAAGCACAATTTGTACTCCAGCTGCTGCATAAGCAGAGGAGTACCTCCCTTCCTCCCTGGGGGAAACAGAGGATCCCAACTACCCCTAATGAGAAAGGGAAAATCTCCCTTTTTTGAGTCCCAACAAGTGGCTGAGGCAGCAGGGAAAAAATGGCAGGGCCACAAATCATCAGCAATGAGGACCCTACAGAACAGTTTATGGGCCACCCTAGAGCAACACCACTTCTGGAACCTCTGGCCAAGTCACTGTGCATGAGAAACCAGAGAGCATCCTTGCACCACCATAAGACACAGGAATAAAAGCTCACCTTGCCAAAGCTGCCTTTCCCAATAACTTTCAGGAAATCAAAGTCTGTTGGTTTAGCACTGAAAGATATTTAGGAAGGAGACAGGTCATCTGGGTAGAAATGACAATCCTTATAGCTGTACAGCAGTGTAGTGCAGCACCCTCCTTTTCTTTGTTCCACCCAGCACTGCTTCTGCAGACCTGTCCTCAGACACAACTCTTCATTTTGCAATTCTATTTTCCTCTAGGGAAAGTGTTCAAGTTGCATCCTCTGAGTTTATTTTATTTACTAAGTTTAACCTTTTGATGTAAATGAAAGGTAAGACCATTCTTTCATTCTCCATGGTCTAGTTTTTCATAATTTTTAAGTCTCAATTTCCCCATGATGTCTCCTGGAGCTTATTTCCAGTGGTCCAAATGGATTCTAAAGCTTACATGAGGAAAGGAAGGACCAAGTTTGTTATCTGTTCCCTCTTATTTGTTCCTTTCTTCTCTCCACCAAATCCTCCCTTGTTTTAAATTTCAGTAAGAGGAGGGAGGTCCTAACACCTGCCTCTTGGTGTTTGCATGAATTCGCTCTCAGTTTTTCCATTTCCCACATCACCACTCCTTTCAGTTTTTCCCAGGATTCCCTTACTCTTTCCTGAATACAATTCTGTCAGCAAAACAATTATCTGTGTTTTCAAATTGCAAAACAAGTTACATCACCATACACCTCGCTTATTTATTGCCCCCGAAGGGAAGGACTCTTGTATTTCATTTCTTACTGCAATCTATTAACCACTTCCTCCTGCTAGCCCAGAACAAATCTGTGAGGAAAGCAAAACCAAAATAACAGTCATCTCCCAGAGGAGAAAAGCAGATTCACACAGAACTGAGAACAGAAACTCTGCAGAAAACACCAAACAGAGACACAAGTTACCAGTGCAGTAACTGGGTCATAGCACCAACGAGGCAAGCTGCTCCTTTGGCATGCAATAAACCAAACTTGTTTTCAGAAGCTGTGGGGCCACTCCCCAGGTCAGTCTAACTTTACAGGTTTTCAAATTAATTTTAATCCCATTTAATTAAGTTTTAAATTTACATTAAATTGAATTACATTAAATTCAATTTAATTGAAACCTACTGAGGATTTCCAGATGGTCCCAGGTTGATATTCTGTGAGGTAGAATTTAACTGTTGGGAGAAACAAAGAGGTATACTTGTAATACTTTTTCTTTTCTCTTATCTTTCAACCAATCCTAGTTTCAAAATGCTCTACTGATCTGCTCAATCCATACTTTACACTTGTTACATTAAAATTTTAAAGAGATCTAACATCTAGATTGGGAACTGAAATACCTGGCCATCATCACCTTGTCACAAATTCTTTCTACACACATCCTGTTCCAAGATGAAGGTAATAAAATATCTGTGTTCATTCAGAGAGGAAAAGATCAGAAATAAATATTGAAGGGTATTTCAATAAACAGCTTGTTCCTCATTCAGAACTTAACCCTTTCTGTACTTGCTTCATTAACATATTTCCTACCTTTTAATCCAAATTCTTCAAGATCTTACTAATACAATAATTTTAAACCCACACTGTTTACTTAAGAGTAATTAATGAAAGACACAGTGCTTTTAAAAACATGGAAGTGAACATTCTTTCAACCCCAACAAAAACATTACCAACCTTTTCTATCCTGACATTAAAGGTTAAATAACTCAATTCCTGGAATTCCATGAATCCTACTGGTACACACCCAGGCAGAATTTGTAAATTACAGGGAGCAGAGGAAGCCACTGTCATTTAGGTGGTTTTCTCCATTTTGTTTTTGATTTAGAAAAGTGGTATTTTTACTCTCATTGTGATTCTGGAATTCATCAGAGAAGAATAAACTGCACACAAATACAAGTTACCTGGGGACAGGCTGCCAGGCAGCACAAAGCAGTACTTCAGAAGTGGAAAATGGTCTGACAGCAGCACTGGATGCCACTACTGACTGAAATGAGCCAGTGGTGCTGGAGGGTTTTGAAAGAGCTACTGTAAAAAAGACTTTTTATTTTTAAGGCTTTTTTTTTGTTTCTTGTTGTTTGGCTTCATCATTTACAGTAAACATAAGGTGAATTTTCCACCAAAAATATGGGGTCCAGGCCATTATGCAGTGGCTCTCTTTTTGGAATTTGTTGTAGGCCAACACATCATTAATTTTCCAGAGATGGTTTATATCATTCCACATTACTTAAAATACCTTTCACAGGAGGAGGAAACTGGTATCTTAAACTAGTGACTTTAAAATGAAACTTTCAGAACACACTAAATCTCCCATGGATCACAAACAAACTGAAACAAATCTTAAATCTTTAACAGGGGCTGAATAAGAAAAGAAGTGCTAATATCACATCTTTATGCCAAGTAGTAAGTAATAGAGAGGACAAGCTTAATATGGCACTTCTGCCTTCCTAGAAATACTCCTTTTTTCAAACAGCACTGTTTCTGGAGGCTGCAAACTAATTTTCAGAGAATATATCCAGCTATATAGTGGCTTTCTTGACAAAAGAAACAAAAAAGACCTCACACAGTGTTATATATGAAATGAAATGAAATTAAATCCATCCTTCCTCCTAAGTGAATTTTAGAAAGATTGCATTTTTTCCCCCTAAGAGAATTCTATTTCTCCCCATCTTTAAAAAAGAAGAACACACAAGCAAACAAAAAGACAATTAAACATTCAATCTCCCCTTCTCCTTGCCAGATGTTCTTAGCAAGAGCTTTTGAACAGACTGCAAAAACTCTGGCAGCTAAGCTATGACTAAAGCAGTGTTTCTTTAACCCATATAGTAAGGGGGGAAAGCAAGACAAAGCCAGCAATCACTTTTACTCCTCTCTGCAGTTCACACCTGACAGAAAAATAGCTTACAGCCCACAGTGGAACTGAGTTGTTTAAAAGAACAGGGAGGGGATTTATTGCAAAGTGTACCAGCAGTTTTCAGTAAATAATATAGCTAAGAAGATTGCCCTCAAGTAGCTAAAATTTAGAAGACTGTTCTACTTCTGTTTTATTACCTTCCGACTGCTCCTTTCATCTTCATCCTCAGATGGATCTGACTGGTGTTTTGGGTTATCCATCTGAAGAAATGCTCTGACATCTGGGCTAGAAACACAGTTAACTTCATTAGCACATCAATAATCTGCATGATTTTCAGCCATAAACACAGAGCATAGGACTGAACAGCAGCATACAGAGGAGTTACTCATCATTAAGTTTTATATTTAAGTTCTGGTAATTAAGAACTGTGTACAAGCAATACTTTGTTTTACAGCAACATAATTCAACTGCCAAGTGTGTTATACAGCACAAACCTTTTCACTTGCAAAAACCTGACATGTTAAAGTATATGTATATAAAGACTTCAGAAGGAAACCCTGCAGAACTGCATTTAAAGATAATTATCAGAAGAAAGCATGAGTTCTAACTGGCTAGCAGACACCAAGAAACCAACTTTCTTCCCAAAAACCAAAGAGTTTAAATTTTTGCTTTCTAAAATGAACTGAATTGTCCAATACAACAGGGAATGAAATACTTCGTCTGTATCCCAAGGGAAGACATGTGTTCCAAGAGATACATAGCAGTAACGTTCCTCTCCCCATTCACTTTAAAGCAGAAGATGGTGATCCTGTATTCAGAATTCCTTCTGGCTGGACACTGTCAAAACAGTGTTCAGAAATCCTTTCAATCAGCTGCAGGACACAACTGCTTCAGGAATTAGTGACAGACCTCCCACAGTACCTAAAGAGATGCATTTTATCTTCAGCAGCATTTTCAAGCTCTGTCTTGGTGGGGCTGGGGACAGGGACTAAGAGAAAGGTGGGGAGTAAGAGAATTCCAAAAATTTCTTCTTCCAGAAAGAAAGGCTTGTCCAACAGATCAAAAGAATGAACTTACTGAACCATAGCACAGTGCAAGAATATTGAAATACAACTGAGGAAAAATTAATTCCTAAAAAGATGGGTATTGTGTATATCCTGTATAAATCACTTCAAGAGATCATTTGAATCTTTCAAGTTCCTTCAGTTCACTAAAAGGCAACCTTCTTATCAAGGAATAAATCTTTCCTGCATTTCAGAGACAAAGTTGTTTGAGAAGGACTCAGGGCAGTCACTGATAGGAAACTCCAGATGGGCCATTCAGTACAATAAAGGCACTAGCTTACTATGGAGCTGCTCTTTTAATCTGTCCCTAGAATATATAAAATAGGGTAATTTTAAGTAAGAAACAAATGTGCTCCCTATTTTCAATCCATTCACCCTCCATCTGATCAGTGAGGATCAGAAGTAAGAGATGAGCAGTTTCTGACACTTCTCCAGCTCCTGTGATTTCCTGTCAGCACTACTGAACCTACCTCATATCCTAGGCTATCTGAGCCTCCCAGTTTTCATCACCTACATTCTGTGTTCCTAAGTCCTATTTGAAATATGTTTCAGTTACCTTCAGCCTTTCATGTTTAAAGCACAGCAACAAGACTGTTCACATAATTTCCCATCATTATTTCAGTTTAATACTTCCCATTTTATATGAGCTCCAAATTCTGATCTATTTCAGCATCTCTCTTGTATCCTGAGGCCAGGAAGACAAAAATCACAGTGACAAAAAAAGACAAAAAAACACTGTAGTAATATTGGTGCAACAATGACACAACAATTTAAATTTCAGAACATTTGGATATCATAAAATCAAGAATAAAAAGTTATGGTTAATGCTTTTCACAAGAGAGAAAAACAGAAACAGACCTTTATTACCTTTCGGTATTAATTATTCTGGACAACTGGCTGATTAAATAGACCATGTTGTCATACATCCAAATAGTTACTATAGTAACTTTGTTCATGACTGAATTCACAGCAGGAAAAACATAAAAATATCAATTCACAGGAAAAGGCTGCTGTACAGTTGCAGGGTATCCCACAACTCCACAACAGCCAGAATTGTAACTGATGTTACAGTGTTCACGTTTGCAATTCAAAAAGCACTGCAAAGAACTACTGATTAAAAATTTTAAAAAATTATGTACCATTTTCTTAGGCAAGACTGCAGCATGTTATGCAAAATGCTATACAGATTGATATGACTTTTATGCTATTAACTCACACAGATTAACTCAATGTATTAAGAATACATGGAAACTATTCCTAAAATAACCTCACCTATGAAATCAAAAGGGTTGAGAAAACCACTTCAAAAGGGATACTCAGTATACATTGTACATATACTACCAGCAAAAGTTGGTTTTGTCTGGATTTTTATGATTGACTGAATAAATTTATTTTGTGGATTATCTCTGAAACACACAAAAGAATGTCAAGCTCTGCTTAATACTGTTGCTTATGTAATAGTCATTCTGCATTAGTTTTCCTGCAAAAACAATATAATACCACACAAAAATTTTGGATGCACGCAGAAATATGAACAAACCCAAAAGGTCACACAAATTTTGAAGCAAATCGGTAAAATTAATAGCCACTGACCAGAAACTTAACATTTAAGACACACTGTATTTAAGTAACAGTGTCCAACTCCTCCCTCTTCTTACCAAATTTTCTTAAAAAGTAAACCACTTTTACCTTTCTTTCAGAAAGCAAGGTTCAAAAAGCCCTAATACAATAAAGCACAGTAACACTTTAAAAGACGACAGTAACATAGTGCAAAGTTTGCTTTCCCCAGCATGGACTGCAAGATTCTACAATTCAGGGGTTTCACATTTACTTTTATATTCATCAGATTTTGAAATCAGAGAAAAACTGTGACTGATTTTCTTCTAAGGAACACATTCAGACCCTGCTTCTCACTTAAAGAACCGATAACTCATTTCCCCACAGGTTGCAGAGTATTGTCATCCTTGAGTTCTCCAAGTGTTATGCAAATGTTCTCATTCTCATTAAAGAGCTACTTTGGACTATTTAAAAATAACTGCATTATATCTTTAATGCATCCTCTATTATACAGTTTTTCAAACAGGTTTTCTTTGGACATGTTCTGATAGACAGCAATTAAATGCATTAATACTTCAGTGAAGGCCTACATTTGAGGGGGTGAGCAGCCCACTTGCAGGAGCTGTGCAGTGTTTTAGGGAGGCTCCCAGTGCTCACTAGGAACAAACTCCCAGCTCCTATTAAGGACAGCAGTCAGCGAGGGGGACACATTGTCAGGCCTCTATCCTTTCTGCCCTTTCTATCCCCACCTTTTCTTGGAACATCTGCATTCCACCTG
This sequence comes from Ammospiza caudacuta, assembly GCF_027887145.1. Taxonomy (NCBI): domain Eukaryota; kingdom Metazoa; phylum Chordata; class Aves; order Passeriformes; family Passerellidae; genus Ammospiza; species Ammospiza caudacuta. The sequence goes on along the minus strand of NC_080593.1, from coordinate 120,336,594 downwards.
TGAGAGCAAGCTGTCTATCACAGTAAATTTGAGGCAATGCAGCTTGAAGCCCATCTTAATTCCCAATCTGGACTAAGCCAGTGATCTCACCCTGTATTCTACCTGGCAGTGACTGCAGGAAAAACTGTCACAGGGTCTGTCTCTAAGCACTCCAATTCACCTTAGGCTTTTCTTGCATTTTTTATTGAGCAAAAAGGTCTGGCTTTGATACAATATTCAAGAAATGTGTCAGACCCAAGGAAAAAAAAATCCACTGATGCAAAATAAGAACACAGTGCTGCATGTTTCAAAGAATAATGTAAATATGACCATCTTGGACACACTGAATCTGACATTTTTGCTTTTCACTTCAGATGTTCAGGTGCCTTCCCATCCTTAGAAATGAGAACATACTGAATCATCCTTAAGCTTTTAGTGAAACAATTCTCCTAAGCAGGACTTAAAATATATGACATGCTGACATTAGTTTTAATGCTTAAAAGATGCCATGGAAGGTGAATTTCCTAATGGTTCTGTGAGGATACACAACCCACTAAGTCTTCTTTGCACATCACTAACTTTACATAAGTTTTTTGACCTAGTTTCAAATTTAATTAGCACATTAAAGCAAAACTAAGAAAGCAAGGATGGACTAACTGTGAAGACTCAGTCACCACAAATCGCTTGAGTAGCTTCCATCAGATTTTATTAAAAATTCCAAGAACCAAGATCAAAGATTTGGTATTTCTTCTATAACAACATTCACTGGCACAACAGAAAAGGTGACAGATTACATAATTATAAATATGATTTGTTGCAATGCAACACTGCAAAAAGTAAAAAGTCACTTCAGAAAAACAATCACCTTGCAGTGATTAAAAGAGAAACAACACAGAAATTACTACAAAATTAAATGCTTTTGCACTGAACTGTGGATTAAAAGCGGTGTACAGCTTTTTCTCCTGCTTAATGCAGTATTTCTTTAAGGGTGGGGTAGAGGAGAATAGTAAAAGACAAACTTTGGTCTCTATTTACTGTTTTTATTGTAGAACTCTGTTTAATAAGCTTATTATTGAACACATTCATCAGCACCAAACACTATCAGGCCTATTTCTTAACCCTAGTTAAAGTTAGTTTAATGGATCAGGCAAGTTAAGTGCCATATTAAAGAATATTGGTTCTTCTACAGTCACATTCAAGCATCAAACAATTTTAAAAGCTCACAAAAATTTAGGAAGGCAGGTGGATTTGAGGTTTGATGACTTTTTCTTTTTTTAAGCACACCATTTTATTCTGTCCATGACAAAAACAAAAGTACCATTTTACCTCTGGAGAAAAAATATTGTATGTTTTGAAACAAAAATATTTGGTAGTTGGATATACTGAGAGCCAGAGGAGGAGACTGGCCTAAATAAACCAGTATCCTTTCCCAATGAAAAAAAACAGATTGATTTTCAGTAATTTGTTATATTAAAGTGCTTTTTATTATTTCCCAAAGAATAGTACCATGAACAAAAACCTCATAGTGTTTGCTCTGGTGGAAAGGTATCCTTCCATAAAGACTTTGTTACTAATTATTTTTTCACTAATCAAAGGAAGTATATTTAAAGTGCTCCTATTTTTATTTTTCTAGAAAGGAAAGAAAGTGCATATTTCAGGTTGACAGGACATTAAATAGTTCATTTGTTGTGAAAAAAGAAAATCTGACTGCATGCTGCAAACTGCAGTGACATTCTGTTAGAGTTACTTTTTTCCTGTGGGAAATAGGCAATTTCACAGGCTGTACAAATAGGCTAATTAAACAAAGCGTATTTATTAAAGACATTTCCTCAACACTAAAGCTAAGCATAGAGCTTTACCATTTTACCAGTTCAGGAAATCTAGAAAGCTGCATGGACTTAGCTGAAACTGATTACAGCTTTGGACTGAAAGAACGTGCCTGTTTGCCCTGCAGTGAGTTCATGCACAAAGTGCTGCTCTCCAGATTTAACTGGAGCTGACTCTGTCCTAGCACCACCTTCCATTCACCACTGGTAGTGGTGAACACACCTGCAGTTCCTCTGCTGGGAAGAGTTTAGGTACAAGCTTATCCTGCTGGGAAGAGTTTAGGCACAAGTTTATCCATCATTTCCTTTAGGCAGCTCAGCTTGGCTGTCCCAAACCACCTCAGGAAGCCAATTAAGGCACTTGGTTACCGTGCTTTAAACATGAACTGCCCTTAACAAGAAAAGGACGCAGGCAGTGACTGACTGCCAGCAACACAGCAGCAGGTGACAGCAGGGCTCTCAAACAGTACAGCCACTAGCAAAACAAACACCTGCCCAGCACAGCAGCAGTGTACAGTGGAATCTCCACCCCTGGAATTAAGATCAGTTAATCGCCGGCAAATTGATCTGTAGGTTGCTTTTCAGAAAACAAAAACACTTTCCTACTCCTCAGTCTGTAGATTTTTCCTGAATGGATGGCCATATATAGTGTTTTTTTTATACTGAAGAGCTCTGAACAGGTAAAATACATTTTCTGGTTAAATACTAATTTGCAATTTTGTATTTAACGTATCTTTTCATCTCATGTCTTTTCAATAGCCCTTATAAAACAGAAATGAAACTACTTACTGGTTGCATAGCTCTGGCTGTCTAACTAAATTTTGAATGAATTCATTCAGTCCTGCTCTTCTCTGCTTAATAAAATCTGAAAAAAACAGATTTATTAGAATCATCAGTCAGCTTATTAGAATCATCAGTCAGCTTATTTTCTTACTCAGGTTTTTTAGGATTTAAAACAGCAGTTAAAAGGAGACTGGCCCATGACTAATTTAGAACAGGATTGGTTCTACATGTGAAAACTGCAAGCTTTAAACATTCAACTGAGCTGAGAGAATAAATTTCAGCGTCTCTGTAACGCAACTTAAAAATGTTGAAAGCCAGGTGGATTAGAAGTGCCACCCTAGAACAATGTGTAACTGCAGTGAAGGCTGCACGGGTGAGCCCTACAGCACCTGATTCCACAGAAACAAAAACCCCAAGAAGCCACAGGCAAAACCTGCCATCAGTTACACAAGTCAAGTTTTTACATGAACAGTCCCACCAAGCAGCATATTTCCATAATATATGTATGGCAGGGGGAAAATTGCACAATTCATCCTGCCAGCAGGCACTCAGATAAAGCCATCGAAGATAACAAAATAAAATACTTTCCTTTAGATTTTGGACATCATCTCCAACATTAAAAAAAGATAATCCTCAGAATCCCTTCCCTTGTCTAAAGCTTAAGACATGTAACTATTCTGTAGTAACATGGAAAGACACATAAAGGATTTGGAATAGAAATTGAGTTCTAACATAAAATAAAGCGTAAAATGGAATAATCCTATCCTTCATTCACTCATATCAACAAAAATTTGTATGGAAAAAAGAATATTTCACTCCAGCACTAACTTTTAAGGCATTTCAATGACTGTTATATCCAGATTACTGACAATTATTAAAATTTTAAGTTTTAATTAACAGCTGTACTTAAAATTTTAAGAAAAATGTCCATATTTTTCAGGGATATAATCCCTGAACCCTTCCTAGGGTATTTAATTACTGACAAATTACTGACATCTAACAGAAAAATAAATTTGCATACAGATATTATGGGAGTGAAAAACATCAGCAGTTTCAGTGTGGCAGATGTACAGTGTCATCAGTCACTCTAAGCCTACAGGGCTATCCATGCTGGTGAAGATAAAACACCTGTAACATCTGAAATTTTCAGGTTCTATATTCTGATTAGTTTCTGTTCCATTTTTTTCAAGTTAAAACAAGATTAATTTTAAAATAACCTAAGTGCCAATAAAATTGAAGCATTTAAATGACAATTTAAATGACAGTATTTTTGGTAGTTTTGGGTAAAAGGATGTAAAGGTCTCACTCTGCTGTATTTCAATGCAATAGTACAATGCTGCATACCCATGGATGGATTACAGAAGTAAAATACCTTTTCAATATTTGTAAAATATGTAGCTTGTTTCAGGAGCCAGCAGAAACATTACATCAAAGCTTCAATAAATCAGTGTTAAGAAAAAGAATTATTTACATAAGCATCATGGCTCCATCTCCACCCTGCCTCCCAGCAAGAAACATCTTGAGAACTATTTGGTTTCTCATGCTTCAAGGATTTCAGCGTAGTTCACGGAAATTTGAAACAAGTTTGAGGACTTTGTTTTACATATATAATTTTAATAAAGTTTTAGTTGAGGTTTTTTCCCCCTTTAAAACTTCAGTTTCCTAAATTTGGCTCCAAGAAATCCACCTGCATATTTGCCTGTACAGCAAACCAGACTGCATGGCATTCTCTGGTCTTCAGCCACCTCTGAGAATCCCAAGGTCAGAGAAAAGGAACCAGAACTAAACAAAAAGTCCCTGTAGACAAAATACATGTAGAACTTTTGGCAATCGTTTACATCTTTATCAGAAGAGAACATCAGAGCTTGGATACTTGTATTTGATTATTCTAATAAAAAATAAAACAGTACTTCACATGAGGATCCAGATGATTAACTGCAACTGCCAAAAAACTAGGTTTGTTTGTCAGAACTTTAAAAAACCCAAACATACACATCCTAAGAGTTCAACAGCTTTGGATCAATTTGTTCCTCAGCAAAGGAGAAAATGAACAGTTGAAACAGGTGCAGGAGGAGATGAAACTACAGTCCGACCACATCAGCAAGCCAGGGGAGGGCAGGAGGGGTCCAAAGGGAAAAACCTGAAGTGAAAATGGCTTGAATGAATTGTACAAACACACAGAGCAATGGCCTGGCCTTCCTATTTGCCTTCTTATTAATTCATCCATGGTGCCACCCAGGTTACTTCAAGGGAATTTTCAAGTGACTTTCATTTGTATTTCACTGTGTACAGAGCAAGCTAAATGGCCACCTATCACTGGTATGTCACACACATCACGTTCATATCAGACAAGCTTCCTGTTGTTGTTCCACTTATAGAAGAAGTTCGTTTTCACCTGAACTGTATATGGAAGCACATTTAGATACAGAGAGGTCAAAAGTCCTCAAAGATAAATCCTTGAGTTATTTCATTTTCCAGGGAAAATGAACATGTGAGGCATGTAACACAAAGAAAGTTCAAAATGGACTACACATAATGCTAAGGAAGAGTTTGAGGTTTGGCTTTTGCTTTTATAGGAGAGAGGTCCCATGTGACAGTTCAGAATGAGAATCCTGAATATGGGAGGGCTGGGAGGAGCTATAGCCTTCACTGCAAGAGAGGCACTGGGCGACCAAGCAATGCCTCGTTCACAATCACAAGGTAAAACACCTACCCACGCTAGTTCCTGCTCTTGACTGAAGCATGACTAAACTTTGCTTTAGTCACTGTTTTGAGGGCCGCTGCAAAACTCATCTAAGACAGCTTCTTGTAGGCTGGAATAGATCAATTTTCATATAAAGAAACTGACAAAATGAATAACAAGATGATGACATACCAGGATCAAAATTATCTCCAAATATTCTTTTAGCTGGAATCTTCAGGTTCATGGTGGGAAATTGCTTCTTTAGCTGAAAACAAAACACATAAAATTGGATTGTGCTTAGACATTAAAGTACCTAGAAATAATTGCACTTTGTTTGTTTTCTGATGAACAGGTTGAACACCTGATTATTAGTAATTCTGCTCCGCTGTGCCATTTCCTCTGCTCATACACAAGGGGAAAAAAACATACCCAGAACAATCTGTACTCAGTTTGTTTGCAATAGGCATATCCTTTTAAATTCAAAGGCTATCTCATCTTCATTTTACAGACTACTAGAGCAATAGTGCAAAATTATTTGCCCCAGGTTATAAAACCAAATTTCAATGTTCTTTTTGTTTTTCTTCCTTCCTCCATCAATTCTTTACCTCTTTTGGGTTTGTTTTTCTTTTATTTGCTTGCCTGCACAGAGCTCTATGCATGAGGTTTATGATGGGATACAGGGGATACAGGCATCTGGGTTTTGTCCAAATTACATTCTTTAAGCTTTAGAAATCACAGGTGGTCTACCCCTACATCAAAATTACAAGTAGATGAACAGTCTATTTTAGGATCCTGCACTTGATAATTCAATTATTATTTCACTTGATAAACTGACCAGAAGATCGTACACAACAACAGTGAATTGCATATTAAGAAAACCCCAAACCTGGCACTAATCAAGCCTCAACTACATTTACTTCAAGTGCTCCAGAAGAACAATTTTACTCTCATCCTTTTTAAGAGAGTAGTTTTCTAATACAGTAGCTGGCAATTCTTCCCTTAGCAACACCAGTATTTCTTTCAGTTAGCAGCACGAGATCTTTTTGGTGTATATATTGTACAAATTTCTGAACAAAAACTGGAGTAAATGTCCTCCTAGTTATGCTTCCCCAGGACCTCACCTCTGCCCATTTTAGAGAGACCAGGGCTGAACAAACTTCAGCAGAGCAAGGCCAATTCTAATGGCAAGAGAACACGGCAACAGGATCACCAACATTCCCTAGGAAAGGAGGATTTTCTGTTTTCACATCCCTTACAGGTTTATCGCTGCAAGATGCAGGCAAAGCATAGCATGGGGAATCCGGGGGCATTTCAGCTCAAACATTTCCAAGCTCACAGCCTGTGTTTGAAGACCACTGCCACATGCAAATCCATGCACAGGGAGGCAGGAGAGAGAAGGCCTGACTATCTCCCAGAGAGACAGTGGAAAGGAAGGCACAAATAAGCAGCTGGTAATACTTTAGTATGGGAATCAGAGGGGAATTATTTCCTCTTTTGTTAAAGCAAAAATTGTGGTCTCTAAACACAAAAAACTGCAGGAAAGTATGGGCGCAGTACACATAACTCATACTCACATCTGAACAAGTATTTATCCCACTTGCCCACTACACAAAAACCCTCTTCTAGCAACAAACACAAGAAATCCATACTTAGTTGCTGAAGGGGGCTATTTTTTTTTGGAACACAGACCACATTTTTTTGTGCAAAGAATCATACCTGCTCTGAAACTGCAGGTGTGAACTGCCATCAATGACTGACTACAAAATTTCTATTAAGAAACAAGGATTTGGTCATTGCTTTCAGTACTTCAAAGAAAAACACTTCCTTAGGAGGAATGCATCTATCTAGCTGTTTTGTGGGTTTTGTATCATGAACAAAAGCACATTTTATATGTTTTGACAACAACTAAGCTGCAAGTTTCATTGAGCTATGATGCCAAGGAACTATAAAAAACCGTGACAAATAAGTGGATTTTGAGTCTGAAATTCAAACAAACCCAAGTTTAAAAAACCCACTCCATCATCTTCTTTAATTAGACTCCTATGGTTATTAAATGTTGACTCAAACTCCTCAAGAGAGGATTAACTCAAACCATAACACTGCAAGTGTTACTCTGCTATTCTGGCATGATTTCATAACTTGCTTTTTGCTTACCGTGTTGTAGAGTTTATCAAACTCCGCATACCGTCGAAAGACAAACCACTCATTTCTGCCAACAGAGACCAACACTTTGTAAACCTGGAGGAACAAGGACAGTGTTATGGCCCACAAAGCTTAGTAAAACTTCTCAGGTTTAATCTCATGGTGAAAGTAAGGGCAGGTTGTTAAATTTATTGTGTAAATGCACTTATCGAACCATGTATTTCTTATAGCTAAGTCACACAGACATCAACAGAAATTATTAAAAGAACAACTAAAAGAATCTGATACTTTGCAGAAAATTTTTTAAACACCAGGTAAGTGAAAACTAACACCAAAATTGATTTAGTGGAGTTTCATAAATCAGTTGCTATCCAAAAAGAGCACCTGACCATCAGATAGTCTGTTAAAATTTAATATGAAATTTGTTAACAACTCAATAATTCATAATAAAGATGAATACTAGAGAAGCAAAGCATTTAAAATTACCGAAGACTGCCTTCACCAAAACCTAAAGAGAAAGTACATATGGAAGGTATGAAGATAACTGTTCATTTGAACACCTTGAATACAGAAGAACCCTGGCTGATGGCACAATTGTTCAGGGAGGAAGAAGTGGTGCTGTGGCTGAAATACAGCCTATTAAACATAATACACAGCACTGTGATGAAGGGAGGTATAGCTGGAACCCACTGCACACTTCAGGCCTTTCAAAGGCCATGCCACAGAGGACTTCAGTAACTAGACAGATTGTCAGTCCCTGGATTCACGAACCTGGCTGGCAGCTGTGTGTCCAGCAGGCTTCTCCTGTCTCTCAGGCAATAGCTGTCTTCACTTCTCTACTTTCTTGTACTTCCAGAAGGAGCTCAGCTATTCCTTCAGGGAGGAGGATGGGCACAGCAAGGAAATGAGTGCAGAGTGCTGCTAATTCCCAGTGCAGACTACTGGACCAATGCCCCAGCCTCCATTCTGCCCTGCAGCAGCACCTTGGCTCCCTCTCTAACTCCCACAGTGCAAGTGGCAGCCACCACCATCGGCTCCTCAGCCTGAGGGCTGCAGTCAGGCTCTGCTAACTGCTCACATAAGCTGTTCTCAGTTCCTGGCCCTGGGGAGCACAGGAAGCTGAATGGAAGCATCCAGCAGAATGCTGATGAGACTTTCTAAGAAAACCCACTTTGCCTCATGCTGCTAAACAAGTGTTAGCATAAAACCAACCCACTCCCCCTCTAGAGCCTCCCTACGCTGTAGGCAGCAAAAGCTTCAGCTGCAAAACTTGAGCACTGTCCTTGTGAACTGGGTCACTTATACAGCAATCAAATCCTGCAAGCAGTGTTCCATCACAAAACACCTCTGCTCCCCATGACTGCAGGGCACATCAATGCCAACACACTTGAGCAGAGGGCCAAGGCAGCTGGGCAGAAGCACAGAGAGCAGAGTGCACAGGCAAGCAGAACTCAGGATACGAGATGATATCCACCTCCTTGGCAACCGCTAAATTTAAACAGTTTTGTTCTCAGAGTAGCTGCAGAACAATGACACAATCAACATTTTTTACACAAGAGAGCATAGAAAAACCTGTATGAGGTCATCCAGTTCACACAACAAAGCTCTTGCACGCCCCAACTGAGGAACAGCTTCAAGTCCAACAGTTATGGGCACACTGAGTGGTAAGAAAACACACAATATCCACTAAGAATCTGATAAAAATTAAAACCATGACATGTCAGGGCTGTCTTACTACTCTCAGCTATGGTGTAATGATTAGAGGGATGTGCAATGCTTATTTGTAGAAAGGTGGGGAGGAAGAATGTAGACTTACTTAGATAATAACCTTTTCAAGTCTAATTATTCCTAATCCAAATTTGGTCTTAGAAAACTCCTTAAACATGCATATGATGCATCACAACTCATAGTATGTGGGTAAAAACCACAAAGCTTTGAGAAAAATAAAAAGGAAGAAAAATGAACAGAATTCCTAAAAACATCACCATAAAATGTCTTCCTAGATACAGACAGGACAGGATCCAGCTATTTCTGGATGCAGTAGAATTTCTTCACAAAAGAAGTCACTGAAATTAAAAGCCTTCAACTCTGTCTGTGGTAGCTCTTGCTCCTGGATTAAATGCTTGATTTTTATTAAATAAAAAAAAAATTAAAAGGTAGACTGTTTTCCAATTTTGACAGAGCAATCATTGAGAAAGTAAGGAAAATATTTATTGTCAACAAATAAATAAAAAAAAAAACAACTCCTAATTTCCACAGGGCTGGGGATAAATATTATACATCACAGGTCTGAGACAAAGTTTTCAGATTTAATCAGACAAACAGCATCCTTGAAAGAGATTTTTTAATAAGCCTGTATATGATCTGGGTGTAAAGGGAGATGAGAACAGGTCAGAAGAGAAAATTAAGCCTCAGACATCAAACAGCATAGGGACAAAAGTGAGAAACCCAAAACAAAGCTATTTGTCAAAACAGGCAAAAGAATGACCTAATATGCAGCAAGGACAGAAAGCAATTAATATAGGCTAGATATGGTCCCAAACAAGGAAATACTTTACTCCTTTTATGGAGAAAGTGAATGCTGAATCTTTTGAAAAATGAGGATCAGCCTCTATGGATTTACACAGAGGCTGTTGCCATGCATTAAATGGGAGCAAAAAAGTTTCCCTGCCAGAACCCAAAAACTGCAAACATGTAAACATTTGAAAAAAAGAAAAAAAAAGTAGTAGTAAATATATCACAAGTATGCAGTATTTAACAAAACCAAATAAAATATTCAATAAAAGATCATGAAAATGATCAGAAAGTATGAGGATTTCACTTCCAGAGACAAAACTGAAAAGCTCCTTTAATTATCAGAATGATGCCTGCTCAGAGACATGATTGTTTTTAAAAATGCTTTATCAGAGTGTGAGGGGAAAAAGCAGAGCTAGCAAAAGCTAAGTTGCACACACTTGTCTTGTTTCCATGCCAGCATTCAGTGAGCCATTGAAAGGTTTGAGCTGAAAATCAGTTTCTCTTCAGACCGGGAAGATTCTAGAAGAGTCTCAGAAGCAGCAGTGAAACACTCTATGAGCAATGGTAAGGTGAAGACTATACAGCCACCTGAAATCCTTCCTAGCCTTTATCACTCTGACCTTTCTTCTCACCCCAAGTGAAAACCCTTCTTACTGCTCTTTACAGAAATGGCACTACTATAGCTATCAGAAAGTCATACCTACCACAAATTTGCTATGAGCTGCTTCCCCCTGTATCCCTTTCTCACTCCCTGCCAAAGTACTGATGGGATCCTGTCATTACACACAGCTACAGCACAGGGGACACAGAAACAGCACTGACACATGATGGAATTCACAGTTTCTACCATGAAGTTTAGTATGACCCTCACTTCTGTTACCAAATCCTAAAATATATGTGATAATATTCGAAAGCCTGGTTGTGAAAGCACTTCTTGTCAAGCTGCTAATTACTCCCTGGCACAGAAAGCAGAAGACAGCAGGACAAAGTGTACCTCTGCACAGTGTAATCTAGGCTGGATTCCTTCCCCTCTTCTCTCTCTGCCCCCCATTTCTGATGTTTCATACTCCTTTCTCAAGAGCATGCCCCAAGAAAGTGCCTGTACACCGCCCAGGCTGTCTCACAGACCTTCAGGTAAAATGACCTGGACACCAGAGCATTAGTACATGCTCAATGTACCACACTGGCAAATTTTAACTGCAGACCTGCCAGCACTGAGGCAACAAAACAGAACTGCTCTGCTCAAGATTAGACTTTCAAAAAGGTTTTTCTGCTCACCTGAGTTTCACATGAATGCAGAGGTTTAATGAATTAGTAAAGTTCTCTTTTGTTTAAAGTTCCCTTTACTGGCACACTCCTTCCCCAAGCTACATCCTGACACACTTGCAGAATCAGAGAGCACTGTTCTTCTCCAAAAAAAAGGAGGTGAAGAGGAGAAGGAGACAGCATAACTCCTAGTAAAACACTGTATTGTTGTATTCTTCAGCAACTCCATATTGTTTCCACAGGGTTTGCATTCCTCATCTGAAGAGTGACTAACTCGCTCAATGAAAAAAAAAAATCTTAGAGGAAGTTGCACAAGAGCAACGAAACAGTTTGAGCCTTCTAAGGGAAGTATTTTGATCTTGTCATTTAGGGTTATTTAAAAGCCAAACAAAAATCCATACCACACTACTTTATTTTTCACTATGCAATGCAACGAATTTCCCACACAATAGGAAGACTTCACAACCAGAAAGTCAAACTAGAAGGTAAAGAAAGGAAGAGGGAGAGAAATGACAAGGAAATGGGAACAGGATAGGAAAAAACTCATAAGCATTAGAATCAGAAACAGGAAGGAAGACAGAAAAAAAGGTTTCGAAAAAATTTGATGGTTTATATCTTTTTTCATTTTACACAAAAAATTACAACAGTATAATAGGATATCTGTGAAAGAATGGATGTTAAAACAAAAACCAAACCCCCACAAAGAACCAAATTCACACTTTATCCCTTTACAAAATAAATGTCTTCATGAAAAATCATGTAGAATGCCAAAAATGGTACCAGAATATTTTTCCTGTACTTGGATACTTAAATATTTTATACAAGCAAATGCAGCTATTTTGGGATAAAATCAGCAGAAAATTGTAAAGGCAAGTTCTTTATGTAGAAAGCAATACAGGTAAACACTAAAATATTCACAACTTTTCACACCGGACTATGGCCACTGCTCACAAGAGCAAGGAAACTGATTTCCATAAACCTATGGAAAATAATACGAAGCTTAGCAGCAGAAGAGAAGAAAGCTGCTAGGCACCAATAGTCTATGCCTTGGCCCACAGTGCTTACTCTCCTACATACTTACAGTAAATCTCTTTTTCTTCTCTCTGTGTTCATCAGAGCTGGGAATGCTAACGCTTGGGCAGCTCTCTTTGAGATCCATTGTGTGCTTCTTGTGACAAACTCCTCACAGGACCCTGCTCTGGGTGTTGCAGTCAGGAGGTCTCGTCAACGGTACTGGTCCAACATCTGCAGCTTTTGTTGAGAAAATCTGAATTCCATCATGTTATCCTAAAGTGAACACAGAAGGAAAATTTAAGTACAGGAGCTCTTAACTCACATTGTTGAAAACCTGTGTGACAAGAACTTTTGCTGGCAGGAAATGTACATTAATATGTACATATAAAGCCACAATCATGGCTATTTTGTAAACTTTCATGCTTGTAGTTCTTTGTTGTTTCACTGAAATCACTCACATTCTCCAAAGACACAAGCACATCCAAAAGCTCATTGAGCTGTGTAGACATACTTGAAACAGATTTGGGCCCACTGCAGAGAATACTTTGTAGGAACAAAGGGCATGAAGAAATAATTGAAGATGACAACCTGGTATCAGACATCTGAGAAATGCCACCAACTTTTACATTCAGAACAATTTATTTCAATACCAAAGGTTTTCAACTGCATGAATCTCTACCAGAGGGCACTTCAGATTTGTCAGAACATGCTGAGCGCATTTAAATGTCACATCAGAGATGAAAGACGACATGAGGAAAACAAATTCTTCATGTGAGTTTTAGAGAGAGACACAGGCATCATCATGTGTCTGTCTGAATATTTACCTTCTCTGCCCCTCCTTCCCCTTACCAGGCATACTTTGTGTTTGGCAGAACACAGGGTGTAAGGTCATCCTTTCCCTTCAGTGGAACAGTTAAATTTCCTTGCAGAATGTGAGAAGGGCACAACACAAGAGACTGAGAATAAAGCCATCAAAAAGGCAGAAAGCTGAGTGTCAACTAGATGCCTCTTTACTCACAGAAGGACAGCATTTTCCTTACCTGCCCTCCCTGAGAACTAGCACATTATTTACTGGACCCCACTGATAACAACAGGAGCTTCAGTAGTGCTTATAGCAGCCAAAATTAACATTGCATAGCTACACGCCTCTGTTTTGGCCAGCACAGCACATCCATCTGAGCTGCTTCACTGAATGCAGCACAGCTTTAGAGCAAGATGTGTCTGATCAACTCACAAACATGAGAGAAGTGGCTTAGAAAGAGTGAGACCTCATCTCTTAAAAACAGCCAGAGGAAAAAGGAGTGCCCAGTTCAACACTGACTCCCTATTTTCTTAAAACAGGGAAGTATAAAAGTAAACTCTATATTTCATATCATAAATTTCCAAAAAGCACAAACTAATCCCATGCAATTTTGCTATTAGAGAGACACCCATATTTATGTTGGCACAAAGGCCGAAGCTCCTGGAATCCAGTGAAAAGATTTGTTCTTGATACTCAACTAGTCTCAGTCAGTCAACTCACTATTTTTCTTGCTCTCAAAAGCCAGATCATCAAACTTCATGTTGTTATTTCTCTTTCTGCCATTTAAAATTAAGTTAATTTTCAAAGACCTATCTGATGACTTGAACAAAAAGGAATGTTTACAACCACTATAATCACAGCTAAGTGATAGATCATCCCATACTGCAAGATACTCAAACTTTTTTTTAGCTACAATTGCATTTACTTTAATTTGATTGTTGCCTACTTCACCAATTAGGTAATTACAGTGTTGAGCAGGGTTAAGCTTCTCCCCACCTTTATTTGACTAGAACACAGTTTATTCAACACAGTTACACAGACCATGGGTTTCAAATCGGTTTCTCTTTTCCTTTGGAAAGCTACTGTTAAAAGCTTTGTTGCAAGGCACACCTTCCATAATTTTATACCAGCATGAGATTAAGAGTGTTTTCCCATTGCCACACACTATAACTGAGCTGTAAAGGTTAACTGAGCTCTTCCCCATCATAACAGGTCCACTAAAACAAGTCAACAGGCACCACTTCCAGTAAGTGTTTCACTAAGCTTAGACTTTACTAAGCACTTGTGTCAACCTTTATCTACTTGAGGTCCAGTATCAGGAACTGAGCATAAGCCCCCGTCTTACTGCTCATCACAGAAAAACAAGTAAAGCTTTAAAATGGATTAGGTGTTCCCTGATTGATATCACTCACTGTCCTTCTCCTCTTGTAAACCAAAGTTTGTTACAAAGGTTTCCAAGATGCCTGTACTCATTTTCACAATACAGGCTGTATTTCTCTCATCCCTTCAGTTTCTTATTTTTAGTGTCAGAGTTTTAAATGCCAGCACAGGAGCTGTATGGATTAAAAGCTGTAGTCTTGGAAGACTGAGCTTTATTTCATATCTGAAAAACCTCTGAAAAACAAAAGGAGGAAGTGTCAACCAGATTAATTCAGGAAGAATTTATTCATCTTACTGGGGAGATGAAGAATAAATCATCTGAGAAACCAAAACTGTAATGTTCACATTTTGTTCTTTAAGCTGCCTGGAAGATCACTGGCTGTGATTATTTTCATTCCTTGAGGCATCTCCTCTGAGCCGTGCCTGGGTCACCAACACTAAGCTGAACTGACAAACTTGGAAGAACTGCATTTTCACTCTGCCACTAAGCTCCAGTGGATCAGAGATTTCTTTCAATTTCTATTTGCCTTGAGCATATCAGCTCTTGAGAGCTTCTTACATCTGAACTGTAGGTCTGACTACAGAAATAGGGACAGACTTGCCTTAATCTTTACCACGCTGCAGTTAGGAACACAGCTGTGCTTTAAACAGCAGGTAAAATCACTAATGCTGTGATAACTACATGAAGTAATAATGGAGAGAAAACAGTAGAGACATTTTAATCCACAGCTTCAAAAGTGGAAATTGCAGAATTTTAAAGGATGCCAGGTACAAGTGAGTTGAACAGACACAGTCAGCAGAGAATCTCTACCTCTGGTTACAGCATTTCCTGGAACTAAAAACAAGCAGTCCCTCGGCTCAACTTTGATAACAGACCAAAGGGGAAGGGAACTTCAGAAAAACCACATATCAAAGTAAGTCCCCTCAAATCAAACTTGGCCACCAGTGAAAGATGTAGATAATGTAGATAACCTGCAAGACAGATTAATGCTGAGACCAGAAATAGCTAAAACTTAAACAGTCTTATGGAGACCTGGAACAGGAGAAAACACAGAAAAAGTTATAGAGTAGATCAGAAATCACCAGTCCTCCTGGCACAGTTTCAAGCCTATCAACAGCTACACTGTCCATTTTCTCCATGGATTTATACAAGCCAGCAGGATTTTCACTGTTTCCTGCAGGAAGCCACAACAACATCAATTTTCAGGCTGACCCTTGCCTGCAGTAAAGAAAGAGCATGGCAAGAGCAGAACCCTGACACCATGAGAGCATACACAGATCTACTACACCCACAAATGAATGCCTGACTATAAAATATTCAGTACAGCTTCCTCATAGCTGCATGCAAGAGGCAAACACAACATAGTTTAGCAGTGTGTGGCATCCTCCTTTTACTCTCTTCTACATAAGCAAACTGGATTAGAAAAAGTTTCTGAAGTTTAATCAGACTGTTTTATCTTGGACTGAAACATTTTCTCTTCTTTTTAAAATGGTAATGGCCTAAAGATGGTAGCACGATAATCAAAAGATCCTTTTCTGGGTGCTTATGCTTCAACCTCTGCCTACAATGTCCAAGGCTAGATCAGGTAATTGTGTACTCATCTGGTGCCTCTCCAGCTGCTGCCACAATGCCTTAAATACCTCCAAGGCCAGGGCAAATCACACTCACTCTGAGTAAGACAAGGGAAGCAGGGACAAGAACAGACAAAACCCCCAGGAGACTCTCCCTGCAAGCATGTTTGGAGGCATCACCAGGATCCATATCCATTGGATCAGCATATAGGCACTTCCCCAGACACTAATCATCTGCCCTGAAGGACTTAGTTTGGGACTGAACCATCATTAAACCAGCTGCTGAAAATCTCACCTGTGATTCTAATTACAGAAGGAGCCTGCATTTAAAGAAACTGAAAGCAAGGCACAGGAGGCACTCCTATTATTCACTATTAACACTACCCTATTTCTTCTAACTTTAGAAAAAGTATCACCTTTGGCATGCTTTTCATCACTTCCTCAGTTTTCTCCACAAATGCACTGATAATGGCTCAACATACCACTGGGCCTTACGCAATCTTGTAGAAAGCCCAGAAAGTCAACTTTTTCTCAACTTCTCTATGGAGAAATAGTGTCCCATTCTCGTAACCAGACAGCAGCTGACAC
Source organism: Ammospiza caudacuta (assembly GCF_027887145.1). Classification (NCBI taxonomy): domain Eukaryota; kingdom Metazoa; phylum Chordata; class Aves; order Passeriformes; family Passerellidae; genus Ammospiza; species Ammospiza caudacuta. The sequence goes on along the minus strand of NC_080593.1, from coordinate 120,320,042 downwards.
ATAGGAAATGGGAGACAAGATATTCAGAATCCAGTGCAACACAAGTACAGGATGAGGCACTGCATGTGAAGTCAAGGGGTTCATAAAAAGCCAAAGGCAAAACACAGATTGCTAATCTCTACAGAGAAAGGGATGGCCAGAAGCTGTTCAATAACAAGGTTCTGGAGAAAATAGGTTTCATTCACAAAAATACATCCTTTTAAATATCACATTACATCCAATTTTTAATACAGTAACACTAGACACCATGGTAGACCTCTAGCAAGACTTCACCTGAATTAAAAAACAGAGCACTAGCCAAAATACTCTAGTCAGTCCCTGGCTTAACTCCACAATAATTTCTAGAGTATAATTTGAGAGAGCTGAGAACTGAGCCACTACTATAAAGGAAAAAGTTCTCTGTTTACACATCCACCCACTACCTAGCAGTTTTAAAAATTTCTAGTAGCACCACTCCTCTGCAGCAACATGGGCAAAGTCCAATTCAGCTGAATCTTTCTAGTTACAGGAAAGGACTGCAAATAAAGTGAAAATGCAACCAAAGGAATGAAATAAGTAATTACCCTCTTTTTGTCTCTATCAAATTTACTTTGGAGAAGTCAGGCAAACATTACCTTCCCATGACTGTTACTGCACCCAAGAACATCCCTTCTGCCCCACCTCCCAAAAGAAGCTCCAGTAAATTACTCTTAACTGGCCTATAACAAGATCTGTGGCTTGGATTAGACCTATTTGCATTCATATTTATTACATGACAGAACACAGGTTCTCTGCTGTGGTAAGCAAACTCTGAATAATAAAACAGGTCTTAAGAACAAATACAGCCAGTAAGAGGCAGTTGTCTTTTAATCCTGAACACATCTCCATAGTAATTCCATTCTCCAGTAATTCCATTTAGCCTGTGTCCATAGTACCCACAAGGATCACTGTGTGTCAGACGGTACAACTTACACAAACAACAGAGTATATTAAAAAAATCCAGTTTGTATTACACTTGCTACCTGCACATTTCCTGGTGTGCTTTCTCAGTCTGCCTATACACCAGGTCCAATTAAATCTTAAATGTAGATGCCTAAGGATAGCACAGCTCAGGAGTTGCAGCAACAGCACCATAAACAACTTTGAAGAGCTCTTAGAGACAGCTGACAACAGCCACCTGCAACATAGTCAGCTCTACATAAGAGGGCAGTCAGACTTCAGTAAACACCAGGCAAACAATCCAGCCTCATTTTACCCCTCTGGATGAAATTGAAATGAGAGAACATCACACTTCAATTCCAGATTTATTGGACACATTCTTACATGACCTTCAACAAAAGTCACCAACGGCTCTCCCTCAATTTCACTACATAAATACAGAATTCCAATCTGTTTAAGAGGGATGTTACTGCTAACACATGGAACATCGAGAGAGTACCAGGGTTTTATGTACTGTAATCAGCAAAAGGTAAAATCCATATAACAGAATATAGCTGGATAATAATATAATGGAATATGCAAATCCAAGTTACAGGCCACAATCCAGAAATCACTTTTGAAGTCTGGGCTTTACAGAATTGATGGCTGCCTAGAACCATAAAGGTGTTGGATAATGAAAAGACAACAAATTAAACACTGGAAATATAAAAAGCAAGCAGGAGAAAGACCCTTTAGCACTATACAAACTGCCCATCCAGTTCATCACCAGGTGATTCATCGTGTTACATCAGTGCAGCCACAGCAATATTCTACATCCATTCTTCAGGAGAGTTTACAGACTCCCACAGGTGAGAGCATACACTGAACTCTCACATATTTCTGGGCTGTACAGAGAATGAGAAGGTTCAGTTCATAAGGATTCACAGATTAGTGGCTTATGTACAGAAAACAGAATTTAGTGCAACAGCATCAGATGTGGTGAGGCTGTAATTTACATCACAGGTGGGAATTCGAGGCTGGAAAGCAATTTTAACACATTATGTTGTTATTATTATTATGTTACATTATCATGTAATCACTAGTGCCTACTTCTTCAGCTTTGCCAAGGTTTTTAAAACAACCAGTACCTCTCACTGACATGGGCAAGTCAATTGTACTGCATTTCTGATCTAAACGAGAATCTCAAAGTATCTTTTAAAAAACAGGTCAGTTTTCTGGCTTTATGTTACAAGAAATACCATGTATGGAGACTACCTTAACAACACTGAACTTTCCAACATGCTTTCCAAAAGCTAGTAACAATTTTTCCTGAAATCTAAAGTATCATAAAGCCTTCAGGAAAAGACTCCTCCATATGCAGCTTCTGTTTTTACCATTAGTTCATATTACAGTCATTGAAGAGACTGATGTGCAGGTGAAGGAAAAAAAAAAGGTCAGAACTATATTTAGACACTGAGAAGACTCTAACATCAAGCCTTAAAAATACAGTCTCATTCTATGTGTGTCTATAAAGCCACTTGGAATGTCTGAAATAAGTTAAAAACAAACCTTAGCTACAAGGACACTGCAGCAAGTGATATTCACAGAATACTGCTGAGCTGTGATGAAATGCACTACCCGCATAACAACGCATCCTAAGTTCAATGGGGAGTAAGAAAGGCGCATTCCATCCTGCAAAACAGCAGCACTGACACCTTTATGAGCTCCTAGAGGAGGAAAACACACATAAACACACACAAACACAAGGAAAAAAAAAAAAAAAAAAAAAAAAGAAAGGACGAGCTGTCAAAAGAGCTTTAGCCATATTACTTTACAACAACCTTTTAATTAACCTCCACAAAATTGAATTCCTCAAGGGTACCTGAATTTCGACAAAGCAGCGTTGCCTAAGACGCTTCAGCGCTGCTCTTCCGAAACAGCAGCACATCCTGGCTGCGAACCATTCGGAGAAGGAGGAGAACGACGGCGCCGAGGCCGCCCCGGTTCCCCTCCCTGGGTACCACGGACCCGCACCTACCTCCCCTACCTCCTCCTCCTGCTGCTCTTCCTCCCCCTCCTCCTCCTCACGGGCGCAGCCACCGGCTACACCGCACCGCGGGGACCTTGGGAAGCAAACCCAGCTTCTCTCGCCTTCACCCCAGCAACTATTTCTGGGCTCCTCTTCCAGGACTTGTAGGAAGTTCAGGCGCTGTTCCTCCGGCTGCCGGCCCGGCTCCCGCCGCCGCTGCCCGGCGCGGCCATGGCCCGCCCCCGCAGGGCAACGCGCTCGGGGCTCGGCGGCGGCGAAAGGGAAAGGGAAAGGCGCGTTGCTCCGCCTGGGCGCCGAGGCTGCCGCCGCCCTCCCTCTCTCTTTCCCTCCCTCCCTCTCTCCGTGCCTGCCTCCCGCCCCTCCCCGCCCGCGGCGCCAGGCTGCCCGCCCGCCCGCGCAGCCCTCCGCGGAGCGCGGCCTGCCCCGGGCTGGGGGACGGGGCCGGAGGGGAGATCCTCTCCCCCTCACGCCCTATATATATCTATATCTATAGAGCCACACTAAAATAAAACACTTTAAAACCCATATTTTGTTTTAGGGGCAAGTTTTCACTTCCCCTAATCCCAAGGCTTCAGGCCCCTCTTCTCTACCCAGCCCCTAGGGGGATGCTCCTGCTTCTGCTGGGCGGCTCCCCACAGAAACTCTGGAAAAAAAGCAACGCTCGGGTAAAAATAACTTTAAAACACCCCTGCGCACACGAGGGGTGTCACTTTAACTCTCCAGTGTGCCCAGGGGTGCCCACAATCCACCGGCAAGGCCGTCATTAGGCCAGCCAGCCGCTGTAATGACAGCTCTCCTGCTGTATGGGCAGGAGCAATAACACAGGGGAAATGAGATAGGTTTGTGTGATATCTAGCACTGTTTAGGGAACTATTTCTGCAACCTCTGAAATTTCAGGGGTAAGTTTCAACACCCCCACTAAAATTCAACCAGACGTCTTAAAATGATCTGTAACTTGCTAAGTTTTCCTGAGCAAACTGAGGCCATAAAACAGTTATAAAAATATAAATTATAGGGGGGAGGAAAAAAAGCTCTTTTAATGACAGTATCACTCCTCACTTTATTTTGTTAACGAGATCTAAAAGTGTGAGACAAACAGGAGTTAGCATGGATTCTGTTTAACAGAAAAGACCACCACACCCATTAAAGTAAAGCCTCATGTTTACTGAGGATCTGCTGTGCTTTCAAACATTCAGAGAAGGCTTAAGAGGCAGGGAATATCTAATGCAAATGGTAACATTCAGCATGAGTTAACAGCCTATGCCATTTTAGCTTCCTCCCCATAAATACCTGAAATGTTTCTTGGGATTTCAAAGGCTATGCAGAGAATGAACACAAGTGTGAAAATACTGCAGCCCACTCCAGTGTATTACCACTGTAACACAAGGGTGTCCCCAAAACCCCACAAGCTGTCATAAGGAACTGTTCCATTGATTATGGAGAAGCCCCATGTTCTACAGGCCTGCCTTCACAAGACTTGTATTGGGCCTGACAGGACATGACGGTGCTCATTTCAACAGTCACAGGTATTGGCACGTATCTGGCAAGCAGCAATTCAGGAGATCCTGTTTCTGAACAGTGCTGCTTGCTGCTGAAGTATTCCTGCATAATACTACACTCATGTGTCAGGCACTGACAGCCATCCACGCATTCTCCAAAAACAAATCAGAGAAGCAGTCTGGCAGTTTTTAAAATACGTCAGTGTTCGGATTAGGGTGTTGTAACTGTGTCCATACAAGCTACAAGTCAACTGGATCACAAGCTTCCATTTCAGTAGAGGCCACACAGGAAGAAATGACGGATTTTACCATTCTAACCTGCCCTTTCCTGATTTTGGAGCTTTGTGGTTTTGGATAGGTACTGCCAGATATTGAGACTTGGCATTGTAGCAACAGCCTTCTCTGCTCCTTCAGATCTGCCAAGGTATTTGCCTCTGCATTCACAGAGAGGATTTTAAGAGGCTTTGTTAGGACTTCTCGAGGTGAGCCCCAGACCAGAATGCTTCCGAACTTCAGTCAGCTAGAATAACTCACTGGCAAATAATTTAGTCAGGTAATCTGTATTCAAGAGCTATTTTACTTTGCAGTTGTTGAGCAGTGTTCTGCTTCTGTCTGCTTGATAGTTTTCAGTTAATCATTCACTTGTCGGCAGATCAGTTAAATGGAGCTATTGGACTGATTTACAGTACAGCCTCAACCCAGGAAAGGTGAGAAGATGACCCTGGCTTGGAGATAATTTAACTCTGTCTCACAGTCTAAGCCCTAAACTTTTGGCTAAAGAGCAGCTTTTTGTCCTTCCTCACACTGAACATCCCTCTGCAGACTGGGCTGTCGAGCAGTTAATTTTATACAGTTCCTCTCCCTATTCTGGAGTAGATAATTAGAGATTAGCAACACGGTACATATCCTTAAATTGTAATTTGCTGAACGAATTCCACAGTACATTCATCTGTCTAGTACATCATGCTATGCAAAACACTGTTAAGGTCCTAAAATTTAAATAAATTGTAATTTACAGATTTGCTTGGTGAGCTTTTAAAGGCTAGTATTCTAATGTCAAGGTAGATACCTGGTGGTTAACTGCATAGCACACAGAGAAATGCATGGAACTCAGCTTGCCTTTTAGTGAAGTTAAAGGTCAGCATTCACTCTGACATTTTTGTCCCCAGGAACTCCCTTGCATTCCCCATTTATGTTTTCTGGGCAGTAATACACACAAAGAACCTCATTTCCACCGCTTTGCAGTACTTTGCTTCTAAGGAATGTTACAAATCCATGTAGTGTGCTGCCATCCCAACTATTTTAAGCCTTTTCTCAAGGCATATCAGTGATTGGGTGGTGGGGGTGGAAAATATGAGAAAACAGAAGAAAAATGAAGGACCCATCTCAACTCCATTGCAAATGTGAGAGGTCACAGAAATGCAGAGTACCTTTAACATGTTAGTCCAAGCCCAGGAAGAGCAGGAAGCAACAATATGAACTATTCAGTTCTGGTTTTACTGAAAATGTACTTGAATTAGTATGAAAACCTTGTCCCTGATCAAAGATCAAGTCTCATTTTATAACATCAAGAGAATTATACAGAAAGAAACAGAGCATAAAAAAATTGTGAGACAAAGACAAGCAAGAATACAGATGACTTGTTTAAATGCAGCCAGGAGTTTTGCTAGTGAATACTGTTGCATATAAATATACCATGAAACTTTTGTATACTTTCAAATAGTCACACAAAAAGCACAGCCCAAACCACTTGACAAGCGTAGTCCAAGAATTTTAGTTACTTCTAAAACACAGCAGGTCATTGAGCAACAAAATCATTACTTCACTATCAGCTTCAAGCATTAACATTACAGCTCTCCATTTCAGTTCTTGCATCTTCAAATGAATATCTTAGCCTATCTCGGTTAACATCAAGCTATGTATCCTCACACAAAGGAAAACACAACCTCCTTGCTCCAGAACAGACTGTTAATAGTCAAGAGATATGGACACTAAAATGAGATGGTGTCTGGAATTAAAGCTCCTTCTATGGCAGTATCTTGCCAACTGTTAACTCCAGTTAAACTCAGTGTGTCTGTTCAAAACCCTCCAAACATGATACGGAAATAGATATGAAGCAATCTTTTAAATAGTTATTGTTAGCCTTTAGCCCATCAAGCCCTGGACTTAGACTCCATTCAGGAAACAACTCATGGCCACTGCAGTTAACACCACATGTGCCAATTGTTTTAATCAAAGAGCCCAAGTCCCAGCAGGCTGTACCCACCTGCACAGCACTGAGCAGTCTGAGGACGTCGCCCTTCAGAAAGGCTTCGGGCTGCAATGGGAGGGCCTCACAAAGACACAGGCAAATGGTGTCTAACAGGGATTCTGGCTGCCACAAAGACCCAATAAATGCATGAAGACAGATATGTACCTGCCCTGTTCCATGGGTTGCTCTCACACTGCTTTCCAGCCTCCTGTTTGGCAGCTAATTGGGCCATGCTCATACCCCACTGCCTGATTAGGAACAGAGGAGGTTTGGGCAGGGGCCACTGTGGACCTGGCGTTCAGCCCTGCAGTGTGGCACCCGAGAGCAGTGCACTGGAGAAAACAGCGTCCTGAGAGACTCCCTGGGCTCATGAGATTACCAGAAAACACAGGCTACCATGGACAACATCAGGTAAGGGAAGCCACTGGGTGGGAAAGTGAACCGGCTGAAAGCCTCAGAGTTAAAACTGTTGAAGAAACACCAGCTGGGAAGATTTAAAGCTCACAATGCAGGTGCAAGCAATAGTATCACCAGGTAACTGTTCTCTACCAAAGCTGGTTTTGTAACACTTAATGAATGTATGCATATTAATAGATTTCATTTAACTCATTTTCATAGTTGCATGCATGTGCTTATTAGAGGAGTCTGAGTAATGGTTCAGTTTTACATGAGCTGCACAGAGGAAATGGTTTTTTCCCTACTTTCTTTTTGTACGCTAGATCAGCTACAGAATGTCTTTACATGACAGTCTTTCAATTTGAAGGAATGAAATGAATACTTAAAAGACTGATTCATTGCAAACATATACTTCAGCCCCTTCTCCCAAGCAAACTAACCAACCCACCAGAAACCACCCCAAGCCTCCTAAACACAGCTGAAAGATTTAGTATTATCTTTTGACAAAGCATAACAATTTGGCAAGTAAAAGGATGCTTCATTCATAGTGACATAGTGAACTGCAGTTTTCCAGCACTCCAGACACAAAGATGATGATCCATGAGTATTACAAGAAGAATGTCCTGGAGCACAGAGGTTAATGAACATCCAAACCACGATCTGCAACAACACTACATGGACTCTCCCTCAGCACAGCAAACACCACAAATCAAAATGATGGAAAACTATAGACAAACCGTAATAAACTGCATCATTTCGTGAACATCACAGAGTGTGTATAACATGAACCAGAAAAATGACAGCAGCACCACATCAAAGAAATTCTTCACAGAAGCTCAGAAGAAAACTGGTTTAAATCAACTGAAGCATACTAAAGGAACACTAGTACACAAGCAAGCATTCTGCCAACAGCATAAATGAATGATGAAATTTCAAAGTCAAAATGCAAAATTGGGCAGTGAAATACCATATCTGCAATTTCAATACATGTATCTCTGTTTTCCTGATTTCATCCTCAAGTACTTTCCTCATGCACACACCAAAATGTATTATTGCTACTTTATATGGAGTACTTTTTCTCAGGTTAGCTGCCAGAAGAAGAACAGTGTGAATGCTGAGTTCCTGATAGCCCAGTTTACCTTAGTGATCAGTTATCTCAGAGACCCACAGCGTGGATGCTGCCTCAAGCCACCTCCACTTGCTCACATGCAAGCTTAAAAGATTTACATGGGTTCCAAGAATATGAGGAAAAAGAGAAGCACATTGGACCTGGCTTCCCACCAAGGGTGAATACACACATAACAAAAGGGAATATATAGAGAACAAAAGGACAAAGATACCCAGCTGCTTTATAGGCATATAGCAACATGTGCTTGACATGTCACATATACAGCTTATTGGTACATGCTGACATGTTCTGGGACTAGTTTCAGCAGACATGCACAAAACACAGTGATAAATTACTGCACTGGTAAACACTGTGAAGCTGAAGTTATCAAATACAGCCCATAAAGTATAAATTGTCAAAAAACCCTCCCAACTGACAGCACTGTATGACCTGCATTTTGCTCTCAACAAAGACTCTTTGGAATTCCATTTATAAATACAGTTCTGTAAAATAGGTCAAGTCTCTGAGTTTCCAGGAGATCTGAGCGATTTGTGCAGGAAGGTATACCAAAGCTAAGTTAAAAAAGAAAAAAATCTCTCTAAGTGGTAATTCTGTATGGATGTTTCTTATTTCAGCCTCCTGAATCCCAGCTACAGCACGTTCTGCTAGAATTGCAAATACAGGCTGAGGTGAACAAACATGCTTTGGTAAACAAGTTCTCTGGCACACAATGTTATGTAGGTGGGGTCTACCCAGAATGTCAAGAGTTCTTCCTCAAATTGTAGAGATGAGCAAGAACACAAGGACCCTGTTTGCATTTTCAAGCTATTTACTGGTATTCTAGTCAAAAGAAACTGAACAAGGGCTTTGGTTTGGGGTGTGTATGTCCCCTTGCAAAAGGCTCACAGGCTTTTTCCAAAATAAAAACATTTTAAAGGCAGCCTAGGATCTACAGAATTGGCCAGATTTGTTTTTGCTATTCTATTAATATTTCCAACAAACTGTTTATGGCAAAAGACTCATCAATTCCACTAAAGCACTGTTATGCACCAACTCAGAGCAGAAAAAAGGTAGCAACAATGAAAAAAACCCAACCTACCAAAGTAAGAAGATGTATCTTAAAATCCAAAAAGGACAAAGATTTAAGACAAATGTTTCAAGAGTTTATTATTTGCTGACCTTACTTTGCTTACTTGTTTATCTAGCCATTTCCCAGGTTTGCCAGATTTCCAATGCTATTCCTGACCCACAGAGAAGATGTACATTCATCTACTAGTCAGAGAGTCTGATTTTTGTTCTCCAAGAACATTTTCATTCTCACATTTTCTGTCCTGGGAACTATGGGTAAGTGTTTGAAGGTACATGTGAGTCTGAACTTTTAAATGAGTTTCAGAAAGGATTTATATAAAGACACATCAGCAATATTTTACTTAAAGATGCATATGGTCATCTTATACCAGGTAAAACCAATACAACAAGCAGCAGGTACAGATCATCTTCTGGACTCCAGTAAACTAATTTTTTCTTTAACTTACCTTCCTTTTTATACTATGGCAATCTAGCAGAAGCCAGATAATGGAATATTATAAATCTAAGTATGGAGCATAAGCAACAAGTAAATAAGTCCATCTAATCTCAATACTAATTCAAGACCATTTTGCAGCTTTAAAAAGGAACATGGCAGTATTTAATATTTGAGGTCAATAGTTTTTTGATGTTAGGTGTTGTGGTCTTGCAGGGTAGGGACAACATGGAATGAGGCAAGATATTGTAGATTACAGCATGGAACTTGACTACCAGGTAGGAGAAATTACCAAAAAATTGTATCTATTGACATTTAGATGTACATACAGCCATTTTAAAAGGGACAGTAAGAATCAGATTATTTAAAAAACATGGTATTTTCTTGAAGTCCATGTTCAAATTACTCAAATGTTTCATATAAAGATGTCCCTGCACACAATCCAAGCTACTCTTGGATATATCAAGAGCAAGTCTTATTCCAACTACAGTTTTCTCCAACAATGCTGTACAAATTAAAGTAGTTTTTGAAGATGACAGCACAATTCTAAGTTCGCACAAGAACACAAAAGAGCAGAATGTCAGAGTTTTCTAATTACATGGCAATCTTTGTGTCAACCTGGTTCATTAAATGTTTTTATAAATCTTTGAATTGAAGAAAAAATCTTTTTCTAGAAAGGAGATAAAAGATTTTGTAAAGCCATGAGAACTCAAGATATACATCTCCTGCACTATAGCTCTTGAGAAATACATTGGTTTTGCATTGGTATTACAATATGGGATATGTATGGAATCTGTGTAACATTCAAGAAGCTACCAACAATCAACCTCTGTTTAGATGCAACTGCAGTGGCAGTGAGGATCTCCTAACTGGAATGTGCACTGTGCTAGTGGATAATAACAGGAGCAGTGTTGGAGGAGGGTACTAATATCTCTCATTCTTGGATGGTCTGAAGCACACCCCATGCAAGCACTCAAAAATCTCTCCGTGTCACAGCAGCTCTGTTTCTCCTCAGGTCTGGGATGAGTCAGCAGCAGTTTGCTACACCAAATTGCTTCCGATTCAAATGTACCTTGCATTTATTTAAAAAGTGTTGCGGTAACAGCCCTTCAAAATACCCACTTGAGAAATAATGTTTCATTGTTCACCTTTATGTAACTGTGGTTCTCCCAGGCCTATGCTGCTCTTTTTTTTTGATTTGTTTGTCACCAACTTATGCCTTCCCGAAAGCGGCTGTTGCCACACCAGAACCTCAGGGAACCTCAGAACCTGCGGTCACCTCCCCTGGGGAGCTGGGAATGTCCAGCCAAGGGGTCCTCACCACACACCTCTGTTAAAATAAAGTTGGGATAATTGTGCACATTTTCATCCTTCACCCATCTACCTCCCCTGAGCGAGTCCAAAGTCAGAAAATACAACCACTGTTTATTTCTCACTCTTACAGGAATGATGACTAATTTTGAGAAGAGAAATGCAGAAGTAATCAGGATTTTTTTAAAGTCACAGTAAGGAGGTTGGCTGTTTCTACTGCTGACTCCTATTTCCAGCTTTCCTATACACATAATTGCTAAACAAAGATTTTCATATACACTTTATTGCATACATTTTGAACTGTCCTGGTTTCAGCTGGGATAGAGTTCATTTTCTTTCTATTAGTTGGTACAGTGCTGTGTTCTGGATGCAGTCTGAGAACAGTGTTGATAACACATTAATGTTTTAGTTGTTGCTAAGCAGTGTTTACCCTAAGTCAAGGGCTTTTCATGTTCCCATCCTCTGCCACGGAGCAGGTGCACAGAATCTGGGAGGGATCACAGCTGGGACAGCTGACCTGAACTGGCCAAAGGGATATTCCATACCTTAGAGCGTCACACTCAGCATACAAACTGGGGGAGTTGGCCAGGAGCCACCAATCCCTGCTCAGGGATGGACTGGGCATCAGGACGTGATGAGCAATTGTATTGTCCATCACTTCTTTCTCTTGGGTTTTATTCCGCTCTTTGCATTTTCTCCATTATTTTTATTGTTATTACTTTTTTTCAATTATTAAACTTTTCTCACCTCAGCCCATGAGTTGTACTTTTCTCCAATTCTCCCCTGCGTCCCACCAGGACAGGGGGAGTGAGCAAGGGCCTGGTTGGCTCCTGGGGTTAAACCATAACATGAACCTGCACAGTTAAACTTGGGCCACATCTTCAAATCTGTTTTATTGGAAGGATGTCCCAAGTCACACAAGTCAGAGCAATTTATGGGATAAACAAGAGGCAGTAGAACTTCTATGAACTAACAAAAGAACCAGTGGTTGAGTGACACAAAAAGTGAACAAATAAAACATCAAACACCAAAGAAAAATACATTTTGGACATTTCACATAAAAGAAAATTTGAAAGCATTAATATGCGAATCATGGTGGACAGGTAGAGCCAAACTATACTTGTATGACCGTTAGAATTGTGGAAGTATGGAAACAAGATGTTGGGATTATTTATTTAATTTACATGGGATCATGTTCAGTTCTGTTTTACTGTGTGTCCAGGAAAGTTGAGAGGAGAGACCATGACTTCCTGTAGTGTCTGGAAGGAGAGAGGAAAATACGCAGAACTTGCACTCCTTTACTTTATAACTAAAATAATGATTGTTATTTTGAGATTTTCTTTTGTAAAGAAAGAAACCACCCACCAAAAAACCCCAAACATATATGGGGGGGAGGGCAGCAGGGACAAATTTACTACAAAAGTAAGTAAATCAGATACTAACAAAACTTTATTCCAGAGAATAATTGTTAGTATCTTCTGAACATGTAAATTGTGGAATTTATCTTACATTTCATAACCAGATCCTTTTCTTTTCCAAGTGTGGCAGCACATGTCACAGCTTTAATTCAGAGGAAGTTCCAAACTGATGGGCTTCCCACAGCAGGGTAGGTGCCTTTGCCACCCACCCTGGATGTGAAACAAGTCAATGGTAATCCTTTAGCATCACTGCTGTCACCAAGGGTGAACACCCAAAGGTTCAGCTGTCTCCTGGGAGTGGACTGCAGCACAGCATTCCCCATTCAAAACAGCAAGGGGAGGCATTTCAGTTCATTGCTGAGGTCACCCACGTCAAGCAGCTGCTCGTCCTGATGAAATGGTTCAGTTAAAATGTTCTACTGTCATTGCTGTGATGAGCCACGGAGAGAAATCCACAGCTGGAAGAGTCTGGATCCAGCATCTGACCTTTCTACAGTGTCAGCAACTTGTGAAACAAAATCTGGACCATCCCACGAATGGGCTGAGGTTACAGACCAGAAATGGAGACTAGGTGATCTTTAAGGTCCCTTCCAATCCAAACCATTCTGTAAATCTGAAAGGATACACTCTCCTTAGGTTTTAAATTGCTGTTTCCCACCATGGTAAATCCATTGTCACAGCACAATGGCAGACAACAAGATAATGACAGCCAGCAGAATCTGAAGCCTTGCAAAAACAAGCCATTTGCACTGACAGGGCTAATCAGTTTAAACAACAACAAAGCCATTAAAAACCACCTACAGCACCAGGGTTATTTGTTTGATATCTCAAATCTACACATCAAACAGCTAGCAACTTGGAAGTAAAACCAAAGAGCCTGAGCAGAGAATCTACTACCATGTGGTATCTCAGCAGTCACATGGCATAGGGAGCAAAGGCCTGTGAATTGACAGCACTTTAGTTTAGTTTAAAGTTCTTTTATTCAAAATTAGATTTTTTTTACATTTAAAAAAGGCAGTGGATCCTTTAGATTTGTTTCTAGACAAATGGAAAGCAACCAGTTCAGAAGAAAAGTTGACTAAATGTCATTAAATGGGAGGTGGGGGAGCTCAAGGATGTAGCAAAGAGAACGTGAACACAGGAGACACCAAGGGGGGAGACAAGAAAGAAGCAGCAATTCCTCTACAAAACAATACAACATGATAATCTGTGCTTGTGCCCTGTAAAAACAAACAAAAGCAGCAGAAGATTTATTTGTCGAGACAGGTACAGAATGTGAAAATATAGTCAAATTGCTAGCAATAAATATAAAATCTGCAAAAGTACATAGTTATGAGAATCAATGCGGTTAAGGTAGAACTATAATGCAAAAAAACCCCAACAAACTAGCAACAGAAAGAAATCCTTATTATCAATATATTTATAGCCTAAGAGCCAGAAAAACCTTCTGACTCTACAGAGAGAAAAGCTGATGAGGGATGACACCCAGAAGACCATAATGTCTAGGACATCAGTCTACACCAAGGGGGTCAAATGCAAGCAGTGACTGGCATAAATAACAGTAATGACAGGTAAGATTTCAGGAGGAACAGGAGAGAGACACAGAATGTGAATGGAAGTGTGTGCACATCTGCACAATGGAAAAAACCCTAGTAAACAAATCAAAGCAACAAAAACCAGGTAAGAATATTAAAGACCCAGTGAGTCAGTTTAGCTTCAAATTCCTGGAGAAAACAATCCAAAACAGATCAATTAGCAGCACCTGGAAGATAATCCTAAGTAATAGACAAAAGAGATTTGTTAAATCAGATTGCTAACTTCCTCTGACAGCCTTCCAGAGAGGTAGGAGAGAAATCACAGATGTCACACCTTCCCTTTAGAAAAGCTTTGAAACTGCCTTGAGATATTTTAGCAACCAGGTTACAGAAGCAGGAAGAATAAATATTAATTCTAGATGTGAGAAACAGAGGTTAAATATATCATCATCAGGACAGGGTAGTGATCTGGAAGAGTGGAGTGAAATGTAGCAGGTTATATGCAAAATATTGCCCACAGGCAAGAAACATCTAATATGGAAATACAGGATGGGAAACAAGGCCTCAGACTACAGCAGGTCACAATGACAAATGTCATGCTGTTCTAAGACAAATATTGCTGTGAGATATAAAATAAGAGTGGAAAGCCTGAGCATAATCTGCTGAACTCAGAAAAGTCATTCTACTTCAGTCTGTTTTTGTCTGAATATCTAGGGCATGGTGGTCCTACCTGCGCGGGTCTGGGGAACAGAAATAAGAATGAAAACTGTCTGGAAAATGTGACTTATGGGGAAGTGGCATGGACAAGCTAGTGTGGGGTAGGGCGGGGGGAGCCCACTTGAGGGGTGGCTGTTATCCTGGAAGACTACTTCAAAGAGAAGGGAATTGTCTCTTCATGACAAGTCCTAATGAGCTTAAAAAGAGCACAGAAAAGGTTCAGGTTAATAAGCACTGGATGAGGAGAGACAAGAACATGGAAAAACTATTGGAAGGGTAGTGAAGTAATGGAAGAGATTTCACCAGGAAAGAGCTTTAAAAACAGCTGAAGTGAACATTTCTTCATAAAACACAGATTGCATCTTTGGGGCAGAGACCACTTAGAGACAGACCTTACGGCTGGGAGCAATGGTTGAGGAATGCCATGGTGGCAAACCAGAAGTGAGGGGAGGAAAAAGTGGTTTAGAAACACAGAGAGAAGCTCTGAGGGAAGTCAGGTGACAGGAAGGAAGCTGGGAAAAACAAAGATTAAAAACGAGACTGCCATTTGCAGGGAGAATCATTTCAGAGGTGTGCTACACTTTAATGAGCAATGACTTAGAAGGATGCACCTGAAGTCAAGAGAAAAGACAGGCTCCAGGTGCTTGGATCTACTCTGGCTGCAGTTTTTGTTTCAATGTCTACCTTAGCAAATAATGCAGTGCAAGAAAAGCATATCCACAGAGAGGAAGAGAGTTGATGCTGAAGATGCAGCACCACATGACCCATGTTGGCATGGCAGGCTGTGTGTTTTGCTTCAACCCAGCTTTAGCCTGGTCCTGTGCCTGGATCGGTGCTAAGAGCACACTGGAAGAACATCTTCCAATCTTACTTCATCTGAAAAGAATCCAGCTCATGTTCCCCAGGATCCCCCAGCAGAGTGAACCACAATGGATGTAATCCAGAAGCTCGCTCCTGAACTGAACTAATAATGTAAGAGAGACTCATCTGAAGCCAAGCCAGAGGAATCCAGGGACCCGCTGTGACATCCATGTGGCAGAGACCAAAGCAGGACACAGCAGCCATAGCAGAGCAGAACAACAGTGCTTTCCTCCACTGTTACATTTTGCAGCAACAAGCATGACTGGAGTGACAGTGTTCACTCTCTAGACACCAGGCACTGACTGATTTGAGACAACATATTGACGATTTTAACTGACATCTGATGTGACATATGGACATCTCTGGTAGATCTGTAAATACACTGCAACAACTATCACAATATTTTAATTTAGCAACTGCATTTGCTTTAAAATAACATTGCTAATAATCTGTCCTATTTTTCTTTCTTTTCTTTAAATGAGGACCTATGTCTAGGGACTTTCTGACTCATAATTAAAACAGCAAAACCAAAACTAAGGGCCAAGCACCCAAGTCATCAATCTTTTCCAGCTGCCGAGTCATAGAGCAGTAACCAAGACAAAGAATGTTCTAGCTTCTCCTTGCCACTTCCTAATATCAACATATTTTCATTTCATAAACTTTCTTTTCCTAAAGAAGTGTCAAATTGTGCACATGTCTGTGTGTGTCCCCTGTCCCTGTTTAGATTCTGAGCTTCAAGGCCATCCTCTGTTCCTCATGCTCTGTAGCTTCTGAAATATTTAGCCCCTTCAGATTCCTTCTCAGGGACTGTTTTGTTTCTTACTCTGTGCACATCACAAATCCAACATGGTTCCCTGAATAATTACCCAGGATTTGTCTGAGTGGTTGATGATAAAATTTCTTTCAGGTCATTTCAAGTGACGCTCCTATGTAAAACAGTAAACTGATTTGTGCATGCATTGACAAGTCTGCAGTTTAATTTTTGAGTAAAACCCTGTAAGGGTTATGAGATTCCTCCTTCTGCCTCTACTTCCATTCTTTATAAATAAACCCACATTTTATGTGTAAAACCCCACAAACAATCTCAACTAATATCAACAAATACAATTAAAGCATTTGCAGAGAAATTCAAGATACCTTTTAATACATGAGAGAAACTACAGGAATCTGGTTTTATTCCCAGATAATTAAACAAGGGGATAAATGGCTGAGGGCATAAAACATAAGAATATCTTAACTGAGGATCTGAGCCAGCTTGTGTTGCAGACAGGCATTATTTACACATTCTGGTGAAGTACTCCACAGATTTAACATTTTAAGGCAGTTCGTGAATTTCTAATGTCAATTCACATAAAATGTGCTTAAACACCCAGATGCTATGACCAAAACTAAATGAATAATAAATCTGAAGTTCATCTGAACTGGCGAGGTTAAGTCAAGTTTCTAGTTTAAATTTATATTGCCTTGGATGTGTAAATTAACATCCAAGCAGCAAAATTTACTTTTAATTGGCTTGGATCGTAGATGAACTCTTTCATTTTTAGTCTGCCCTCTGATTTTAATTGGGTAGAAAGCTACTGTAAATATTTTCTTCTTTCTCACCCCTTCTTCCCAAGGTTTTTCATAAACAAGTTTATTGTTTAGCTGCTGTGCTCTAGACCCCACACACCCCAAAGCAAAATAGAGAAAAAGTATGTGTTCAGATTGCTACAGGGCAGGACTTTATACATTTTTTCATCACATACCAGCAAACAACTTGCCTTCCTCCAAACAAATTGATCAATGCAACTTATAGTGTCTTTTTAGCTTTGCTTCTCATCATCTGTAAGGAGAGAAGAGTAGGCTTGGAAACTTGGGCAAAGGAACCTAAACAGATTTGCTCAGCAGTCTCCAAGTCTCTGGTCAACAGCTCTGTGCTGTTCAAAGCCCAAGTACAAGTGCATCACTGTTCTCTCATTTAAATGTAGAATAATTCTAGGATTCATGGCAATGCCAGCTTAAACTTAGCTCTAAAGAAACCCTTTGTTTTCAAATAAATCAGTGCCTGGTTTTAGATAATTCTATAAAGAATCCTATTCATCTGCCACGTAACCTATTAGTTAACATGAAAAGAGTGCCAAAGAGGCAGCCAACCTCCAAAAAATTGTGAAGAAAAGTGAAGTTAAACCAATCTATCTGGCATATGCCTTTGGAGTTACATATAATGTGTGTGGACACACACACAAGATGTCAAACCTCATTGCAAACAGCGCTGTTCATTCTTGATACAAACACTTTACACCAAGACAGCTGAAAATTTTGTAGCACACATTCTCTCACCAGAGCACAGTAATTGTCTGGTTTTCTGTCACTGCTCAAAGTGTCACATCATTTTCAAGGGACACAACTAAAGGACAGTTTTGGGGTTCCCTCACAGAGAAACTCTGTTTATTATCAGGGCTCTGAAAACAGAAGGATGGCAGGAAAGAATTGTTAGTCCCAAGTACTCCAAAGACAACAGATATTCTCTTACCAAAGGCTGATTTGGGAAGATGAAATTTAGAAATTAAAATAATAAAATGCAGCTTTTTCACTAGTCTGAAAAATCTGTGACCCCTTTTAAAGAGCAATTGATGAAAACAAGTTAATTATTTACAAGATATTTACCATGAGTACTGGGAGATTAGATTACCAGCATTACATTTATTGCTTAAATGAAACAGGAGTGTCTAGTATTTGAAAAAAAAAAAGAAAAAATCAGGAGGCTAATTGGATAATTGGATTCTAGGCTATCAGGATCCACTATGATCCCAAATAACCCCCTTCTGTTTCACTTCTTACCTGTCATAAAACATTGCTATATAGTCCTTAATGCTACATTCTCTTTTTACTTATCTTTTTATGAAAACATAACTTTTTTCTTTCCCCTCCACCCCCTCCACTTTAATAAATTCAAGTTGCACCACTGCTATGGCAGCAAGGAAGCAGAAGTCTCCTAGTTCTTTGATGCACTTGTCTTCAAGTCATTTGACAGTCTGGGTACTTTCACCAGGTAGTTTTTACTTCTGAATTGTCCTAAGTTTTCTCTGTTTTGTAGTTTTTGGCAGCATTCCAAACTTGTAGACCTAATGCATCTTTCTTTTGCAAAGTATGATTAAGTCCCATCCAAAGGGAGTACAGGAGTTATTTTCTTCTTTAATTACCTCCTGTCCCTCCTCTATGCTCTTTCCAGCATTAAAGGAAAACACATACCATAAACTGGAAATTCTACCGTGGTTGACTAAAAGCATTCATTTTCTGAATGCTCAGTCCTTACTTATTTACTAAATTTAGTATAAAACATATTTTAGGGTTTGATAGTGATCCCAGTTCATAAATACCTAACACTAGGAATCTACAAACAAACAAACAAAAATCTAAACCTAAACTATTATAATATAAACACACAGTAGTTCAGAGTCATGCCAGGTACACTTACATCCCAATGCATCCAACATTCCTTCACCTAAGCAGGAACTACACGGGGTATGGAAGAGGCCAAAACACAACCAGTCATGGGCTGCAGCACATTCTCTAGGTGAGTTGGAGGTAAGTGGATTTGTTTTGTGAACCTTGAGAAGAGGCTTGAGGGGCACCTAACAGCAGCCTCCCAATGTCTTGGAGAAGAAGCCAGACTTGCTGGTGCATTGCATGAGAGGAAAATCCCAAGGATAACTGACCACTAGGACAGGGTGTCCAGGGGGGCTGTGGAGCCTCTGTCTTTGGAGGCTTTCAAAACCCAGGCAAACACAGCCCTGAGCAGCCCTGTCTGAACACTCAGGGTGAGGAGTTAACTCAACACCTGCCAAGGCTCCTTCTAACCAGAACAGCAGCATGATTTAAGATGTTTAGCCATGAGCAGCACTTACCCCTCCAGCTTATCTTCCTAGCTGAATCCAGAACTATCACTGTAATGCAATATTATGTACAATACCATGGGACAATATCTTCACAGGTGCCCATTTTCTCACTAAAATACCAATTTGAGGACAGATTAATTATGCAAAGCTCTAAAATAGCTATCAAGATAGTTACTGAAAAATAGATCTGTGTTTCCAACTCATGCCTTGTTTTAACAGCAAAGTTACAAGGTTTCAATAATTGGCACACAGTTTGCATATATTCAAATATCAGATTGTGTATCCTCTATTATACTGATAAATAGTTGGGATTTACTTCAGTTGCATGGCTCTTCAAAAAACACCCACATGGGGGTATAACTCCGTGGGGCACCTGCTGCATTTGCAACACTGAGTCCAGGATGTGAGGCAGAGCTTTCCTTGGTCCAACGTCTGTCCCAAAATACTTTGCAACTAACAATATAGTGAAGATGTTTTCAATAGTTCTGTTTCCTTGGTTATTTCACAACAGTGAGCAGGAGATGGAGAAGTACCATTGAAAGAAAACGAATCCTGGGCTGGAAGAGACAGCAGCAACAAAGCAGCATGATGGTGCCTCACGAGGCAATGGAAACATGTTGGTCCTGCTTCTCTTCAGAGGCAAAGGATCAGAAGCTGGTACGCCTTTGGTTTACTCCCAGAGGAACATAACAGTCTGTAAAGCTGTGCAACTTCTGCACTGGCAGTATTTTGCAATAGTGTTTGGCAAGACACAGCACTAGCAGCTTGCCAGTTGCCCTCACTGTTTCAAACAAGACTGCCAAGAAGTAAGATGTGACATCTCTTTGAATGAAGGAGCTGGGAAATAAATTTAGACATCAATCTTGCTTACCCACACTCCCTCAACCCCCAGGTGCTTTCCTGCCCTAATCCACAGAAAAACTGTAATTGCAAAGCAAAGCATTTCAAATATGAAGGAATAAGGCAGTTCCCTCTCCTGCTCAGGTGATGCTCACAGGGTGTCTGAGAAACTGGAGTGAAAAGATCACATGAAGATACAACCCTACTTCTTCCTTTGCTAAAGAGCAGGGAGAAAGAATCCTAACACAGAACTGGGCAAGGGAATGGAGTTACAGGTCAGGACACCAATACACAAATCTGTGGCAGAGAACATGAAAAACACCATCTAAAAACCTGCATAATATAAAACTGGCAGGGAGACATTTCTGACAGTGGTGCGCCAGGATGGGGACTCCTGCACTGGAAATGGGGCTTTCTGGAAGGAACACTGGACACTTTCCCTACTTCAGCTTGCAGGTTTGAACTTCTAAACTGGGATTACAATCAGCTGTCACCACCCACTCCAGATCTCTGAGCTCTCTGAGATCTCTGTTCTCCTGGGCCCAGTTCTCTCCTAGAGAAATTAGTCAAGTGGTAATCCTCTCTTCAAACACAGCGGATGTCATGGAAATGCTCACCTCTGATAATCATCACCAGAGAGCAACCACCAGATCCCAGCCCTCCTCCCAGCAGGACACACACTGCTGTGACAGAGTCACAGTTCTGCTGCTCCCTTGTGCCAGCCTTGGGCAACCTGCTGCCTCTTCCAGCAGCTGGCAACACAAGGAGCCAAGTGTGCCCTTCTGCTCGCCTCCTGCAGCCTCTCCAACAGCTGCAGAGGTGACAGAAGACGTGGGTTTGAAGCCCTCAGGCACAGGAGGCCAGGTTTCACCTACCAGAACACAGCCTGCTGCTCAGACAAATCCCAGCAGCAGCAGCAGCTCCCAGGGAAGGCTGAGCTCTGGCTCCTCCTTGGGCAGTGCTCCCAAGAGGAAACACACAGCTGCATTTGGAGACACGGCCGATCCGTCAGTGCGTGTTTACAATTGCCTGCCAGTGCCCTACTTTCTTCATCTCCTCAGGGCTTTGATGCTCAACTACAGCAGCTCTAGATAAGGTGCTTAAGAACTTTCTGCTCAAAGAGGGAGATCCAATATGTTTGAGATACTTTCAGAGTCAGGCAGACACAGTGCTAGGTGGTTTGGAAGACTTTGGGGGAATAGATTCTGTTTGAGAATTAGGAATGCAAGCAGGAACCTGATTAACATATTTTACAATGTTCTTACAGCACGTGGAAGCCCTGCACTTCTACTTTGGAAAGTGTGTTTACTTTGTAGGACATTTTACCATATGGATACTACTTAAACTAGAACAAAATGAATCCTTCAATACAAACACTCAAAGAGCTAACTTTAAATAAAAACAACATATTGCTTTACTATGGCTCAGTCTATATAAGTACATACATTATTTACAGTAGTTTCTAGTTCCTTGGTCTACAGAAAAAAAATATTATAGCAGAATAACTCTTCAATGACTTAGGGATGTCCAAAAATGAAGTCACAAAACCAACCACCACTGACTTTCCTTTTGGGAAGTGCACATTCCTTCAAAATAACATTCTTCTTAATGACAACTTAGACAACCAAAACAAAAACATAATTTGGAACTGCAAATATGTGTAATCTGAGCTCTACTTCCATGCAGAAATGCAGGGTATTTGTGTATGAAATGGCTTGTAGCCACGGGACAAAAAAGCCCTAGTTACTTGCATGCAAATTATAAAACTGAAACCATCTGGAGAATGATCTGGGATATAGGGAGGACAACCCAGGAGAGAACTGATGTGTGGATGTGGCTGAAGGATCACAGCTTATTAGCAGCTTATCCTGTATGGATAGGAAAGAAAATAGGATTTGACATACCCTCTTATACAGTGATGATTAACATGAACCTGCAATTAGCATGCATGGCATTTGAGACTGACAGATGATTTCCATCATAAACCCTAGATCCCAAGAGATACAAGAGATGCTTTGCATCTAGTTTCATTTGCTAATACCTGGGTCATTTTATTTAATATACTTTATTTTTGGCCCTCAGCATACCCTACTGAAATATTTTGTTGCTGGGTCAAGTCAGCTTTGGAGGCTTGCAGCTACTCCAGCTAGCTAGGCTGAAGCAACTCTGCATATTAAAAACCACCCATCACTATTTTAAACACATGCCATTACAGTCAAATTATCCACCTACTTGTGGATTGACTTTAAACAAGTCAAAAAATTAACAGAGTAGTGGTTTTAAAGTGCTCATATCTTAAAACTTGAACTATTAGCTCCCTGCAATACATTATTTTATAAGCAGAGTGGACATGGAACCATCCAACTACTGTACCCCCATAAGTCTTCTGAAGTTTTCTGTTCAATGAGACTTGAACATCATTTGTCAGGCTTCTTAGAAAGATACTTGTCCCTGGAGAATGAGAATGCACACACTGATCATAAAAAGCAACAACTCCTATGGGTTGTTGATTATCAGGATGAAGATGCCCTCAGAATAACACAACCAATGAATTACACATCTTGCAGCACTCTGGATGCAGCCCATGTATTCACCAGTCCACATAACTTTCCCTCAGGAAATGTTTAATCCTCTTTGAAGATTACAATAGATACTGAATTTATTAGATTAACATGAAAGAAATTAAATGCGAGGGCTGTCAAGATCTATTTTGAGTGTCCAGTATAAATGTCAATGCTATTTCAAAGCTTAGAGCTCATAATAAAGAGGCTGCAGCACTTACTGGAGAGAAATACAGAGATCACTAACTGGTTTTTGCTGCCAACTAGTGCATCGTTGAAAGCTCTTCTGCTCTTCATACAATCTCAAAAATTAAGGGAAAGAGCCTGACGGAATTCAGATTTAAAAAGAAAAGCTCTGCAGCAGCATGTAAATCTCAGCAAGGGGATGCCAAGGAGCTCTGACCAATGCTCACAAAAGCACTGAGGCAGACATCCAGCAGGTTACAAAGTCATGCAAGGGAATATTACTGGATACTCCTTCAAGCTCGACCACTTCTCTCCTTAATTCAAATCCCTCAAGTCTGAGTCAGAATTTTACCTTCCCATAAAACATCTGTGCAGGGAGCACTAATACTTTGCAACTACTGCACAGGAGGAGGAAGCATTATTTTAATTCTCTCCCTGCCTCCAACCTTCTCTCATGCTGAAGGTGTTTAAATGAGTAAAGAGACAATTCCAGCCCTTGCCTCTCTGGCACAGAGACCACCACACAGAGGGACTGCAGACCCAAACCGCGTTCACAGCTCTGCCTCTGCAAGGCACAAAGCAAAGCTAACCAGGGTCTCCCCATCCTGCTGGGACAGAGGCAAACGACTCTGGAAAAGGACTCTTTCACGCCCAGCCATTCTTCACCTCTTAAATGTCTGATTCCAGCACACCTTTACTGTCCTTATGGAGTTAAGAAGCGGAACTGAAATGGAGTTTGGTGGTGTCCGTAGTTGCAGCTCAGAAAGCAAACCCTCCCACACCGAGCCAGCCATGCAAAATAAAGCGTAGTGCCTAAAACTACATATACACGCAGTAAAAACATTAGGGCAAGAGTACTAGCAGGAGCCAGTAATACTGCTGGAGAAGGGTGGGAATTAAAAAAAAAAAAAAAAAAAGAGAGAGAGAATATGAAACACTAAATGACTTTAAAACTTTTTTGCAAATACAATATCTAAAATTACAGCGGCGGGGGCGAGGGGAGCAGAAGTTTCTGCATGTTTGTTTGTTTACTCGCCTGCGAGCACTTTGCCCCCTGTCCGTGAGCGGATCCCGGAGCCGCCCGCCCACGCCGAGCGCCGCTTTCCTGCGGGGGCGCCTGCAGCCCCGGCCCCTCCGCCGGACCCGGCCAGGGCCGCGCCGAGCGCTGCCCGGGACCGCCGCGCCGTGTGGGTGGTTCGGGTGCGACAAAAGGGAACCGAAACGTCCCCGAGTCCCGTGCCCCGGGCGAGTCCCGTGTCCCCGGCCGAGTCCCGTGCCCCCGGCTGAGTCCCGTGTCCCGGAGTGAGTCCCGTGCCCCCGGCTGAGTCCCATGTCCCCGGCTGAGTCGAGTCCCGTGTCCCCGCGGCCGCGGAACCTCCGCGGCTCCGGACGGGCTCCCTCTACCCCGGCCGTGGCGGGGGCACGGAGCCCCGGACGGCTGCACCCCGCGTACCTGCCTCCCTCCGACCCTCCGTCCCTCCGCCGGTCGGGGCGGGCCGGGGATGTCCGTCCGTCCGCTTGTCCGCCCGCTGGAGTTGCCGCTTCCTCCTCCCTGCCGCGTCAGCTGCGCTCCTCCCGCCGCGGCCGCGGGATGACGGGCTCCCCTCACGGGGCTGCGCCCACCCCGGGGCGGCCACGGGCCACCGCCGCTCCCCGCCGGCTCAGGCGGGGCCGCTGCCGCTGTCGGTGTCGCTGTCGGTGCCGCCCCCGCCGCCGGCCCGCCCCGAGCAGCGCCCCCCGGGCGGCGGCGGCGGCTGCGGGGTCAGGCGGGGACGCGCAGCCGGCCCCGCTCCCGGCCGGGGCCCCGCGGCTGCCGCTGCCCGGGGGACCGCAGGGCCTGCGGCTGCCGGCTAGCGCGGGATGTGCGATCCAGGCACGGATTACCGCGATCCTCCCCCTAAACCGGGTGCTAATCCCGGGCGATGCTATCCTCCCCACAGGCGGCACCCAGCGGGCTCCGGGAGCCGACGGTGCTGCCAGGCCGGCGGCAGGGACTGTTCCCATCGGGACGTACACGGAGCCTGCCCAGCGCCGGGCCGCTCCCTCCGCTGCAGAGCTCTCACACCCTGGCACAGAAAGCAACGACGGTTTTCGATACCGATATTTTATCCACCTGGGCGGCAAAAGTAGATCAGTCGAGCTGGATGGAGGAGACATCAGGGACACAGGAGACATCAGCTAGGGCACAGAAGCATCCTCCCACTCTGTCCTGTAGGCATTATTTTGCCTTTTTTCTCAATAATCACCTTGTGCTCATTTCTTACAGCAGGATGTGGTAAAAATAGTTATCAGTTTGTCTCAAGCAGCATTTGTTATCTCTCTTTTGGCTGCTTTTCTATGCTTCCTGGCACACTTTCTTCTCCACAAGTTACCACAGGATGCAGCACAGCAAAACCCACCTCACCCTCAATTTGTGCAATCCAGCCTCAAAACACTTCTGTCAGATTCATGGTCCTGGGTATGGCCAACTGAGGTCCCTACATGGCACACCTTAGGAGATGGCACCAGCTTGGACACTTCACAAAATTATGAGAATTTCCAGGAAGGCCACAGTGAGAGGATGTGAGATGAGAGAGATTTTTCCAAGCACAACCTGGCCACCAGTGAATTTTTTTGAGTGGTAGTAAGAGGAAGGAAAGAGACTACTGAGGACAGCAACAGCTCTTGCATCCTGAGATGCTGGAAAGAGGGTAGAGATTATAGTACTGGCAAAAGTGAATCCTAGAGAATGAGCTCAATGTGATGGGCTGGTATAATTAATCTGTTGTCATAGTACATCTTGAAAGAATGATCCCTAAATTACAATGTCCCTTCAGTACAGTTTGGATAGTTCCTTCCTTCCCAGCTTTCAGTGAAGCAAAGGAGTGACGTGAAAAAGTACAGCTAAAAGCCACATCTTTAGGAAAGGTAGGTATCAGCAGTTCTTGCCAAGATGGTCATGTTTTCATGCAAACTTCCTCTCTTCATCCAGGGATTTTGCTACCATGTTTTAGTGGGAATACTGTTTTAACCCATTATTATGCCCAGTCACCTGACTGCACCTAAAATTCATTGCATCCCAAGGGTAGTGGTCAATGGTTCAACCTCCAGGTGAAGATTGGTGGCAAATGATGTCCCTCAGGGATCCATACTGGGACCATGCTCTTTAGTGTCCTCACCAATGGCATGGACAAAGGGATTGAGTGCACTCTCAGCAAATTTGCAGATGACACCAGCCAAGTGGTGCTGTGGACAGGCCTGAAGGACAGGGTGCCATCCAGATGGACCTAGACATGCTCCAGAAGTGGGCCCATGGGAATCTCATGAGGTTCAGCAAGTGCAACACACTATAGCTGGGGCAGTCCCTGCTATCAGTACAAGTGGGGGATGAATGGATGGAGAGCAGACCTGTGGAGAAGGACTTGGTGTGGATGAAAAGCTGGATATGACCCAGCAATATGTGCTTATGGTTCAGAAAGCTGATTGTATCCTGGGCTGCATCAAAAGCATCAGGACCAGCAGATTGAGGGAGGGGATTCTGCCCACTTCTTTGCTGTGATGAGATCCCACCTGCAGTGCTGCACCCAGCTCTGGGGTCCCCAATACAGGAAAGGCATGGACCTGTTGCAACAAATCTTTGTCCAGACAAAGGAAGTCCTTAAAGATGTTCAGAGGGCTGGAGCACCTCTCCTGTGAAGACAGGCTGAGTTGGGGTTGTTATAGGAAGGTTGTTTACCCTATAGCACCTTCCGGTCCCCAAAGGAGAGCTACAAGGGAGCTGTAGACAGTACTTTTTACAAGGGCAGGAAGTGATAGGACAGGGGATAATGGCTTTAAACTGACAGAGGCTGGGTTTAGATTAGATATAAGGAAGAGAAATTTTACAATGCAGTGGTGAAACACTGGAACAGGCTGCCTGTGTGTGAGTGGTAGATTCCCCATCAGTAGAAACATTCAAGTTCAAGTTGGATGGGGCTTTAAGCAATCTATTTGAGCTGAACATGTCCCTGCTCATTGCAGGCAGTTTGGACTAGATGGCCCCTAGAGGTCTCTTCCAACCTGAATTATTCCATGATTCTGTGTTTCTGTGATCATCCAACCTTATGTTTCTCACAAGGCTTGCACACATTTAATATTAAGCACACGTGGGTGTCCTTGATCCATCTTGCATGTGTAATTATTTAGAATACAGTCACACAGAAAACTATTTTCAGGACAACTTCCAAAAGGCAAATCTCCAGACAAAAAGATTATGCAGTTTGATCCATTCAAGAGACCCACCCCTGTTATGCAGAAGTAATGCTAAAAAGTGATGAGTGATTCTAGCTGTATTATTACTCTGGAGAAGGGGTTTGATTAACAAAACTAAACATTTCCTGTAAGGCCTAGATTTTCAGGAATTAATCTGTCAGTATCAAAACCCTATTTCTGCATTGGATTAAATTAGCAGTGACAGGACTGAATAATAGATGTAACCATTCTCTCCTTCCCCTTGACTCCTAAAGAATCTGAATGAGGAAAAAGTCCTGAAAGATCTTCTCCCATATCAGGACAAAACTAAGAACAAAAAATGTTCTTTCCCCTCCCTAGGAAGGAAAAATCTGTTCCACCCCAAAGTAGCTTACAACCTGATGTATCATCTCAACATATTTGAGCTTCTTAAACCCTTAATAAAATGCCTACAGAATTCCTATTTCCAAAGCTCTAACCGGGCACACTTGTATTGTTTATTCCTTACCAGAAATTAAAAATTTTTAAAACCATCCATCTTGAGTGAAATCCACTTCAGTTAACTAACAATAACAAGAAACTATTTCTAGGGTTTTCCTGGCACTTAAAAGAACACAGAAACGGCACAGAGGAACACAAAAAGTCAGCTGTAAATAGAATATTATATCAGTTGAGGAGTCTGAAGTGCTGGAAGTCTCTTCTAGTCCTTTTTGTGTGCATGTGTGTGTAAAAACACTACAAATAATTCTTTGGCCTGATATAATTCATTTTTTCCTGCTTCACATACTTTGACACAAACTAGGCACCTGGGGAAAGACATGGTCCTCTTGCAGGTGATGGGTTGCCATGCTGACAGCCTGGGGAAAAGTTTCCAGTCTAGACCGCAATGAGCAGATGCAGCCATGGTGATGGAGTTCCTGAGCAACTGCAAGTTCATGCTCTTTCCAAGTTTATTTCTCTCCACCAGACACTTTTCTGTCACTAGTCAGGCTATTACACTCCTGTAGAGACACAGCAGAAAACTCAAATATCAAAGAGAAAATTAACCATCTCTATTTCAATGTAAGCAGAGTTCACATATAGTAAAAGCCTCCTTAAAAAAAAGGAAACAAAGGAAAAAGTGACTTGCTACTACAACCAGCCTTTACTTCCATCTTAGTTTTCCTATAAAAGTGGCTTTTTCCTCCTGCTCTGGTATTCCACTGTGAGGACACAAGTACACCCTCAAGGTCCCTAATGCCATGTCCTCTCTACTAGGAAGCACTAAACTTAGACAATCTTTAAAAGATCAGTCTCAGGCCGGCTGCTGAGCAAACAAAGCTAATAGAGGTGCCTCATTCATTTCCTCATGTCTGCTCCATTGTTTGTTTTCTTCTCTTATGCATATCCTTCCAGACAGGTTGATTTGTTTAACTACACTCAGGTCAATGTCTGAATAGCACACCTAAGAGCAGCACCAATACAGAAAGAGAAAACAGTGGAAAAACAGATTGCAATGATGACATTCTGCTTTTAAAGCATAACAAAGCTCCTGTCAATATCAACAGTCTGGTGCACAGACTGAG
This sequence comes from Ammospiza caudacuta, assembly GCF_027887145.1. NCBI lineage: Eukaryota > Metazoa > Chordata > Aves > Passeriformes > Passerellidae > Ammospiza > Ammospiza caudacuta. Next base: position 120,291,238 of record NC_080593.1, on the reverse strand, counting down.
GTCAAAATAAACCCTTTGTGTAGTTGTGGATACGATGCATTGTCATCTTACTACAAGAGGCAAAACAAAGGGGAGAAACATCTTTTGTGAGGTCACCAGGACTTCTGCCTTCTTGCTGTACTTTCTTTCATTTTCCTTCTTACTTCAGCTATTTGCATGTCTCCACCTTTCATCCCTTTGCACTTCTTTCCCCGTAGCAACTCTGCCTTCATACACCCTGCTGCTGCCTCCTCCCACATGAAGAAGCCACGTAATAGCACGGGCTGAACTTCAGAGGGGAATTGCAAAGACAAATGGTTGTTAGCTGATGTAGACTTGTAGCAAGCTCTCTAGCACTATGGGCTATGAGCCAAAGTAGGCACGAAAGAAAGAGAGACTGACTAAGGACAAGTGGAATAAAAGAAGTTTAAAAAGTGTTGAAGTCGAGAGCAGAGCTAAATAAGGTGACCTTTTACCTTGGCTTTCTGTTCAGCAGACCTGACAGTACACGCTTGGGCTGGGGAGATCCCCCACAACCACATACTAACCAGGCAATAAATCAATGATTACGTATCACGAGAAGGGCTTGTTGTGACATGGATTCATCTGCCCCTGAATCCATGCTCATGAACAGGCTCCTATCTTCAGGCATGTAAATTCCCATCTTTTCAGAGCAAGTTTCTGAAGGAATTATAAAGTTCATCTTCAGGAGGCTAGCTAACAGTTCATATTTCTAATTAGCTTAGAGATTTACAAGGTATAGTGCTGAAAATGCCTTTCCTGCAATAAGGTAGTATAACACATTTTATTGAACATTTGAAACATGGACAACAGCAATTAAGATGAAAGTTTAACACAAATGTCAAATAAAAAGAAACTTAAATGCTTTATTGAGTTCTAAGAACTTAGTTACCAAATCACATCTGGGGATCTCTCATTGAGCCTTCAAGGAAAATCATCTTCTCCCAAGCACTGCCATTAGGCTTTCACATCAACACCCAAGTCACAACAGGTACAGAGGAGTAGAGTCACTCTTCTCATAGCCACCACTTCAGGTTGGTTATGTTTCCTCCACTGTTGCATGCTTTGAGTTTCATACTTTAGTTTGTACTTGTCAGTGTCGTGAGTAAATCTAGATTGGATTTTTGCAGAATTAGAGTTCATGGACAGATATTCAGATGAGTGTAAACAGAGGCATGTTTCCTAGTCTTAGTTGTTCTTAAATAATGGTCATTTGCTGTTTGATCCTGAGACATGATGAACATTGGTGCAAGATGCTGCCAAGTTTGTGGGTGATATTTCAGGACATGCAAGCACTGTTGCTTTTACCCTAACTAGGGGCATCTTTCAAGTGAGTAAGTGCAGTTCTTTCCCTGGAATGGTGAGAGATGTGCAATTAAGTATCATATCTTCTGTCTAGGTAGGTAGTAATCACACTTTATTTTTTTTCCCTTCTTCCAAAACCAAAATTTGTTATTCCTCAATTATATCCTCATACTCAACTGTTGTGACATATTATGTTGCTATTTCATACTTTAGTGTGATCTCTGTAAAGTTTAAAGTTAGACCAGATGGTTAGCTGCCCTTCAGCTTTTGTTCCTGGATGCACTGTAACACCCATCCCATACACACCACAATCCTGTTAAATTTTTGCATATAGAGCAGAGCAAGTTTTTTGCATTCAGGGTCCCTGCTGCTGTGAACTGTTTATCATATGAAACATCAGTGATGTTGGCTACAGCATCTAAGAGTCAACCTCTGCAAGCACAATTAGCTAAAATAATGGAAGACAGTATGTTTTTCAAGTCTGTGAAAAGCTATTTAAAATTATTTTAAAATTTAAAATAGTTTTTAAATTTGAAACTATTTATTTTTAATATATTAAATAACAATTCTTAAATATCCAGACAAGAATTATAAGCTATTTCTCTACAAAAAGATACAAGAAAAAAGGACAGTATGGTATGTATTGCAAAGGTGAAACATAATTGTTATATCAAGATCCCTCCAAATAGAAATCTAAAGAATACAGCAACAAAAATATGAGACGACATATAATCATCTTACCCAACAAAAAATGTAAAAATTAAGCTGATGATTAATTAGAGACCCTAAGTCTACTTTTGCTTCTTAACACAGTTGTATAAAAGGGAATTGGGATTAAATCTTAATGGTATAGGGGAGAGACAACTGTCATGTGATATAACAGTGTAAATTTCAGAGAAGATGAAATTGAATTAACTTATCAAAGTTTCAGTTCAAGAAAATATCCTGCTTAGAAAACAAACTCATTTAATGAAATGGTTTTTTTGTTTCTTCTCCTTTTTCCTTTCTGTCCTAGATGTGGTTGCCCTTTTGGGGAACATGAAAACCCCCTGCCTCATGTGTTTCCCATGAGTTATCAGGAAGTAGCAACAATGAGTCAGTAGCTTTCACAGATACAAAATCTCAAAACCTACCACAAATTCATGGAGGTGTTCCTATGTGTGTAGGAGTTAGGGTCTAAAACCTCTAAAAGAAGAGAATAAACCCTTTGAGTGGGCAAGATTACAAGACTGTAAGGGAGCTGTAATCCATCTCCAAGTGATATGCAAGGGTTACTAAAGTTTCTATATGTGAATTCTTTTATATATGTGTCAGCTAGAAGTGGTGTTACTTAATGCTTATTCATCATTAACAGGCAGGCTTTCCAGCTCTGCTGATAGCAAGAGTACAACTTAAAAATGGAATAAAATATTTGTTTTCCTTCGGTTTTGTTGTTCTGCTTCCTTATCTTTACTGTCTTCTGTTCTATGAACTTTTCTGCCCTGTAATGCAATTCAAATGCAACCAGACTAAGGAAATGGATGACATCTCTACCATAGGGCAAAATCGGAAAACTGAAGTAACTAATTTTTTATTTTTATTTTTTTTTTAAATCTTGCATACAGGCATAAGCATAGTGAAATTTAGTGGGTATACAATGAAAGGGTAGTTGAACTGTGCAAGTGAGTGAGAGATATCTACAATACTCTGGGGTCTTCAGTGTGCTGTAACTCTAGTCTAAAAGCATCCATTTTGTAATCAACTTTTGCAGAGCTCCAGCAGGGAGGACCCAGCAAGTGTCCCAGGTGTTCTTACCAACAGTCCATGGATCTGCTGTCAGTAGAGCCTATTTCCAACCACCAGTAGCTTTCTGCATCTGACGTAGCTTATTTGTTGGCGGGAACTGCTGGAAGTTTATGAGAAATGCTTTGGCATACAATAGGAGATGGCTGCTTACAAAAAGTCTGTTTGGAAAGAGTCTGGAGTCTAGGGAGTGACTGAGGCACAAGAATTAAAGTAGGGATTAGATAAACCTAAATCAATATTAAACCAGTGGTAAAATTGGTTCTCCACTTCAGAGAATTTTCAGATCCTATCTGTTCCTAAAGATCTATTTGTCTTTCCTACACCTAGACTTGAGAGAGAGTGTTTTGGGTGCAGTTACATAATCCTCTACTTTCTTCTCTGTCTTATTCTGGCAACTGTAGTAGATTTACCTGTGGAAGGCCTTCTTTGAGGGGTCAGGTATTGTGCAGCAAGGAAGAGGGATTGTTGGGATTCCCTTTCTGAGGAGCTGGTGTTTCCCACTTTGCCAGACAGCTTAGGTGTCCCTCTGTATCAGAGGTTCCACATGCATTTCTTTCTTCCCACACTACAGAGAGTCAGTGAAGTGCTTTTTAAGAGCCAAGTTGGGAATAATGCTCTTGGAGGGGTAACAGCTTCAGTCAAATATTCTTCTGTAGGTTACTATAGCACTAGCTAAATCTTTCAGCTCTGCTAACCCACATATCAGAAGGTAATCCCTGAGTCTCTTTCTCAAACTATCATTTTGCTTTTTTTCTGCTTTTCAATGTAACATGGTTTTGTTTGTTTTCGTCAAGGGCACTCCCCAAAATTTCACCTTGAGTGTGGGGCTGGCTGCTTCTGGTGTAAACAGGAGGTGAACAAAGCTTATCCATCAGAGGAGTGGATTTATCAATCATATTCACAAGCAGAAATCTAGGAAAGGGTTGTGAGTAGAGCAGACTATTTTTCATGAAGCCATATTATCTCTAACATATTTTTCTGATTTTCTCTATGTCTGTATCATGATTCTTTACTGAGATCTTGACTCACAGTTTGTGTGTCACCTGCCTCAGTTACCTTGCTCTTGCTTGCTTACCTGACAACATCCATTCTTTCTCTCAACCTTATTTTTTCTAGATCATGATTATTTTATTGTTGATTTAGCTTAGACCTTTCCCTGTTTGTTCTCATGTTTCTTGAAATGAGGAACTAACACACACTGTGCTTGCAGCAAGTTGCCATGTTGATCCTTTAGTATCCCTGTGACACTCATTCACTGCATCCTTTAAAAGGCTTTGCTTTTTCACAACAATATGACGTGGCTGATTCACAATCAGTTTGTGATTCACTGCATGCCCTGATCCTTTCTGAAAAATGTTTCCAGTAAATGTACTTCTTTATCCTGTGATTATAAGTGAGAATAAAATATTATATATGCTGATTTCTAATCTTATTTATTTCACTAGCTTGTCAAGAGAATTTTAAATGATACATTTCTCCCTCAAATTGCTTGCAACTCTTTCCAGCTCGGTGTTTCCCACAAGTTTGATGAGTATAATCTTGCATGTAATTAATGGACAGACTGAGGACAGATGCCTGCATAACCTCATTTTGATATGGTTTTACAATTTGGTAGTGACCAGCTGCTCTGCATATGCTGTGGTTACGTAAGTTTGCTATAATCATGGCTTTTCTATCTAGCACAGCAGTATCGGATCAGTACGTTTTCTGCCAGCTGGATTGTAAACTGCAATGTGAGAGGATACAAAAACTCATGAATGCCAAGGTCAGACAGCTATCACTTCTCCTCCTGTATGTGCTCTGCCCTCACTGAGAGAAAATAGGCGACCATATTGGGCTGGCATTGCCAAACATTCCCAACAGAAATAATACACTTGCAGTGTTCTCCTTATATCCCCTTTATTACATCTTTCTGCTTTGGCATCATTGGATTTTTTTTACCCCCATCCTGCTTTCTATTTGGTAATTTGTTTTAATGGACATTTTTGCCACGTGGCTTTTCGTGGTTTTTGGTGTTTTGGAGTCAAGGTCATTGTTTAACTGAAGTGATTTTTCTTCAATTTGCTGTTCCTTGGATTGAGATGGCTTGGGCACATGTAACCTCAGATTTTTTTCTGAATGATTTTTTATTTTTACTTCCCTCACATTCAATATTATCTAGAAATATCAAAGTTGTATTTCTTTCACTCTCTTGTTATTTCATCAAGTTGTGCGACTTGTTCGACACTTTATTTTACTCATCTAGATTCACCCTGATTTAAATCTAGAAAGCCTTCCCCATAGGATGCCTGACATACTCTATATCGACAGAATCTCTCTCCAAATTTCTACCTGTGAATGAGCTTTCTCTTCCTCTTAATCTGAGTAGTGAGCTCGCCCTTAGTATGATTTTATTTGAAAAACCTCACCTTAAAATTTTATCCCCTGAATCATCCTTATGCAGCGCTCTACAGTAAAGTCGTACCACAAGGAGGATCTTTCCTCTGCAGTTACTTGATCCACTCGCCTGAAGAGTTCCGGACCTCAGAACAGGCACTCACGTTCTCAACGTGCAAATCACGGTGTCCTGTCATTCTCCAGCACAAAATGTTCTTCGAGACCAGCACCTGTCTTGTGAACCACCACGTTCGCTATGCAAATGGTTTATCAGTGCGTAAGCAAAGCCCCACCTGTTTGTTTGTTGCGGTGGAGCAAACAAGGATGCTCAAGTAGGATGCTCAGCAGCCGGACCCGCTGCTTTTCGTTGTTTGGTTGGTCAGAAAAAAGCAGCAGAGTGACAAAGCAGCGGTGTCTTACAGCGCTGATGTCTGATCCGTGCAGCGGCGCTTGCCGGGATGATGGGAAGGTTCCCTCGGTGAGCTGCTGCTGACACCTACTGCCAGCGCCGAACCAGCACAACAGCGCCGGGGAAGGCACCGTCCCCACAGCGAGCGGGATTCTGGCATGGAGCTTTGGCTTCGGACTGCCACTGATGTATGGCAAGAGGTGAACGCCACCCATAGTTTCATGGAAATAAGTTATATAGACCAGAAATGGTAAAGTACCCAAGAGCAATATGGTGGGATTTTTGTTTTGGTTTGGGGTATTTTGTTTGCTTGGTTTGGTTTTTGTTTTTGTTGGGTTTGGTTTTTTTTCCTTTGGGTTTTTGTTGTCTTTTGTTCTTTTTTTGTTTTGTTTGTTTCTTGTTTGCTTTTTCTGATAAAATTAGTGAAGGACAAGAGTTAATTGAAAGTCACTTTATGCATTTTCCATTATAGAAGCCAATGAGTTTATAATGGGAAAATACTTCTCAAAGATAAAAAAACCCCTTTTTTTTACTTTTTTTTTTTTTTTTTTTTTAATAAATGGTACGTCTTCATTGTTACTGTCAGTGGTTTTACATCAGATGCAAGAAAAAGCTGTTCTTCGAAGAAATTCCTGCCCAGTAGTAGGCACCTGCTTATTTAGTTTTACAAACCTCCTTTTCACTTATTTCAATACTTAGAAATCACATCCAAGACAAGGAAGTGTAGTAGAGGATGCCGCTTACTGGAAGGTTATTAGTGAACTGCAATGAATTAATGAACACAAGAGCTGTAGTTTAGACCTTTATAGGTATATAAAGGACCAAGAAGCTTCTGAGATATCAGAAAACTAGAAACTATTAAAACATTCGGCTACTGGTGGTAAGACTGTGCGTGTTGGAAGGTGGGGTATTATGCTCAGCTCAGTTGCCAAAGAACAGGGCAGAAAACCAGTTGGAAGGGTTCATCTGGTTTCAATTTGAAGTGTTATAATATCTAGTTTAAAAACCCTCAGGAGAAAATTTAAGGATAGAGTGGATTTGTTTTTCTTTTTTTTTTTCAGCTTGTTGATCCACTCCTGCCATTTTTTATTTGTGTATCAGGTTCTCTCTTCTGTCTTCAACTCTGAAAAACACAGGCTCTCAACCTGTTAAATACTTGCAAACTTGAAGCATAATCACAAGCCAGGTGTCACTGCCATATGCTCTCTGTAAGAAGCATGTGATGTCTTTGTCCCCCATTTATATCCTTGACTTGGCAATTCTTCTGTACTGGAAATGCTGCTCATTCTTTAAACTGAGTATTTGTAGAGAGAATCTCACTTCGAACCAGACAGTTAATTGGGATGCTTAAATACATGGGGTTGTTATACACATTTAAGTAAACCTTTAACAGCTGATGAGGTCAGTGACTGCATGCACTGTGAACATACAAATCAATAGGGCGCTGAGTGTGTTAGGTGCTCAACCTATTTTATTTTGAGGCATTTATCTTTTAATGTAATGGGATTGTACCGTTCGTTCAATTTGTATTTGACAGAGCACTATGGAAAGCAGATAAACAGTAATTGCCATTGAGGCTTCCATTTAATCAGGTTATACATCTAAGTTAATAACACTTACATTCTCCTTTTTTATAATGGTCTACTGCCCTAAACATTGATTTTCTACTGACAGTTCCTGAACACTGACAGTCCTGATGAATCCATTTTGTTTGCCAGTTGTGCTGACATCAATTCACAAAGCAATATTCAGAGTAAAAAAATGTGGGGCCTTAACTTTGCAGAGGAGTTTGCATGTGAAATCAATTTGAAAAGTTTTCAAGATAGGGCCTCAGAACTGGATTTTGAGCCAAGAAATAAAAGGGAAGCATAGGTAAACAAACCCAAACCAGTGTTGAGCAGCTTGTCTTGGATGCTGAGATTGACCCAGCATGAGAGTCAGCTGTAGAGCTGTCCTCACTGGACTAGGCTGTACCTGAGCCATCATTGGGAACATTGATTTTGCTGCAGCAAAGCCTTTGAGCAGGTTATTTGAATGGTTGTAATTAGTACTGGAAGCTCTGCCCAGTATTTCACTTTCAATATTGTTTTCCTAATGCATTCATGTTTTGCTAACACACATTCCACACTTTGGGCAGCCAACATTTGGTCTCGTGTAGGAATGACATCAGTGTGAACAGAGAACATCTAATAGTGGTGTGAGTTGCTGAACCTGGTGCAATGGCAGCAGTTCAAGCTCTGATTCTGTAAAAGCACTGAAGGAAAACATTTTTTAATTCTGGAGGTCATTGGAAGGCAGTAGAAGAGGGATATGGAAGTAATTCAGTTGGATACATCCAGGACACGAGCTACCAGTCCAGGCCCCCAGGACAAGTCAGGTGCTGTTTTCTGACTGCTATTGACTAACTATTAATTAACCCAAAGGTTCATGAAAGCCAAAGCTGCTCAGTGGTCATTCCTGTCCTTCCAGAACACTGCTGGGCTTCACGCTGCCTCTGAGGACCAGGAGATGAGGAGGCCTGTGACCAACACCCCTCTGGAATTCTGCAGGTAGCATGGAGGTGACTGCCTGGGCTTTTAACAACTCCTGCTTGGGTGATGGGCAAAATAAGATACAGAGGTCAGCAGTGGTCAGGGAGTGAGTGCCAAACTGGCTAAACAGGAGCAAGAGGTAAAGAGCCCACACAACACTCAAACCTGCTCTGTGCAGTGGGGCACATGCTGTTGTTCCCTCCTTGTAGCTGGTACTGCTAATAGTACTTATGATATCATAAGTACTATCCAGTTGTGGATCTACACATGTCTTTTAGATGCTAGGTTGTCACATCTAAATTTTAAAAAATGTTGCGTTCACTGTGGGGCATGATGATATTGCCCTCTTCCCTCTAGCTCACACTTGTTTTCTCTCTCCTTTTTTCTTGAGTGTACACGTAGAGAGCTTTCAGAGCCAGGTTAGGCTAAACTGCTTATCTTGCAGGCTAGGCAGAATCAGTTCTGCAAGGGTTTTAATGAAGAAAACATCAGATTTTAGCTATCCTTTCTGAAGAGCATGCTGAGGTGTAGATGAAGGCTGATAATAACTTTCACTTCTTGACAAAAGACCATCTACCAGTTTATCATGATCTGTTCTTTGGCATGCTGCACAAGCCTTTTTTTTTCTGTTTAGCTGGAAACTTCTGTCATTGCTCTTCCAAAGAAACAAGTGCCTATGAAAAATAATTGCTTTGACCTGGGAATGACCCATTTCCTGAGGGTAAATGACAAAGAAGAGACAGAATAGCACTGGGTGAAGATCAAACTGAAATTTTTACATCTTCCATCCTGGGCCTGAAATGAATGCCTGGTACTTTGACTGTCAGTGCTTGGTTCTCGTCAACAAAGTGGCACGAGTTCAGGTATGCCCTGTTGCTGACAATTAATCACTCTTCTGACCCATTACAAATAGACTTAACTTTGTAATCAGTGTGATCTTCAATCCCACTTTCTTGACTGTGATGTTGTTGTTTGCCTGTGAAAATAGTATGGCTCTTGCCATGATCTCTGGGAGGACTCATTGCTACACTCTGCAGGGTACTTAATAACCAGGCAGACACTGTATTTCCTGAATTTTCCTTTAAGGCTGCTTAAAGATTTAGTTACTTGTGTAATCTGTATTCAGTGTTACAACACAGAACTTCCTTATCCTGTTTGCCAGATACAGTGTATAAAGCTTCTAAATAAAGATGCATTTAATTTCCATAAATTATTAGTTTGCCAGAGAATTGTGATTTTTATCAAAGATTCCGTAATGAAAGTTTATTGTTGCAGAAATTGCATGGGCAATCAATCATGATCATAAGTCTGCATATAGCTGGAAAACTTATAATGTCATTCATCAAAAACATCCATGTTAATTAGGGTCAAGCCACCATAAAAGAGAGATTCCTCTACTGAATATAATTTATCAGTAAAATTAATGTAAGGAATAGAAAGGAGAAATGATTTTGACTTTACAGTCAGAGTACTTTCATAAAAACATCTGGTTGGGGAAGTAAACAAAACATCATAAGTTCCATTGGCTTTGACAGTACAAGTGAATTATTTCATCAGAGTGCTCTCTATTATTGACTACAAAGTACTATTAAATGGTAACAGAAGGGTTTATTTCCCATATGTGAAAAATTGGATTGCTCCAGAGGCCAGCAAAAAATTCTTTTGACATTTCTTCAAACTGCAGGCCGGGTTAGCACAGGGTTGTCACCGGCCGATGCCCTGAATGGTGCCCATTCTCAGCTGCTGCCACACAGTTTCACAGAAGACAGAGCCTTCCCTATTTGCATTTTTACTGCGTTCCTGCTCCTTACGAAGGGGAGACTAAGGAATGAATGGGCACAGACTGCTGATTTATCCCCAAGTACAAGGCACATTGGCAGGATTGTGGAGCTGGTGATGCTGCTACCTTACTGTCACACACATTAAAAATATTAGCAGCAGGCAGGAATGAAAATCTGCCTCATAAATTTAATATTTTCTTCTTCAAACCTGCCCCATATTTTAAAAGATCAGATAAAAAATGACACTGTGGAATGCATACATTTACACACATGCACATATTTTCTGTGCTTGACAAATTACTGAAACTGAAAGGGAATGAGCATGCACAGCTCAGCTGCTGTCACTGGAAGGTGGCAGTGCTCAGTCTGTCACAGGGCCAGGCCCGGAGCCATTTTTTTCCTTAAGCTTGTGATAAAGCACAGAAACAGATTTTTTTCTGTATGTATTAATCATCTGAATCTTTATAATTTAAATGTCAGATGCATAAATTATTTTCCATGGATTAATGAAAATTTTCAATCCCTTTGCATATGAAAGTAAAAGCACAATACTGTCTCTCTGATTCAATCTCTATGATTTTTATTCTAATTTTAGATCATTTGAGTGACTGTAGAATAGGTGAGGCCTTAGGATGTAAATTCCAGGAGTTTGTTTGGTAGAACAAGGGCGATGGAGGAGGGAGGAAGTGGTCTTTTTTTTTTTTTTTTTTTTTGCCCTTGCGAACAGGAATAGGTCACCGGTACTTGGAAATACGCTGTGAGGTTTCACCTTGTCCTCCAACATTCAGCTGTTGTTTTCCTTAATTTAAGCATAAATCTTTATCTGGAATAGCCTTCAGAGAGCTTAACTCCTCCATTTGCTGACAATATCCCTCCTTGAGTTCTCCACATGAATACGCTGCCAGCCCTGCAATTAGGTTGGAAGTTGTGAACATTATTCCATTTCATTTTGGCAAAAGTATCGTTTCAGACGGCCACTGGAGATAATGTAAGCGCCAGCTCCGTTCCCTCATTATCTCCCTACGTAGCACCAGCTGGAGGGATCACTCGCGTTAACAGCTTGCTCTCGCGTCCCCGTGAGCCTTGTTTTGTCGCTATCAGCAGCCGGCAGCCGGGGAACACCTCCGCTCAGATAGCTCACCGCCCGGACCAGGAGCTCGGCGCGGCTTCTCGGCAATCGAAACCCCGGCGAGGGAGCGCTGAGCTCCCGGCTCCCCGAGGAGCTCCGAGGGCAGCACAGCGCGGCCGCCGCCGCCCGGGCCTGCCCGCCGAGGCTCTCGGGCAGCGGCCGGGGCAGAGCCCGTGTGCCCGCGGCTGCAGGCAGTGCTGCCTGGCAGGGCGCTGTGCCCGGCAGGACACGCTCCTGCCGTGCTTTTGGAAACCTCCGTGCCCGGGGAGCCCCCGGGGACTCTCAGATTCCCCCTCAGCGGTAGTGCTGAGGGGAAGGCTGGGGCCGGCCCCCGCCCTGTCCCTTCCTGTCAGTCCCTTGCCGGCTGCAGCCTGTCGGAGTTGAGCAGCCTCCGCCCCCCGAGCCTGTCCAGGGGCACAGGTGACACGGGAGGGAACCTCGCCCGGTGCTCCTGCGGGGCGTGAGGCGGCAGAGGAGGGATGTACAGACGGGGTGTCACCTCGGAGCCGCCCCCGAGGGGGGCAGAGGAGGCATATACGTAGAGTGTCGCCTGAAACCAGCACCTGAGGGGCACAGAGAAAGAATATACACGTGGGGTGTCACATCAGACCGACATCCGAGCGAGACAAAGCAGAAATGTATATGTGGGGTGTTACCTCACACCCTACTGCCTCCCCCAGCGCTCCCGCAGGAAGCGCAACAAGCGCCGCCGAGCGCCCTGCCCGTCCCTCCCGGCCCACCCACCCGCGGACTACGCTTCCCAGCAACGCCGCAAGGACTCGCCCCTCCCCCGCCCTCCCACACTCCGCCGCGTGGCATCACGGACTCTGTAGTCTCCCCAAAGCACGTAGATCTCTTCCCCACTTCGGGTCTTTGCGGCGAACGAAACTATCGCTCCCATCCGCCCCTGCAGCGCCGCGCGTGCGCCGCTGGCGTGGAAGTGCGCGAGGCCGCGGCGCTGCGGGCACTGAGGCGGCCGAGGGGCGGTGAGAGCGGCGGCGGCTTCCGCGTCGGGCGGGGGGCGGCGGGCGGCGCTCGGTACCGCACGGGCAGCACCGGCACCGGCGGCGTCTGAGAGGCGGCGGTCGTTGTCCGGCGCGCAGGGAATGCGCCTGTGAGGGCGGCGGAGGAGCGGGTGCGGGTGAAGCCCGGGCGGAGAGGAGCGGAGCGATGTCCCAGCCCCAGCAGCCGCCGCCGCCGTCCCCTCAGCAGCAGCCGCAGCCGCCGCCTCAGTCCGCCTCCAAGAAGCGAGACCGGCGCATCTTCTCGGGCACCTGCCCCGATCCCAAATGCCAGGCGCGGCTGTTCTTCCCGGCGCACGGGCCGCAGGGCAGCGGCAGCATCGAGTGCACGGACTGCGGGCGGCGCCACGAGCAGCGGCAGCTGCTGGCCGTGGAGGAGGTGACGGACCCCGACCTGGTGCTGCACAACCTGCTGCGGAACGCGCTGCTGGGCGTCAGCGGCGCCGGCCCGCCCCGCAGGAACACCGAGCTCGTCAAAGTCCATGGCCTCTCCAACTACCACTGCAAGCTCCTGGCCCCCATCCTGGCCCGCTATGGGATGGACAAGCAGACTGGCAAAGCCAAGCTCCTCACGGAGATGAACCAGGGAGACATCTTTGACTGCTCCCTCCTGGGCGACCGCGCCTTCCTCATCGAGCCAGAGCACGTCGAAACCATGGGTTATGGGAAGGACCGCTCCGGCAGCCTCATCTACCTGCACGACACCCTGGAGGACATCAAGAAGGCCAACAACAGTCAAGAGTGCCTCATTCCTGTCCACGTGGATGGAGATGGCCACTGCCTTGTCCATGCAGTCTCACGAGCACTTGTTGGCAGGGAGCTGTTCTGGCATGCTCTCCGAGAGAATCTAAAGAAGCATTTTGAGGAGAATCTGAGCCACTACAAGGCACTTTTCCATGACTTTATTGATGCTGCAGAGTGGGAGGATATTATCAATGAATGTGACCCTTTGTTTGTTCCTCCAGAAGGTGTGCCAATGGGCCTTAGGAATATTCACATCTTTGGTCTGGCCAACGTGCTTCACCGGCCTATCATCCTGTTAGACTCCTTGAGTGGAATGCGAAGCTCTGGAGATTATTCGGCAACATTCCTCCCTGGTCTGATACCTCTGGAAAAATGCATGGGGAAAGATGGCATGTTGAACAAGCCGATCTGTATTGCGTGGAGTAGCTCAGGACGTAACCATTATATTCCTCTGGTTGGAATAAAAGGTGCTGCTTTACCTAAGCTGCCTAGGAAGCTGCTTCCTAAAGCCTGGGGAGTTCCTCAAGACCTCATCAAAAAGTACATCATGTTAGAGGAGGATGGTGGTTGTATTATTGGAGGAGACAGAAGTTTGCAGGACAAGTACTTGATGAGGCTTGTTGCTGCAATGGAGGAGGTTTTCATGAGTAAACACGGTATCCACCCCAGTCTTGTAGCTGATGTGCATCAATATTTCTACAGAAGGACTGGTGTCATAGGGGTCCAGCCCGAAGAGGTCACTGCAGCTGCCAAGAAAGCAGTGATGGACAACCGCCTTCACAGGTGCCTCATCTGTGGGGCTCTCTCAGAGCATCACGTTCCCCCAGAGTGGCTGGCTCCTGGGGGGAAGCTGTATAACCTGGCAAAAAGTACTCATGGCCAGCTAAGGCCTGACAAAAATTACAGTTTTCCCCTGAACAGTCTGGTGTGTTCTTACAACCCTGTGAAGGATGTGCTGGTACCAGACTATGGCCTGAGTAATTTGACTGTCTGTAACTGGTGCCACGGTAACCTAATGCGTCGCGTCAGAGAAGATGGGTCTGTTTTGTATATTGATGGAGACAGAACTAATACCAGGTCTTCAGGTGGCAAGTGTGGCTGTGGATTCAAGCATTACTGGGAAGGTAAAGAATATGACAATCTGCCTGAAGCTTTTCCTATAACTCTAGAGTGGGGTGGAAGAGTGGTGAGAGAGACTGTCTACTGGTTCCAGTATGAAAGTGACACCTCTTTGAACAGCAATGTGTACGATGTCGCCATGAAACTTGTTACCAAGCACTTCCCCGGTGAATTTGGTAGTGAGATTCTGGTGCAGAAAGTTGTCAACACAATACTGCACCAAACTGCCAAAAAGAACCCTGATGATTATACCCCTGTAAATATCGATGGTGCTCACGCCCAAAGAGCTGATGATGTACAGCAAGGACAAGAATTAGAGTCGCAACTTCCAACCAAAATCATTTTGACTGGACAGAAGACTAAAACTTTGCACAAGGAGGAGTTGAATATGAGCAAGGCTGAGAGAACTATTCAGCAGAACATTGCGGACCAGGCTTCTGTAATGCAGAAACGGAAAAGTGAGAAATTGAAACAAGAGCATAAAGGGCAGCCCAGGACTGCTTCTCCCGGGGCTGTCCGTGAGGGGCCCTCGTCTGCGCCCGCTACACCCACCAAAACCCCGTATTCTCCAACATCTGCAAAGGAAAAGAAAATTCGGATAACCACCAATGATGGGAGGCAGTCCATGCTTACCTTGAAGTGCACTACCACCTTCTTGGAGCTCCAGGAAGGCATAGCAAGAGAATTTAATATTCCCCCGTATTTGCAGTGTATTCGCTACGGCTTTCCTCCAAAAGAGCTTCTGCCTCCCAAAGAAGGCATGGAAAACGAGCCTGTTCCTTTGCAGCACGGTGACAGGATTGCCATAGAGATTCTGAAGGGCAAGGAGGAAGGCAGGCAGGCTGCCTCAGCTCACTCAGCCCATGCTGTGAAGCACGAAGATGTTGCTGTGACCAGTAAGATCTCATCAAAGGATCTGCAAGAGCAAGTTGACAAGGAGATGTATTCACTCTGCCTTCTGGCAACGCTCATGGGTAAGGCTAACTTCGTGTTATTCTTCAAAATTGTGTTTTTAAGTAGAAGATAACATGTTGCAAGCTGTAGTTACATACACATTTCCCTTTTTCTTAAATCACGCTTAATCTTGTAGCTGAAAAAAAAAATCCCTTATTCCTTTATTAGAACATTTAATATGCTGTCAGTGACTTTTGGAAATGTATATATGGGGTATATGAGCTACTTGTTCTTCTTTTGCTACAAAGTCCTCTTTCAAAAATTGCTGTTTAGAGGTGATTGCATTGCCTCTGCTGTCCTGTCTCTCTGTTTTTCCTGTCTCTCATTAGGCACACATTGGAAGTGTATGTGTGAAAGCTACAGACTTTTTTTCATACATCTCCTTCAGGTTTCAGGAAATAAATTCAGAGCAGGGGTGAGAAGGGGATGCTGAGTGTCTGCTCATTGGAAGTTTGAGGAACAAATTTTCACCTTTGCAGTAGGAGGAAATCCTGACATTTGGCCCCACAGGGAGTTGTCTTGGTTTAAGCATATCAATTTGGCATTTTCTCCTTAGATAATCCGTTAGTTTTAAATTAAGATCTGGTCTTTTTAAAAATTTAAGGAAAGTACTATTTCAGAATATAAACAGAGGTGAAACTGAAAGAATCTAAACATGGATCTGAATTCCAAAGGTTGGACATAAGGTTGCAAAGCTATACTTATAAATTATCAGTCATGTAAATCTGTCAATAATTCAAGACAAAAGGACTTTTCTCAGGTGCCTGTGTTTTTTATTTTCCTTTTGGAACTCGGGAGACTTGGACCCCTGTTTGTGTATTTTGTTCATCAAGTTTCACAGTTCTTGCTGCTTTTTGGCAGGAAGTAGAGCTGTAATTATCATACATTCAGCTCTGCGAACCAGTTGAATAGTCATGTTTACAGGTTTTTTTGTGGGAGCCTTCTCTTTTGCTGGAGGGATTTGGTGTGGCTAAAGCATGTGATGTTTCAGAAACGAAACAATTACGTAATCACAGAGTGCTATGTCAGAAGTTCATCAAGCAGAACTTTGATTCTTTTCCAAGTGTGATTGTTTACTGCTGTGTCTTTTACAAGATAGTCTGCTGAATCACTACTCCCCTCGTCACACTGACATTTACACCCCAGTTCCAAAGTGCAGGAAAAAGTTAGGTTTAAAAGTTGTCTTAACTTTTAGATGAAGCTTAAAAGATGAAACTTATTTCCTGTCTGCAGGAAATACTGCTGGATGTATAGTTACTGACTTCATAAATCTTTGGCATGCTTTAAAAATATCTTGGTTACTTAAGCATTAAGGTGTGTTATTATTTCACAGGTGCTTATCCATAAACTGTGAGCTGATCTTTGTATGCAAGAATGGCTTTTTGTCTTTGCCATCACTACTGTTGAATTCTGCTTTAAGAGCATCAGTTAGAATAGAATTTATCTCACCCTTCTCTGGCTGCATCCATAGTGCATTACTAATAGAAGTAAAATCAGCAGCAAGTGATAAACCTACCAGTTATAAAGCCTTATGCAACTGCTGAATAAGATGCTGTTATTATATCATATTTTTTCTCATTGGGTCTTCATTTTCCTTTAAAAATACTTGTGAGAGAAATCTAGTTACTAGACTGTTCACAATTGTGATTTTTCAACAGATTAGCTAACCTTTTAAGTCCTTGCACTTTCTTAAGGGTGACAATTCCTCAAGGTGGCATATTCAGCCTTTTTGAGACAAGAAGCCTTAGTTTTTTTCAACAGTATTTCTGTACTGCTAAAACTGCTGCAAAGATCTGAGAGGCAGGTTTGTGACTTGATTTTGCTAAAAACATTCCTGTGATGCAGTGAGGTTAGAGTGTGTAGAGGGGAGATGCTGTTGTGATAGATTATAGCTCATTGGCCTGGACACACTTTTCTTTTCCCCACTGCTTGTAGCAGAAGTGTGTCTTCAGACTTCCATAATTATTCATTCTGTGTGATTAAAACATTTTCTTTCATACACAGTCTCCCGTAGAATTAAGAATTTTTCTTATTCCAGTCACTAGAATTTTTCTGGTCTCAGTTACTTATTAGAATTTTAGATCATGTTCTTAAGTTTTTCTGTATACAATTTTTAAAAATTAAAATTTTTTTCATGGGAAATGAAACACTCATTTCTGGACCAATTAACATATTATGCATGATTTTTTGTAAAGCTTTCTCTTATTTTTTTTTTTTTTAGCTCAAAATGCAGAATTCTGTAGGGAAATTACTAAAGGAATTGGAATTTTGCATTAACATATTTCAACCATTATATTTTAAACCAGATTTATTTGCATCCTTGCAGAAGCACTCTAAATATGTGCAAGCCAGATATGAATTTATTTTGATTGGTTTGTTTTTCACTGGTGAATTCATCCATACACAAGGAATCAAAATAGCCAAGTTTAAATTTAATGTATTATGTGATACCAGGATTTTCATGGAATTAAACAACTTGCTTTGAAGCCAGCTGAACTTCCCTATAACATATGTTTATCAATTGAGTTTTTTATTTGTGTTTCACTTTGTGTGTTCTCTCTGCTGTCTGAAGTGACAGTCGTGGGCTTGCAGCAGCTGCAGGCTAACTTGTATCAGTGAACAAGGCCTATTTGTGGGTAGGACAGTCTTGATTTGTTCCCATACCTTAATGTTCTGGGATTGAGGTCTGGCTGAGGAAGTGTGTGCTGGAGTAGGAACAGTATACTCTCTTTGATAAATGTAGTATCATGAGGGAGTTTTTAATCTAACTAAATGTTCATCCAAATTACCTTGTGACCTATAAACATCTTGCTACCATGGCAAACAAATCCAAAACAAATGGTAAAACTCAGCTAGCAACAAAAATGTGCAAGCCTCAAATGTAGTTTAGTTGAGTCACACACACTAGTTCCTCTGATCTGGGAAAGTCCAGATGTAACTCTGGGCTTTTTTGTCTTCCAGTGGGAGATGTCTATCAAAACAGTGTCATTAGTTTGTATTTCTTTCAGTGGCTGATGCTTTTGTGTTGTGAGCCCTGCTCTCCATGCTTTCCTGCCTGTGTACTTATGAGTATTGCATAAAAGGCTGTCTAAACAGTGATGCTTCCCTTGTGCAAGGCTTGAAAAATCATGCCCACAGCAAATAGGGAATCTTTCCTTGGAAAATGTCAGTAATTCTAAGACTGGACTTCTTCTTTAAGTCCAGTGGATGTCTTGTGTAATGAAAGGGAGTCCTTCAAATAGTAATGGGTTGCTCAGTGCAGCAGTAAAGGAGTCCTTAGTATGGAGTCCTGCTGGTGTGGCCTCTTCAGGCTTCAGTGGACTGAAGCTGTATCCTGGTAGTTCTCAGCAGCTGTATCCTGATAGTTGTCAGTGCAGTGGTTGTTGTGATTCCTGTGGGCAGTGTTTAAACCATCAGGGAGGCTTGGAAGAGGCACAGCAGCGATGCTCTGGAGGCACTGTGTACAGGGAGGTGCATTTCAAATTGCCAATGACAGTAAGGACACAGGTGGCAGTGACAGAAGACTTCCTTCAGTAGGTCATGGAAAATAAGAAAGAAGAGCAGTTTGTTTATTACTTCAGTGTTCATCTTGGAAGCAAAGGCTGAATTTGTGAGCTTGATGTGCGAATGAATGCAAAGAACCTGAGCATATATGGTTTGAAGGAATGTTTTCAAAATTAATCAGATTATAACAGCCTCCTGTCTTTAAAACATCCAAAGTCAGACTGTGGTGAATGTGCAATGTACTTTTGTAAAGTGAATGGGGGCTTGAGTAATGCTTGCATTGGAGAGGTGAGTGACAACTGTGGGGGAACAGATGAGCAGGGAGTCCTGTGCCTCCTGTGCTCTTTTATTTTATTTTATTTTCCCTATAACAGCAAGCAAAGACATATTGGTGATCATATTTTACAGCCTCACACATTCCAGCTTTCTCTATCCAAGTAGTACAACCAGTTAACTATAGCTGAAGATTTACATTTTCCAATCTTAATAGAAATTTGAGAGATGTTGTTATTGAGATTTTAATCCCTACAAAAGGGGGCAATTTCTGACTAAAATGTATCAATATGCTCCTTGTATATTTGATAGAAAGTGGGGAAAATAATATTTTTTCTGAAAATGTGTATGCACAATAGTTGTTCCTACATCAGGAAAATAGAATTTATTAGAACTTTGTACTGCTTAGACAGCTACAGCACATGTCACTTCTCTGAAGCAGGTAAGTGGTTAGCAAAATAAGGAAAAGGGTATAGGCAAAATGCAGATCTGAAATGATTGAGCAGGTGCTGTTAGGTCACTGATATTCCATCACTGTAACCCAATTTTTCAGTTTTTTATATTCCTTTCCTTATGTAGTCTAGGTTGGTTTTTTCCCTCTCCATGGCATTTAAAGTTGTCACATTTCAATGCCATTTTTGGCGTTGTTGAGGAACGCTGGTTATACAGGACTGCCAGGGCCTCATGGTTGGTATTTTGTTTCTAACTCTCAAGAAAAGCAAGGTACAGACACAGCTTCTATGCAGCTGCCTGGGTGCTCGTTTGTGTCTCAGCTGCAGTATTGTCTGCTGTGTCACAGCTGTGAAATTGAGCTCTAATTTTTGAGAAGGTGTAGGGATATAGAATTCAAGTTTTAATGAGCAAGGATATGTGCTTGAATTTTGGAAGTGTGTTAGTAATTCCCTAGTTTAATGTTGAAAGCAGAGGTAGGAGGGGAATGGAGACTCGTGTTTAGGGCTTGGCAAAGAACCAGGAGCTGCACCTTGGATCAAATCAAATTTGGGAACCTTTGTTCTAGAACATGTAGGATATTTGACTGCAGACAGTGTTATGTTTTTCTAAAAGTCTTTCAATGTCCCAGGCTCATGTTCTGTGCATTTGCAATAAAAATTCAAATTCTTAATTGCATAGAAGAGAATGAGGACTCCACTTTTGATTTAAGGAGTTACATTTTCAGCCATTGTCTATAATATGAAAATACAACTGTTTAATTTTAATGTTTGTGTTTGATTTTTAAGGAGAAGATGTTTGGTCTTACGCAAAGGGGCTTCCTCAGTTGTTTCAGCAGGGTGGAGTCTTCTACAGCATAATGAAGAAAACAACAGGTATTTTTTTGGTTTTGTTTTTATTCCTTCCTTCCTCTGTTTCCAAATCCTGAAAACTGTAAATTGGTCTTGAGTCACTTGTAAGCATAAATATATTGTTTTTATTCTATTAATATGGTAAATTTTCATTCTTAAATATTGGAGAAGTCCTAATGCTCCCTCAGACAGACTAAGACTAGGGAATCTGCCTAAACCTATTTCATTGAACTTAAACCTCTTACTTCCTGAAATTTTCACTTCCTGAATTATACAAACAACTCTTTTCTTTTTTTTTTTTCTTCGTAACAATATGACCAAAAAAAAAAATCGGCTGATTTTTTGTTTTCTTAATCTTTTTCTCCTGTAAAGATCAAACAACAAGAAAATCATAACACCTATTCCTTTACTTCAAGATGCTTACTGCATAAGGAGTTTACCCTTCTTGTGCTTCTTAGGTAGATATTTTATACAGGGTACTGCAAGTTTTAAATTTAAATGGTTGGTTAAATTTGTTTTTCATGTTCCTAAGATTATTGTTCAAAAGCAAAACTATCCATCCCCTTCTTGAATTGCTGAATGTTGCATCTTGGGTTGTGTGCAGAATAACCAAGCAAGTAGAGTACATTTGATTTTTAGATGGCTTTAAAAATACTGCCCACAAAAAAGAGCAACTGTTTCTTTAGAGAAGAAAGTACTAAGGAGTTATTTTCTCTCAAAGTTTATTTTCTTGATGAAATCTTTGCATTCACAGTTTAGCTGTTGTGATTTCAGCTATTATAATGGTCCCTTTACTGCTTTCTTGCTATTTGATTTTTTTCTTAGGCAGCTTTATCAACCTTAACTTTATCTTACTTATTTTTGGAAATAAATTTAAATGTGTGATATACTCAATGCCCACTAACTCTCACTGAATTATTAGCCTGATAATAGAGTTAGCATGCTAAGTGTCTTATATGTTTCCTTTTAGTTTTCCTTCTTTTACTCTGCTTGTACAGTAACCAGTGCTGCATTGTTTGTGGAAAGTGAATCTGCTTAAACAGTGCCTGATGGAAAGGGTATTTTTGACCAGTTAATGGCCAGCCACATTTGAAATCGTGAAATCCAAGGAATTTTAACCCAACTCACAGAAAATGTCTAACTTAAAAGCCATTTTTCCCAGCTTACTGTGTGAGAAATAAAGATGTAGCAGATAATGCCTGCATACAGAGAAGTGCAATAGTTTCAATTACAGAGTGACTTGGTAGGTACAATTCCTATTTCAGCATTAGTACACTTTTACAATTTCACTATGCAACAATTGGACTTATCTTTCCACTTTAAGAAGCTACTTACCTATTTGTAATCTTTTAGGTAATGTAATAATGCACCTATTACACTGGACCTTGGGAACAAAGCTGTCTGTGAAGTGTAGGCACTGTTAACCAATTGAAACTTGATTTAATACATCTTGTTTAAGGTCCTACTTTGAGATTTTGGGATTGCAGTTTCAGAGGCAGTTTTGGTCAATCATAGGAATTGTTTCAGTTCTCTCTTTTGCGAATGAAAGTTGAGCTCCTAAAGTATGTACTTAAAATATGTTCTTCAGGCGAAGTTAGACAGGTAGGTGTTTGAGGTTAAATTCTGTTCTGCATTTTGGCTGTTTGGTTATTGGTTCCCATGGATATGTAAAGAAAGGAGCTACATGTCTGAAGCTCTCAGAATAAAATCTTATTTGTAGGTCCTCTGCAATTGTGCATATGTGAATCAGAAGCTGTGGAGGATGAGATTAATAAGTAGGTTCATTGGGATGAAAAGAGTTTAATAACTTATCAAATTATTGAATGACCTTTTTCCACTGTTGCCCAGAATACTCATTTTGAAAGCATTGTATTTGGTAATACAGAAATAGAAGTTGCTTGTTGTGTTTCTTCCCTTCTGAATAATTTCTGGTGGTTTTCTTCAAGAATTTTGAGAATGAGAGGAAAAATCCCAACAATTTATCTGTTCCTCACACCTTTTAAACTGTGTTGTTTTCATTGTAGCTCTCCATGCATAGCTGATGGAACTAAAGTGAAGAGAATGGTTGCAGCCAAGTTTTCATCTGCAGATAGCTTTTAACTCACAGAAAGCCACCATCACTGAAGTGATACCTTACTGCTTTTACCACAGCCTGTATGGGACAGAGTTGAAAGGGTTATTTTGTGTTTTATGGTGATAAACTGTAAAAACTGAATGTTGTCTATTTTTGGCACAAAGAAACTTCAGAACTTCAAATTATCTAGTGAACTCTCAATTTTAACAGACTGGTCAAGTGGGACAATTAAACAGCAGAGCAATAATATTATGCCTTATGTTTATTTTGTAAAGGTTAATAGTTATAATATCTGGGACTACTAAATACAGTAAGCTTGAAACACTTCTGTGAATCTAGCAACACTTCCTCTCAAATAGCAAATTTGAAATTTCTCAGGCTTAGCAGCAGTTGGGCAACCAGAAATCCTACTACAATTCTAACTGGTATGGAAGTAGTCTCAAATAGTATTTCTCCGGACAGTGTTTTGAAATGTTCTCCTTGTCAGTTTTTGGGTTTTGATTGTTGATGTTTTGTTTTTGTGTGATTTTGGGGGTGTGGGTGGTGGTAGTGATGGGGTTTGGCTTGTTTTACATTACTGCAAGCATGGAACTGCAAGTCATAGCAGTGTGGTCATTTTATCTTGTAATAGTACAGTATTGTCTCTTCATCAGAGTCATCACAGAAGGCAGCAGCATCTTTGCAGCATGCTATGGTTATTGTATGGCATAAAAGCCTACTTTTTTTTCTCCCACAGTAGTAACTTTCAGTGTTTGATTTTGCATACTCAATTCAATAAATTTAAATAAAATAATTACTGTGTGTTCAGAGCATGCCTTAAAATATGTTAGCACTTTGAATAACTTTTCCTGTCCTTATAGGTTTGGCTGATGGCAAGCACTGCACTTTCCCACATCTGCCTGGTAAAAACTTTGTGTACAATGCAGCAGAAGACAGACTGGAGCTGTGTGTGGATGCTGCTGGGCACTTCCCGATCGGCCCCGATGTTGAAGAGCTGGTTAAAGAGGCCTTAAGTCAAGTGCGAGCAGAAGCTGCTTCAAGAAGCAGGGAAGCAAGTCCTTCACATGGAATACTCAAGCTGGGTAGTGGTGGAGTAGTGAAAAAGAAATCTGAACAACTACATAACATAACTGCATTTCAAGGAAAGGGTCATTCCCTAGGAACTGCATCTAGTAGTCAACAACACGATCAAAGAGCCAGGGAAACACCACTTTTAAGAAAGCATAGCACAGAAACGGACTTCAGTCCTTCTGCTAAAATTGAGCCTTCTGTATTCCCAGCTGCTTCTGGTAACAGTGAGCTTATTCGAATTGCTCCGGGAGTTGTGACAATGAGAGACAGCAGGCAGCTTGACCCCACTTTGATTGAGGCACAGAGAAAAAAGTTGCAGGAAATGGTCTCTTCTATTCAGGCTTCAATGGATAGACATTTGCGGGATCAGAATACAGAGCAGTCAGCATCAGTTGATGTATCTCAAAGAAAAGTAGAGGCAGTGAGTTCAACTGCTAAAACTGGGAGCTTTCAGGCTGCCTTACCCGAATCATTCTCTGCACCAAGTGGCACTGAACACTTGAATACTGAGTCAACTGATGGTAACATGGTGAATTCTGTGGGAACAACATTCCCTGCAAGGTCTAAAGCACAAAAGGGAAATTCTGTTGAGGAGCTTGAGGAGATGGATAGTCAAGATGCAGGAATCACTAATGCAACTGAGCCAATGGATCACTCTTGATAGGTTAAAATCTAATAAGGGTAGAAGAAATTACTGTTCAAATGTAATGTTTATTGGCTGGGCCACACAAAGTGATTAGTTATTAAATCTTGTATGTATGTCAAAGATTATATCATCTTATTCAGTGCATGATAAGCATGTGATTGGCAATAGCTTTCAATATTACCATACTGCTGCCCAGGCTGGCTCTGTTACCTGTAAATTAGTTATTAGAAAATGCACTGAGATGAATATCTGCTGTACATGTGGGTTCTTGAAAATTCTTTGTAAGTTTTAATTTCTTAGAAGTCTTAAAATTTAAGCCCATGCAAGGTTCTTACCATGCTAGCTTAAGGTTACTGGAAGGGCTAGAACAGGCAAAACTAGAGACATGGCAAAGTTAATTCTGTCCCAGGTACTTAATTCCAATAAAAAATACCCTCTTGTCATAAATTAGACATACATTTCAAAAAGTAACTGAAACTAAACTTCTGCTCAATTTGATAATGCAGCATATACAGTACTTTTAATTAAAACTTTGCTGGCATTTCTCCAATTTAATAACTTTTTCATTCATATCCTCCTCTCAGAGATCTTGAAATAAGTGTAACTTTAGTAAACTGAAGTCTAAGTTCTCCTATTGTCAGTTAGAAAGCAAGTTATAAAAAAGGCCACATAGCATATGATGAAGCTACATTGAATGTGGTGTGGTTATGCCTGGCTGTCTGAGCCAACACAACCATTTTGGTGCTCACTTGGTAGCATTTCCTCCCAAATACCAAACTGGTCAGGTGGTTGTGCAACTTTTGAGACAATTAGAGTTGGCAATTGCAAGTAAGAGCAAATGTTCAATGGCAAATCCATTTCTTTTAGAAGACTTAGATTGCTAGCATTGGTTAGAAACAGCAAAAATGAAATAACAGCTGTCCTCTTAAGAGCAAATTAACAATTTATTGGAAGGAAATGACTCTCTAACATGCATTATCCTAAAGTGTTTGGTGATAATTGAGCTTTTAGAAGCTTGCTGTTTACTCTGTGGGAACAAGGGATACAAGCTGTTTCAGTGTCTATAAAGACTACCCACCTCTCTCAGCCTCACTTCAGCTTGTGATGCAGATTTCCCTGCATCAGTGATAATAGAGCTGGTATCCACTTAAGCAGTGTGTTCATCAGACCTGTAGTGCTAGTTTTTAAGAAGCAGCCATTGTGCTTGCTCCCTAAGGATGGAATGTATTTCTGATACTGCACTTTGCTTCCTATCTTCATAGTCATTTAAAAGCACTATTGTTGCTTCTTCTCATGGTAAAATAACATTGAATGGATGAAAAGATCTTAATACAGCTTCAAAGGAATTAAGAGCATTTAAATACTGAAGTCTGTGTTTGTGCACATGTAGGTTTTTACCAGTTCACAAATGTGGTTTGTGTTGTATATGTTTGTATTCAGGAAAGTCTCCTCACTTTTTACATTTTTAATCACTTAAACAGTTCTAAGGGTTAGTATGAGAAAATGTCCCATGGGGAAGGATTTATTTTTGTATGTAGAACTGAAATGAAGCAAGTCACTTAAAGAATAGCCCTTCTCTTTTGTCAAAGTAAATTAAAATTGCTCTGTTGGTTAACTTTTTATGTAGATGGTGCAAATATTTTATGATTTCATACACTACTTAGAGGTAAAATATAAGTACCACATTTTCACAACTAAATGTTAATGAAAAATGTTAAGATCTCAAATTGCTATCCGGTAAGTTAGCAATTTGGAAACTTGGAATGTATGAAGTAATTGGCTTGCCAGAACTGACCTTGCTGATGCACTGATTAACTGGCAGGGCTTATTCAATGAGAAACAGGATGCACATGCAGCACCTGGAAGCCTGCCATGACTTCTGAAAACATTTAGTCTCCCATGAATCAGTCTAGCTCGCTGAAGGCTACATCTATATAGAAAATAGATGAAAACACTGCTTTGTCACAGTGTTAAAAAAGTATAGCAGTGGCTTGTTCTGGGAAAGAATGTCAATTGGGAGAGGATGGGGGGGAGGAATCTCCTGGATCTCCTGCATTTTAGACCAGGTAACCAATGCTTTGATAGTTTTAACCTTTTCTTTAGGGGAAAAAAGTCTTCCTTGGCTGGAAAAACAATGAGCGAGCAGTGTATATGACAGAATTTCAAGTTTGAAATAAATTGAAATATTTATTGCCCATCATTCTTATTTCAAGGAAAAAATGCTTCTTTCATGCCTTTCTGGTAAGCCTGCAGAAGTTTGTGTGCCTTTTACTGTGTAAAGA
The DNA here is from genome assembly GCF_027887145.1 of Ammospiza caudacuta. NCBI lineage: Eukaryota > Metazoa > Chordata > Aves > Passeriformes > Passerellidae > Ammospiza > Ammospiza caudacuta. The sequence goes on along the minus strand of NC_080593.1, from coordinate 120,264,932 downwards.
GGAAGGCTTGGTTTAGTTTTGACACACTTCCCATTTCAGCAGTAATTTGACTTATCCTTCTTATCTAAATAGGCATAGAAACAGATAATAGCTCTGTTTGACTCAGCATTAGTGTCATCTCAGGCCCACTCGAGTCATGTAGAGCAGAACCCTCCAGTTCCTAAAAGAAGATGGTCTCACAGGACTGGTAAAATGTCAGTCACAAGATCTGCTGGTGTGAATTCTGGAAGGCAGGATTGTGCATATTTCTTTGCAGTGTTCTTATCTCACATAGCTTTTTCATGCATTTAATATCAGTGGTTTTGAGAAAGATCGATAGCTCTTGGTACTCTCAAGTGAAGCTAAACTTCATCTATGTGCCAGTGAGATGTGACTGTGCAGGAGAAGTGAAATAATGAACACTGAAGTGTAAGTTGGAACAGATGTTTCATTTGGTTGCTGGCAGTGGGTGCAAATGTAAGTGGAGACAAATCTGTGTGCCTGTCCAAGAAGCACCAGTGTGTTTGTTAGAATTCCCTGTTAGAGTCAGGAAAATGCTGCTGGAGTACAAGGAAGGAAGACTTTGGCTCATTGTGGATGAGAAGATGTGTCAGTAGGACTTCTCAAATGTCAAGAATGGTGCCCTTTTCTTGAAAAGTAAAGGCAACCAACCCAAATTCTTGCTTCCAAATTGCCTGTGGAAAGAGGTTGTGGTTTTGAGTACCAACCTTGATTACCTTCTTGTCTGAAGGCCAAGGATCTTCTATGCTGTGTCTCATGGTAAAGAGGACACATCATTAGAAAATCCTAAATGCTACTATGGCTTAGTAAGTATAACCCAAAGAAAAGATGATTGCTAAAAATACAGGCCTAGTACAAAAATAAAAAAGGGAATGAACCAGATTGCTGATGAGCATATGGGAAACCTCGGGAGAACAGATCAGTTTTCCAAAACTTTTACTACTTCAAATGGCTGGCTGCTTAGTTGACTTTTTGATAGTGCTGTTTCTCTCTGAATTGTTTGCATTTCAGTGAGGAAAAAGAAATAGCAGATTTTCAAATGAAATCAAAGAAATGTATTTGGGATGTCTTCCCTGTTATAGTCACAAAACAGCTGTGTGCATTGTTGGCTTTGTGAATTCCATGTAGTTTACTAGTCTTGTGCTGGCTGCAAAATACAAGCTAGACGTTGCCTCTGCCAGAGTGCTTTAGCAGTGTCACAGAGGCACAGTGCCACAGGGCTGTGTGCTAACAACCCTGCAAGGCCAAAATACTTGATTTACACTTTCATGAAGTAGAATCTGTTGTCATTGTCACAGGGTTAGTGGAGTTGTTGCCACTTTTTCAATGCGCTGAAAATGCCAGGTAACAAAATTCTTGGTATGTTTACAGTTGGGAGAGTGATGCTCGATCTGAGTTGTATGGAAAATGAATGATTTAAGAAGATGCCACAGTTATCTCTACATTTGTTTGGCTCCTATTTTTAAATATAAGAATCTACATGCTTTTGTAAAAAAATAATAATATGAATATGAAGTTAATCCTTTTGTTAAAAAAAGCCACAACAGAGAGTGGTTTCTTTGTTTTGCTTGTGGATATCAGTTTAGCTTCATGAAGAAGTTGCTTAAGATCTTTAGAGTGCAGGATTCCCTCTGAGCCCTTATGCCTGTGGTTGAGCAATAAAAGGTTGAAACAAGAGTGGTATTTTCAGAGTTATTTTATGTTTGATGAGGATTATTGCCAAGAATTGAAAGAGTGCACTTTTAGGAGGGAATGCTATTTAAAATGTATAAATAGGAATTAAAATAGTGTATATATTTAGAAAAAAAATCTTTTTAAAAAGTAAGTGCTTTACATGTTGAATTAAAAATAAATTAGCATAGAAACTATACCATCTCACAGTACTGGCTGTTATCCAGCAAGGTTTGGTTTGTTCTATTTGTGATTGCTGTACTAATTATATTTGATTTTTTTATCAGTAATGTAACAATAGTGTATTATAACAGTATATAGTGTACTATACTACACTTCACTGTACAGTATTTGGAATTTTCTTTGATTGCTATATTAAAACTATAAGTTGAAACATCTGCTTTGGTTTTATAATGTGTATTTTTATCTGGCCTTTCACACATTAGCTTGTTTCATTAATGCTGATTTGCCTACAAAATGAGTCAGTTGAAAATGTATTAATTTCTGCATTTTGCATATAAATTGCATTATACTTCCATACATGAATACTAGTACAGAGGTTGAAAAACTGATACAATTCTTAGAAAAGTAAAATCTGATGTTACCCATTTTCCTTTAGTAATGGTTCTTTTTCAAAATATTTTTTTGAGAGAAAAGCTCTTTAAGAAAAAACTTGGGTTTTTTGACCTCATGCCTAATCTAAGTATTTCATTGAACACAAAGGACCTTTGAATTTGAGAGATTTCTACACCGTGTATGTTTGATATATTTGAGACCAAAATTCAAGACCTGAATCTTTTTTTTTTTTCAAAATTGTCAGGAAGAAGATGTAGAAAAATTCTGACCAAGTCAGCATTTAAGATACCTTGCAATCTGTGATTTGAAACGTTGGTCAAAGTGTATTTCAAAGCAAAATTTTAATGTGTGCATGTAATAGTCAATTATGAATAAGTACAATTTGGAAGAACTACGCTTTTGAAAATTTGGCAATACTCAAAAATGAACATATTGACAACTATCTAAATTATCTCTATGCTTTTCCCACCAGCTACATGTGGTACTTTGTTTCACAAATTGGCTTTAATCAAGACTTCTGAGCCTAGAAACAAGCCATAAAACCCATCTGCAAAACTTTTGTGTTACTTCTTCCTGTATTTACTGAAAGGCCTTAATTCCAAGTGTGCTAGCAGTAAAGCCTTCTTTAAAATGATGGGTGTAAATACACTGTTAATTTTGATTGCATGTCATATCATGAAGAATTGAAAATTATCCTTCAGAAGATTTGTATTTCAAAAGCTTAAATGATTAATGCTAGAAATTTGCTCATCTTTATTAATACAGTACTTATCATTTTAGCCAAAACCAGTACTGAATGTATGAAGCAACAAAGTTAAGTGTGGTTTCAAAGTATTTTCATTTTACTTCTGCATTTAATTTTACAGCCTTAATATCTGTCTAAATTTTTATTTTGGATTGGAGTTGTTTGGTTTGGGTTATTTGTTGATTGGTTGGTTTGTCTCATTTTTTTCTTACGCATGTCCACAGCAAATCTGTTGTAACATCACTGTAAAACCCCATCTTCCTGTCACCATAAAACTCCTCAAAATACAACCATATCCCTAGGGCCAGGGTGAGAGTGAACCTTGGATATTCATCAGCATGTGTAGCAAGTTATGGACGGTGCTTTTGGTATTACAAAGTCAATTCAAACTCCTTATACTGTCTGCAGAAGGTAATTGAAATCATGTTGCTTTGCTTGATGTAGAGGCTTTGATATATGTTGTCTTCTACTGGTTTGTGTAGTTTTGAGTATTTGTTACTCAGAAATGGATAAAGAAAAGTAGGTGTTTAGATTCACAGTAGACTTGATGGCCAAGCTGACATTGCAGAAACCCTGTTGCTGCAACTGGTTTGAAATGGATTATTTGGTTTTGAATTACCTACATTGATGTATACTGGGTTATTCTGAACATGTGTTAACACAGAGGAATTAGGCTTCAGTGTAAGCATGACCTCTCTTGCAGTAACTTGCAGGCACTTTGAGAGGTTTCAGAAAAGACTATTATTCTTTGTTCTGTTACTGAAAAACATTGATTATGAGATAGCTGCACAGACTTGTGTTTGGACTTCATCCACCTCTGTTTTTAAAAGACTGCCTAATTTTGTTTTCCGTTGGAAATAATACTTCTAGTGGCTTGTCTTGCTGGTAGCAAATCTAATTTCACTTCTAAAGTGATCCTGTAGGTCTGGACTGGGTCTGTGCTGTTTGGAAACTCATATTCAATAAATGAAAAATTAAAAGAAAGATGGCAGATGGAAGGAAGTTACTAGAAATTATAAGAAGGTTTAAATGGTGCTGTGGTTCTTATTAGCCAACAGTCTGTGGAGTTTGGCTGGATGAAATGCACAGTCACTTCTTACAAACCCCCAAGGCATGCTTCAAGCAACTTCTTTCAGAATAAGAAAACTTGATTTTATAGGCTACTTTGTCAAGTCAGTGTATAAGATTTTCTTTAAAATGAAGTTTCTTTTAGATTGTCACATTGTTGTGTAAATGTAGAGCAATACTTCCAGACTCTACCTCCTGATCTTAATTTCTTTTTTCCCACATGCATTTGTGCCACCTCTGCAAATCCTCAAGAGGTCTTCTGACACTGGGCTGCCTTTCCTGTTTGCTTTTCATCTGTCTCTTGAACTTTTAGTCTATATCCTTTATACCACGGATATTTTTGCAAGTTTATTGTCCTCTATTTATACTGTGCCTCTTAGAGACAGTAAGAGGCAACAAATGATTGAATTTCACACAAATTAGACTGAAACCTTATTGCAAGCACAGAAACCTTATATGGCACAGAAAGGAACAGAGGGAGATTGCTGGGAGATGGGAGTACTTACCTGCATATCCAGAAGGGAAGAAGATACACAGGGATTTATCAGTGTTTGTAAAAATTAACATTGGTAGGCAGCCATGTTTTATGTCCTTCCATCTCCATGGTGGAACTTTAGAGGCTGCAGTGGCTCACTCCAAATCTGGAGATTTCCCTGAGATCCACCTTTGTTTTCTCCCAGGAACAGAAGCTGCCAAATATATACATTTCAACCCCATGGGAGAGAAGGGGTGAGACCTTACCACACATTGCCCCATGGTGATGTAGGTTTTGTGGCAATGAGAAAAAAGCCAAAACACACAGAAAAGGCAAGAGCCTAACTTAAACGTGGGGGAAATGGAATAACTCTTATTTCTATTTGTATGCTCAAATCTGCCCAAGCATTGCTCTGTGCATACCAAATCCTGCATCTGGTCACTGCACATACAAGAACACTACTTCTTTCTCCACTGTGTCTTTCTTAGAATAAGGCTCTTCCTGGCTTCCTAAGACAGATGCTGGAAATAGCAATTATTTTTGCAGGCAGCAAAGAGGGATGCAGAAAATAAAGGTCAAGAGTACCTGCTTCTTTTGGCTTTCAAAATAAGAAAAGTCAAGGCATGGTAAAATGGAATAAACTAAATGCCACTATTTTTTTCTTTGTTCCCTCTGTTTTTCCTAATGGTAACCACTTCTTTCCCCTGCCACATTCACCAACATTTTTTTTGGTTTATTTTCTTCCCTGCATTTGAGGTCAGCTGAGCTGGCCCATTCTCTCCTTAGTCTGGTAACTTTGGACTCTCAGGTCTCTATTAAGTCAGCAGCCCAAAAATTCCCAGTTATCTATTGCCACTGTGAAAATAACCTTTTATTATTTGACATTTTGTTTCTTTCCAACCCCAACCCTGAGGTTCTACATTGTAAACTCTCTTAAGCTCCCATCTTTCACAAATCAGAAAATACATTTACAGTGATTGAAGACCTTTCATGTACACCTGTTCTGCCTGGAGAAGTGGAGCCAGGTATGGAGGTATGCAGGTATGGATCTGTAAGCACCCTCTGATCTTTCTTCTCTCCTGTTGCTGGAATTCTGCAGGGCATGGGAGCAACACTGCCTTGGACAAAGAGGCAAACCACTGCCATGCAAGCAGCAGGGGCCAGCACCTCAGGGAGTGCTGGTTGTGATCCTGGCAGGTTTGTCTGTGTGGTTCCTATTTTTGTAATTAGTGTTGGGAGTCTTGTTGCTAGTTTGAAAAGCTGGCAATCAAAACACTGTTTTTTTTATCAAGTAGTTTTGATTTTTGGGTAGAAATTCGAGCAAGTGCTTTTCATCTATCACCAGGATACTACTGAATTTAGGCTGAACCTAGCTCAGGCAGTTGCCAGGACACTGTTACTGCTGCCTGCCTGTCAGTGGCTCAGTCTGGCTCTGGTAGGTTTAGTCCCTTTCTTTAAGAGTAATTGTTTACTCCTGGAGTTGAGAAATATCTAAGAGTTAAGTTGACTTCTCTTGCATTTCTAGTCATGACTTGCTAGGATGTAGTTCTAAAACCATGGGGTAATGCTGGTACCTGATTAACAGGTGACTTGCATATGTCCCCTTTGGTCTCCAAAGTTGTAAATATGTTGGTGAAATACTTTTTTAAAAACATTAGCATCCTTGACCAGAACTAGTAAAATTATTTCTCCATAATTTCCAAAATAAACAAGTGGAATTAAAAAAATTAGAAAGGTTGTTAACTGAGATAAATATTATAATCTAATCTTGGTGTGGTATCATTACTAATTATTGTGAGAGTTGATAGCAAGATGATAGGTAATGTCTGGATGTAAACTTAAGAGTGTTTTTCTCTCTTTCATTGATTCAAGGCTGTTCCACTTTCAGCCCCTAAAAATTAATATTTGCCTGTACAGTGCCTCATTTAAGTGAATGCTCATGCCAATGAAGCTATAGGGGATGTGACTGCCAAATGAAACTTGTCTCTTTAAAGGAACGCTGTCAATCAGTCTAGCTGCCGCTGTACTTTGCACAGCAGATGAGGTGAGGCTCAGGGCTTGGTTTCACAGTGACAGCATCCATCTGAGCTGTGCAGTGACACCATTTCCCTGCACTCTGTGCAAGAGGATCCTGGTGTTGGTCTCTGGCAGGGCTATATCCCTGGAGCTGCTTTAGTGCTCTTCTGAGCCTGGGAACTGTGGTTGTTTTTTTCAGTCCAAGGCTTGATTTCAAGGCCACCTCAGAATTCTTTCAATAGTTGTACAGCCTCCTTGATAAGCTGATATAGGCTGCTTTGGAAACATGCAAGATGTTTTGCATGTATGATTGTCAGGAAGGTTAATGCACCAGAATAAATTCTGAGCCCATCCAGATACACTAGATTATTTTGGTATTTTTGTGATATGGTAGGTAGCCTTTAAGCCTTTTGATTCCACCCTCCCTACTCTAGCATGAGTACTGTCAATGCCGTAAAGTTCATGAAATAAACTTTATTTCATGAAATAATAAAATTCATGAAATCACAAAGTACATGCAATTCTTCTGTGTTCAGAATGTCTGAACACAGGCTAATTAAATTAGGCAAAGGAAACAGTATTTCTTCCCCTCTGCAAGAGGCTGTGTAAATAGGTTGGGTCAAAGTGCCCAGAACTTGCTAACTCTTCTGGGAAAAGGGGCTGATCCTTTAGGACTTAGCATTTTAGAAGAATGTTATAAGAAGCATTTAGAGAGAATTTCAACAAAATCAGATCAGCCATGAACAGAATATGGCCCTTCAAAATCTTTGATACCAAGCAGATGGAAAAAAGAAAAGAATAAAACATGACTAAGTATTACTGAAGGCACATAGCAAATTAAATTATTCTGAACTGCAGCTCCCCTGAACTGGCTGTGACATGACTGGAGTACAGATGACAAGCTGGAATATTCAGTACTGAGACATAGAACAGATGCAGATAATAAGGTGCTGTCACATGAAAAACTATTTTAATTTAAAAGAGTATCTGGTGTGCATCCTTGTGCTTTTCATTGGGAATTTCTCCAAACATTAGGGGGAAGTTCAACCCCACCAGGATGATGCAAGGAAGAACACCTTGGCTGCTGAATGCTGGGGCTGTGACATTGAATCGAGACCAAGTCAAGCAGCTGGGCTGAAGGCTTGATGGATACACGTGGTTTGATTGACATATTTGGTGTTTAAGCAAGAGCTGAGCTCTGAAGATTGCAGTATTGGAGCAACTGGTGATAAAGCACTGAAAACTGCTAAAAGGAAAGTACGTGGTAAAAGACCTGTGAAGTCACCTACACTGAGCTTTTTCTTTATTTTACAATCATCAAGTGTTTCTTTTACTGTATAGATCTTAGTTCTGTGAGACAATCAGCAATTGGTTGGGAAACTGTTTGCTGAGGAAATAAGCCTCTTGTTTTCTACAATTAAAAAACTGATTCTTAAGTTTACTTTGTAGGAATTTTTCTAGATTCTTCTCTCATACTAAGAAATCAGTTGCCTGCCTTGTTGATTATTTGTGCTGAGAATCATCTTCACAAAGACTCTGGCTTCCTCTGTGGTAAGGTTTCCAAACAACCTACAGAGAGAACATTTAGGACAGACTGATTATTCTTAATTTCAAGTCAGTGATGTTAAGCCCTGTGCCTCCCAGGGAACATCCATGGACTGCTTTATTGTCCAGAGAAATGTTAAATTGGCTGTCTGAATTCACAATGATATTTCAGTGCATAGCAGCAAAGAATTACAAACTTCTGCATGTGACTTCAGAGTTTTACTATCATTTCCTTGTGGCAATAGGCAGTGGGATCATCGCTGCTATTTTTTATTCACTGAAGGCTTTGTCAGGAAATAGATGGAACTCTCACCAAATTGGAGCAGTAAATAATAGTATACACATGGGCTTTATTTATAACCTTGTAGTGTGGTACCTTCATGCTACAGCAGCTTGGTGACATTTTTTGAAGCATCAGTGTTGCATGGGGAGGGAACTGTTGCCCAGCAGGAACAATCTGCTGTTAGTTAAGGTAATAATGAATACCTAATAGAAGTTTTCCACCTGCAGATCAGCAGGAAACTAAACAAGAAGGAATAAATAATGGAACGAATGGTAGGACCATCACTCTCTCTTCCAGGGCACTTTGCCCTTTGAATTATCTGGGTAAGATCAAGTGTCCCTGTCTATGGAAATGTGTTGCCCACTGCCATATACCTGGGCAACACTACAAAACCCAAGCAAGATCCAAATGCCAACAGCTGATTCAAGTGTTTAGTTTTGATTTGTCAGGACACTCAAAGGACAGTTCTAAGGTAATGGGAAAGTGGCAAAAAATGCCACTGGGAGTATGTCACTGTGACTCAAGGTCTGTGAGCTATGATTTGCCTCCTCCTGACACCCTGGACCTGCAGCACCTGGTCATGGTCTATGGGTCTAGGCTGGAACTGGGCTGTCCTTTGTCACAAGGGAGTCTTGGGCAGGGCAAACAAAGGCAGAAAGCACAATGGGACTCAGATGTTGCTGGCTGATGAGTCTCCTATCAGAAGCCTATGAAACTGAGTCTAGTGGCTTGTGGGCCATGACAGCTCAGATGGGATGGGAGGGGACAGTCCAAATCCTGCTACACAGACAGTGTCTGTTTGTGCCTACATTCTTATAAGGTCACCAAAGAGAGTAGTAGACCTCTGGCTTGGTTTTGTCAAGTTATTAGAAGCTAAGAAGAAACAGAGAGAGGGGAATGCATCTCCATACTGTTTTTTTTTTAATCATGTAGGAGCAAAAGAAACCTCAAACATTAGACCTTGTCACGCAGGACAGAAACAGGATAAAAAAAAAAAAAAAAAAAAAAGTGAGGCATGTATGTGCTTACTGGTGTACTCCAAGGAGAATGTTTACTGGATGTCATAACAACTACATCTTTAGGCTATTATTCCTTTTAACAACAGGACCATCAGTGCTTATTATTTTAGCATTTTGCTTCAGCTAATGCTTTCAGGATCTATTTCCTGCAAATTAGGAACACACGTGTTACTATGGGAATATACAAGAAGGCACCTATTTAGACAATAATATTTTTATTTCAGGCTCCTTTCACTGTGAATTAAATGAGTGCTAAAAGATGCCATTTCATACTGTATGAGGCTGATGACACAAATCCTGTCTCAGGGTGGTTTTTATTACTTTTTCATTACAGCTTTTGTAGTTCAAAGACTCCTGTCAGAGCTTTGATGTGGGGAAACCTGCTGCGTTGTCATCTCTGGATACTGAAAGTGCATCACAGGGAATGTAGGTGGGTGCTGAAGACCTATTAGCAAAGACTACAAATAAAACCCTCAAGGATTTAATTTTCTTTGTGAAAGTTGCGAAAGATACTAGCTCGCCCTTGTAACGGTGGGTTTGTGGAGCGGGTGAATATGGATTTTTGGTGGGTTTTTGGTGGGGGTTTTGGTGGGGTTTTGTGGGGTTTTTTTGGGCCGTGGGGGCTGTGCCGCCGCCTGTAGTTCCCGCGTGCCCGCGCAGGGGGCGCTGCGAGCCCGGCGTTCCCGCCCGCAGGCACGGGGAACATCCGTGGTGCTGTGGGGATGTACCGGGAACATCCACGGTGCTGTGGGGATGTACCGGGAACATCCACGGTGCTGTGGGGATGCACCGGGAACACTGACAGTCCTGTGGGGATGTACCGGGAACATCCACGGTGCTGTGGGGATGCACCGGGAACGCTGACAGTCCTGTGGGGATGTACCGGGAACATCCACGGTGCTGTGGGGATGCACCGGGAACGCTGACAGTCCTGTGGGGATGCACCGGGAACATCCACGGTGCTGTGGGGATGCACCGGGAACATCCACGGTGCTGTGGGGATGTACCGGGAACATCCACGGTGCTGTGGGGATGCACCGGGAACACTGACAGTCCTGTGGGGATGTACCGGGAACATCCACGGTGCTGTGGGGATGCACCGGGAACGCTGACAGTCCTGTGGGGATGTACCGGGAACATCCACGGTGCTGTGGGGATGCACCGGGAACGCTGACAGTCCTGTGGGGATGCACCGGGAACATCCACGGTGCTGTGGGGATGCACCGGGAACATCCACGGTGCTGTGGGGATGCACCGGGAACACTGACAGTCCTGTGGGGATGCACCGGGAACATCCACGGTGCTGTGGGGATGCACTCGGAACACTAACAGTGCTGTGGGGATGTACCGGGAGCACTGACAGTCCTGTGGGGATGTACAGACTCCACACACGGCTTAGTTTATTCAGATAACTTGTGTGTATTCCATCCTGGAGGACAACAGACCGTCATGAGCCAGCCGTGTGCCCTGGTGCCCAAGAAGGTTCCCTGGGGTGCATTAGGAAGGGCATTGCCAGCAGGTGGAGGGAGGTGATCCTGCTCCTCTATTGTGGGGCCACATCTGGAGCGCTGTGTGCAATTCTGGGCTCCTCAGGACAAGAGAGACAAGGAGCTTCTGCAGCAGGTCCAGCGGAGGGCTGCAAAGGTGATTAAGGGAGTGGAGCACTTATTTTTAAATACAATTTAAAGCATAACTGGAACATCTCGTAGTGACAGGACAAAGGGGAATGGATTCAAACTGAAAGACAGTAAGTTTAGATTAGATATTTGGAAAAAATGATCACCCTTTACTAAGGATGGTAAGTTACTGAAACAGGTTGCCTGGAGTTGTGGATGCCCCATCCCTGAAAGTGTTCCAGGCCAAGCTGGATGGGGCTTTGAGCAACTTGGTGCAGTGGAAGGTGTCCCTGTCCATTGCATGGGGGCTGGAACTTGATCTTTAAGGTCACTTCCAACGCAAATCATTCTATAATTCCAGATAAAGACTTGTGTTGGGAAATACTTAGAACACACAGAGGTTCTGCTGGAATGTAGCTTTTACTTCACGATGGTGACAGCTTCAGGAGGTCGTTGCCTCTGTGGTGGTGGTAGTTAGCAAATTTCCTCAAGTAAACCATTGAAAAAAAATGTATTTGGAAAGAAAATGATGCATAAGAAACCATCTGCTGTTTTTGGTGATTTGTTTGAACCACTAAAGTAAAAATCACATTGCAATAATAAAAAGTGATGTTTTGTCCCTGTGACGGATGTGAGCACTCCAGTGTCAAGTGAGCACCATGACTTTAAATGCTGTCCCTATCCTTTCTGGTGTTTTGTTTTTTTTTTTTTTTTTTTTTTTTTTTTTTGACAGTGCAGCGGCCAACACCTGTCTTTAAAGCAGATGCTCCCACCTTGTTCTCCAAGGAGCTGTGTGGAGTCCACGTGTCCATCAGCACAGCCACACGAGGATGCCATGCCATGTTTCCACCAGAAAGGAAGCTGTAGCCAGGTGGCGTTCGGCTTCCCCCAGGCAACTAGTGACAGGATGAGAGAACCCAGTTTTACGCTGTGCCAGGAGAAGTTTAGGTTAGACATTAGGAATTTCTTCACGGAAAGGGTGACTAAACATTGGAATGTGCTGCCCAGGGAGGTGGTGTAGTCGCCGCCTGTGGAGGTGCTCAGGGAAGGACTGGATTTGGCACTCAGCGCCGTGATGCAGTTGACGGTGGTGTTGTCGTACGTAGGACTCGATGATCTGAGAGGTTTTTTCCAACCTGCATCTATTTAGGGGTGGCCTCTTCCCAACAGACCTGTGCCGTAGCTGGAGCAGGAACCCGTAGGAGCGCTGGCTGGCTGATGGATGAGACCCTCGCTTCCCTCTCCTCAAGCACCCGAGCAGCGATAGGACATGGGTTTTTCGGCAAGGGAGGGAAGCGGGAAGCGCTGCCCTCGTCCGCCGGGACAGCTCGCCGCGGCGCGGGAGCGTGAGAAGCCGAGAGCGCCGCGCCCCCTGCGCCGAGCGACCCGCGGGCAGCAGGGCCCGGGCTGCGGGAGCCGCCGCTGGGCGTTTGGGCCGCTCGCAGTTCCGTCCCGAGCTCGTCTCCGGGCTCCAGCTGCTCCCGGGAAAGGAATTCCAGCCCCAGTTACGACACACATCATCAGCAGCACCTGGAAGAAAGATTTATGCCAAAAAGCGGCAACGCCCGCCAGCTCCCTTCGATAGCTCAGCTGGTAGAGCGGAGGACTGTAGAGGCGCGGCCCGCGGGAATCCTTAGGTCGCTGGTTCGATTCCGGCTCGAAGGAGACGCTCGGTTTTGCCGCGCGGGGGCGGCCCCGCCGTTACTTTCTCACTCTTTTGCCGTCGGGAGCCGCCGCCGTTGCCGCGGGCGCGGGGGCGGCTCGCGGGCGCTCGCGGCGGGGCGTTGCGACGGGGCCGCCCCGCTCCCCCCGCCCCGGCCCCGTCACATCGCCCGCCCGCCGGCGCGAGGCCCCGCCCCCTCCCGCCCGGCGCGCGGAGCCGCGTGCGGTCGGCGGCGGCCAATGGGGCGTCAGTCCGCCTGCGCAGATTCAAACGGCGGCTCGCGGGGGGGAGGCTGCGCGCGAGATTCGGGCGGCACGGCCGAGCGCGCCGCGAGCGCCGGCGGCTGAGCCCGAGCGGCGGTGGCGGCGGCCGGTGCTGGGCGGCGGCCGGGCGGGCACAGGGCAGGGCAGCGGAGCAGAGCGGCCCGGAGACGGAGGGAAGGAGGGCGGCGGGCGCCGCCGGACCCCGCGGCAGCTCTGACAGCATCGGAGAGCGAGGCGCAGTAGGGGCGAGAAAGGGGCCGCTGCGCGCCCCGTCCTTGCGGGCAGCGGCCAGGCCGAGCCATGCCTGACGCGCCGGGGCCGGGCCGGGGCTGAGGGCGGCCGCCGGGGCGCTGCGGGCACCAGCGGGCCCTGGGAGGATCCCTGCCCGGCTAGAGGCATTCTGAGCCGCCGGTGCCCCGCTACGTTCCTGCCCGGCTGTGAGAGAGGGAGCCCGGGCGGCTCGGGGGCTCCGTGCTGCGCCCCGCGGCCGTGGCTGCCCCCCCTATGGTGCGCGCCGAGGATGGCGGAGAGACGGCGCAGGTGAGTGCGGGACCGGGGCGCTCTGCGCTTTCTGCCCCCCTTCCCCTCCCGGGCAGTGCTGCCTTCCACGCCGCCGTCCCGAGCCCAGGTGTCCCCCCGCGCTCCGGGATCCCGGCCAGGTGCTCCCCCCGCGCCCCGGGATCGCAGCCAGGTGCCGCCCCGCCCCTCAGCGCTGCTCTCGGCCTCCTTCCACCGCCCCGGCCTCGGCTGTCACTGCCCACCTCCCTCCCCCCTCCGGCCCCCGCGCAGGTATCTCCTTCGGACTTCTGGGCACTTCCTCTGGGGTACAAATCCCGCCTTTACCCTGGCAGCTGCTCTCACTTCTGTGCTTTCGCTCAGGTCGTCTTTGTTGTAGCTTACCTGGGCAGCTGCGCTTGTCAGTAACAGCTGTGTTGTCTCCGCTGTCGCTTTCCGTGCTGGTTATTTTCCTTTAGCTGGAGTAACACCTTTTCCTTTTCACCTCCCAACTTATTTTGGCGCAGCCTTGATATAAGGTTTGGGTTGTGGATTCTTTCCGTGTGTTCAATGGACCTACTTTTTCTCAGCTGATATATTATTTGACTGAAGATATCACAGTCTAGCCTGAAATATTCCTGAGAGGTCACGTTTTGCACAAGAGCTCTAGCAGCTGCCCTAGATGGCTTTCATACATCTTTTGTTATATTGACCTGAGAATGGGTGTGTCTTTGTTTTGTATTCAGAAGGTGGGTCTTGGAGAACTGTTTTGTCGCTATGGTTATTCCTGTCTTAAATCAGTTTCTGGAAAGTTACAAAGAAGTGTAGGAGAAGGATTAGGATTGGGAAAGGAAAGGATACTTGGTGAGTTATCTGTGGCATCTGGGGTTTGTTGTGAATGTGTACTTTTCATGGAATTGGGAGTGGTTTCAAAGTTACACATATTAAAACTGCTTTTGTGTTTTCCTCTGACATGGGAAAAATTATGAGAGAATATTTTTCTGCAAAGCTGCAACTAAAACAAGAAAACAATGCTTTGGTGTTCTAGTTGTGTAAGCCACAAAGGGCTTTGCTTGCAGAGGCTGACTGTTGAAGCTATCTGTTCTTGGCTCGGAGACAGCATGTTTCTTGGCACTCCTAATAAGCGTTTTGTAGTTTAAGGGACTTTCACCTGTGGTATTACACACAGTGGTTTCATTTTTGTCAAGTTTTAGATTGTATTATCTCTCCCATGGCTGTGGAGTGCTTTGATTTCATGATTGAAAGTACAGCGGGTTGTGGATAGCAGAGGAAGGTTTGGTTAGAGATCGGTAGCCCGAGGCGGATGTTGTGTCAGTGCCTGATGATGGTATCTCCAAAACTCAATCATTGAAGCTATGAGCTTTCATGAAAGTGACTTCAAGACTTTTAATCTAGGTGTGAAGTAATGACAAAGTGTAATTGTTTTGCACCAAATGGTATTAAGTTTAATCTCACATTCATTTAATGTTAAATTTCTCTTGGTTGTTACAGTTGCAAGCTTGATTTTTTTTGTTTTAATGGTCCTCAACTCAGAATTGCAAGGGCAGCTAGCGCAGATCTCACAAAATATGTACTTTATTGTCCCAGATGTCTTATTTGATGAAACTTGGTGGATGCCTTCCACTTCAGTGCAGTATTTTAGCAGTTTCATAACTGCAAGAGAATTGTCAAAGGAGCTATAACAACCCCATGTGTTTAAAAATCTTGTCTTTTTAATTGAAAACTTCAAGTGGTAGTCTAGTCAAGTAGTAGTCTTGATTTATAGTCTGTCACAGCACTGGTGTAAGCAAGACTCAGGACTAGGTGTTTGTTCAGGCGGAATGGAGGTGCCAGAGGGGTTGGTGCCTGCCTGGCTGGCAGAGGCACCGGTGTGGCTGTGGGACTCCCGGGGCAGGGCTCTGAGCTGCAGCTGCCCCAGGCGGGGCCCCCACCTGCTCTGGCACTGGACATGGAGCCCTGCTCCGCTCTTGGATCCCCGTGCACATGGAGCCCTGCTCTGCTCTTGGATCCCCGTGCACATGGAGCCCTGCTCTGCTCTTGGGTCCCCATGGCTTTTCTCCTTACTGGAGACTGCTCATGAACCAGTTTGCTCTGCAGTGGGCAAGGAGGTCATGTTGACAAAGGGCTCTACAAGAAGGCCTGATTTTAGTTATAAGTGAACTGTATGGCCTGCTTGGTATGAAATGGTATTATGAGAAGTGTACTTTGGTATTACAATCCTAAGATAGATCCCTGAAGTTTGTCGAATACCTGTGGACAAAAGAAAAAAGAGGAGTTGGTAGGGAGGCAGAAAAAACTGTTACTTCTGAGTTTAAGTTCTGTTTTTGTAAGTCTTAAGCCACTTAACACAAACCTCTTAAAGCATTTGCAGCTCATTTTTTTTTCTGAAAGTATGATGAAGAACTTGCTGTTGACCTTCCCACAAGTTTGCTGCCTTGTCTTTCAGCAACTCAGCAAAGTTTTAATTTGCTTATGTTTTACTGCTGCATCATGAAGCTAAGTAGGGCAAATGCTGATGTGGTGTAGGATGTAGAAACAAGTCTGCAGAAGTTGGGCACTTACTGTCCTGTGGCAATGCTTTTGAATAAAGTACGTCCTCGGTGGCTGACAGGAACAGACTTAATGGGAAATAACAAATGTGTAAGTGGTTAATCAGCGTGCTGTTCTAGAAAATTGCATGTTCTAGAAAACAATGGAGAGATCATCCATTGAATGTGTTCTTGGGACACCAGCACAGGTTAATTTCATTACTGGGGAAGAGTTTCTTTTTATACTTTTGATTAAAAAATTGAAGTATGAGAATAATTTTTGTTTAGAACCTGAATTTATGATATTTGTATCATGCTTTGTACCAATAATAAAATGGAGAAGAAAATTGCCCTGTGAAACTGCTTTTAATTTAAGTGATGTATTTGGATGGGAGTCCCTTCTTTGTGCCTTTGGTATAATTAATGCAGGGGCACAGCAGGTCTTGTAGTTAGAGCTAGATTTCCACATGTGTTTGAATTTATGCGAACATGAGTCACTGACAGAAGTTTAAGCGATGATTCCATGAAGCACTTCCCCGTGCCGCCTGTTTGGAAGGCTTTGTTTATGCAGGCTGTGGAGTTCCGCGTTTCTCCAGTAGATGGAGCGGGATCTACGCGGAGTCGCAGCGGTAGCTGGCTGTTCTGCGCTTTGGGGCTCAGCGCTGAGGCCCAAATTATTTATTCTGGAACGTCTGTCTTCAAAGATTTGTATCTAATTCCTGTAACACCGAGGCAACGCCTTTGGTCAAGTCAGGAGCCCACGTAAAATCTCAATTTGAGATTTACTTACTTAACATTCTTGCTGTGTTTGTTGTTTCACTTACGGAGGTGGATCATGAATGTGTTTTGCAGCCTAACACCACTCTGTAAGCTCATTCATGTAAAATAAAGATGAAAAAATGTATTAGAAATGCATGAGTCTTAAAAAGTAGTTTTTACTTCAAATTTAAATCTTGTCTTGGAAGGAGTTATCTGTCCAGTGTGTGGCCTTGAAATTAAAATTAATTTGGTAATTTGACCTGGTGGACTGCTAGAGGCAGATGTTGTGATCGTGCAAATCCCATGTGTCATTTTAGAACAATATGTACAGATTGGAAAAGCCTGCAAGTAATTAGAAAAAAAAGGTTTTTCAGAGATGTTTTAAACTCTTTTGATCTTCGCTGTCTGTTGTATTTTGCAGTGAGGAAGACGATGACTTTCAATATATGGATCATGACTATGAAGTACCACAGCAAAAAGGTTTGAAGAAGATATGTAGCAAGGTGAAATGGACCCGTGAAGAGGTAATACTTTTTTTTTTTGTTTTACTCTGATCCCTACCTGATCTTCTTAGCTCATGAAATATGTTATTATTTAGTATTGTATTGGGGTAGCATGTAAAATTTATTGGCTGAGGTTATGTCTTAACAGGATGAAAGGCTAAAGAAGCTGGTGGAACAAAATGGTACAGATGATTGGGCTTTCATTGCTAGTCATCTACAAGTAAGTTGAATCTCTGTTTCAGTTAAGTTCTCTTAATATTTATTTACTTTGGTTATATGTCTAGCTTGGAAATGAAGTGAAATAGACTCAGAAGCACATAATAAGAACTATTTTAGAGGATTCTTCTAAAATAGACTTGATCTAGTTCAGACCTTGAAGAATCTTATGGGGTCAGTCTTCAGTGATAGTCTGAAATGATCAAAAATGCCTTGTGTTCACACTTGCTATTTGTTTTCATTATGGAATTCATTCCTGTATCTTAGTGGTTCCATCACTCGTGGTGGCTCTATCCACAGTTCACAGGTTGCTTCTGAGGCAGTTAGGAGAGTGGGTTGCATCTGAAAGATTGCTTGAAAGGAGCAGGATTAATTTTTTAACTGCCATAGGCAAGGAGGCATGTGTGCTTTATTTATTTATTTGTGTGTGTTTGTTGGGGTCTTTTGTTTGTTTGGGTTTGATTTTTTTCTTACAGTGATGACTGCTTCCCTGAGGTAACGGTAGAAAGTACCTACAACTAGAATTGATGGTGTTTGTTTCTCTTCTGAACAAATGCTATTAAATGCCTGCTATAGAATATAAGGCTGAAATTACTTCCTAGAAGTGATATTGGATATTGAAATATTAGAAATCAAAAAAATTGGACCTCCTTCTGCCTTTGAGGTTCTTACAATATTATGTGGGATGGTGTGGTTGTATGAACTTCCACTGTAAGGTAAAAAAGGACTTGAATTCTAAATGATTAACAACTATAACTTTGCATTGTTCTCATGTTTTTGTGCAACTGTGATGCCTCTATTTTTTTTCCAAGTGGCAAAATATAGATAATCAGGTAATGAACTCAAAGCTTCTAATTTTAAGTCGTGTAAAACGTACCTTATTCCCTTATAAAAATCAGTGACATGAGTGGATGGCAGAGGAGAATCAAAAAGCTTTTATATTAAATTGTTTGAAAATACATTTGGTGATACTGATATGCAGGTGTAGTGTGGAGTTGCATTTAACAGATCTAACAGTTTAGTAAAAAATTCTCCATCTGAAAAAAAAAGTTTCTGGAGACAAACCTGTTGTTCACCTGGGCCCAAGTGAGGTTGAAAAAAACGTTCCCCAGTTATCATAGGAAATGTGCATAATCAGGTGCCTGCTGCAGAATCATTGATGTTGGAAGGAATTTCTGCAGGTCATCTGGCTCACAGCCCCTGCTCAAGCAAGGTCAGGCTGCCCAGGTCAGGGTTTGGGTTTGATTATCTCCACGGATGGAGCCTGCACAGCCTTTTTACGTGACCTAAATAATAGAGGCTGCCAGCCAAATAATAGAGGCTGGCATAATTCACACTTGTTACTGATGGTCTTTTGCTAGGAAAGCCAAGGATATCTTGGATTGTAAAGGCCCTCAAAATGCTGTGCCTTTAAAACCTCATTTCTTTGCTGGACTAGCACAGATAAACCTTCCCTCCATTCTGCCTGAAAAAAGTGAAGATGGCTTCAAGGTCACTCTCAAGAGTGAGAGTGTAGCTTGTAATCACTTGATTTTTTTTTTTTTTTGTGGCTAAGGCAAACTGAAATGATTATATTGTTTCATTCTGTCATTTGCTTTGCTCTTCTCTCCAAATCTTATTGTGATTTCAGAAATGTCTGGAAGATAAAAGCACTAAAAGGCCACAATTTAAAATGGTTTTGTCCAAATGGTAACAGCTATTCTATATTGAGTCTGTCTTTTACAGCTTCGCTTCAACAGGAAATGATGATGTTTTGTAAAAAACTGTAGTGTGCTTTTAATCATACAGTTATTACTTGTGATTAGCTTGAAGGTACTGTGAACAGTGTAATGTCAAGTGTCAGTGTTCTGGGTGGTTTTTCTGGTCTTGCAGACTGCTGCTTCTTTAACTTCATCTTAGGTAACACCTTTATTTGGTAGACAAGACCAGGAAAACCTTGCAATTGGTACTTGCTATCCAACAGCTTGCTCTGAAGCAAGACACAAATAATTGTGTCCCAGTGTTAAAAAAGTATGCTGTCCTGGGCCAGGCTCTTACCTGTATATTTGTGAGCATTTGACCAGCCTTTTCATATAGACAGCTTTTAGGAGGCTAAGTGAAGGTTACTTCTCTTTCATAACTGGGAACAATATTTCAAAAGATCCTTAGTGAAGCTACAGAAAAGCACCATCTGTCCTGACCAGCAAAAACAATCTTCTTTAATTAGTATATGTTAACTAAATGTGATCTAAATCTGTTTTCCCTAACACTCTAGTAAAGAGCTGAGAATACATTCTTTTGGGATTTAGCAAAAAGTGTGTTCTTTTATTTGGAAGGAAAAGTATTTCCTTAAAAAATTTCTCCCCTTATTTAAATTATAGATAATGTCAAAAATAGATCAACCACAAAGTTCAGAGAAAGTGTGGAGTAATGAGGACAAATATAAATTTTTCTTTAAAAATTAGTAAGTTCTGAATTTGTTTATCAAGTTACTACATTGAAATAATTAAATCAGAGCTTCATGCAAGGTTGGTTTTTTTTCCAGAGAAGATATTTTTATAAGCAAATGGAATAAGAAATAATAGGGGAGAATTTAACGATTATACTTAGAACAAATTTCTAAATAAGTCTTTTAATTTGAAATAAGCTAATAATTCATGCTAGAATGTATTTACAGTTTTATGTATTTGAGAGTATAACAACTACACTGCTCTTCTAAAACTGTTTCAGAATCGTTCAGATTTTCAGTGCCAGCATCGGTGGCAGAAGGTACTAAACCCAGAATTGATTAAAGGTCCCTGGACTAAAGAAGAAGATCAGAGGGTAACAAAAACTAGTTGATACTCTGCTCTTTAATAAAATTGACATATGAGTGCTAAGAATGTGTACTTTTTTTAAGTTCCATTTCTATGTAGTTGATGTCTGATGCATCTTGTGATGTGGATACTTTTATTACATTATGATGTGTGAGAAGAAAAAAATTCTCAAGTAGATGGAATGTTTGGTCTGCTCAAGCATTTAATTTCCCATTAGTGAGATTGCTGGCTGAATTACTCTAGCTTATCAAGTAGGGGGGGGATCTCTTTGTAGCACTAAAGGTCAAAGGTCTCATTTACATCTTTTGTTACTCAAAACCATCAGACTTGAAGGGTTTGGGAACTAAGGGAAATTATTTCATAACCTACTGTTACAACCCTGAGATCAACTCATTTGGTTAGGGCATAGTGCTAATAATGCCAAAATTGTGAGAGTGATTCCTGTATAGGCCATTGGACTCGATGATCCTTCTGGTTTCTTTTCAGCTCAGAATATTCTGTCAAACCATTTCTTTATGTAAAGAAGCTATCAGTGGTTTAGGCTCCTTTTTCACCTTCCTGTTGGTAATCCATACTGTAGCCTTTTGCCTGCACAACCTGAACTGCCTGGTAGGGAGATGCAAATACAGATTTCTTGTTGTATTTCAAACTGGTTTCTTGTTCCTACTGTTTAAAACTGTTCTAAATATTGTAAACTACTGTTTGCCAATTTATGAATATGGTCTTCCTCATGTATTTTTTTTACAGTTCTCAGTAGTCTTTTAAGAAAAGCTTCTACTCTGTAAAAACTCCCAACCTCCATTTCATTTCTAGATGTAGAAGTGTGGGTCTTTTCTCACATGAATATTGTTGAAAGTAGTCAAATGAAATGTTTACCTATTTCTTTTTTGCCCTTTCCGAATGTCAGCTTATGCAGTCAGTGATAGAAAGGAAACTTCCAAATGAATGTTTTCATCAGTATACACTTATATTCTAAATAAGAGAGAGAATTTGGAGTTAGTAATTTCTGATTTCTTGAAAAATCATTTTTAAACCCCCAAGTCACTGTGTGCCTCCTTAAGCCTAATATTAGTTCCTATTAGAATGCTGTTCTAAAATGTGTGTTTATCAGTGTTCTCAGCCTTTGATTAGGTAAATTAGGTTTTGAAATTATAATGTGCTTTCATCTATATTGCAGGTTATTGAATTAGTTCAGAAGTATGGTCCAAAGCGCTGGTCTCTAATTGCAAAACACCTGAAAGGAAGAATAGGCAAGCAATGCAGAGAAAGATGGCATAACCATCTCAATCCTGAGGTAAAAAAGTCTTCATGGACAGAAGAAGAGGACAGAATAATCTATGAAGCTCACAAGCGTTTGGGAAACCGATGGGCTGAAATAGCAAAACTGCTTCCTGGAAGGTGCTTTTCAACTCTGTTTGTGTTAAATGTTGGAATATGAAAAGTGCTCATCTCAGTACCCTTTCAAATCTCGTTAGTTAGAGAGCATCTGCTGAGATTACTTCAGAATATAGTTATCTTGATAGATGCTAAAAATCTTTCACATTTGACCTGTGTTCTTAAAAGGATGTAAAACCCATAAAAAGAGCTCTAACCATTTGAAGGTGTCTTCAGATTCCTCCTGATCGCTTAAAAACCCTCTATAATAGAGCTGAACTGAATTAACTGCAAGCAGTGGTAGAAAAGTGGTTTGATACCAAACTTGATCTCAAAGTGCCTTCATTAATATGCATTTGTTGGTGACTTTCCTGGTTTAAGATCTGATTTTTTTTTTTTTTTTTTGTGTAGCGCTTGTTGAACTGGACATTTGTAAAAGAAAATCTTAGTAACTCTCAAAAGTCCAGACCTAGGGGTCATGCTTTGCAAAGTTAGTTGGTTATCATGAAGTCTCTATGTTAAGAATTAATTGTATGCATTGTTTGCCTTATATTTCTTTCAGGTTTCACTGCCAATTTCTATGGTTGTGGAAAACAAAATTTTAGTGTGTGAACAGTTTAATGAAATAATTCTTTTACCTTGTACTGTTAACTGAAATTCAGCGTTAACCTGTCCCTTTCTGAATTCAGTTTGTGTTCAAGAGGTGACTGTCTAGCTATGCCTGAGGAATATCAGCATTTGTTACCTTGGTGTAATGAGGGCTGCATGCTTAAAAATGTTGTGTTTTGATGAAGTGCACAATCCACGGCTCACGATAAATGCTTTGGAGGAATGAGAAGCGACATCTAAAGAGAATTTTGGAGAGGGAAGATGAATTTGACAAAAGAATTCCTATTTGCTAGCTTGTTTGTTGTCAATAAATTGGACACTTAGCTAAAGACTGCTAAGGATCATAGATCTAGAAGATCTGAAGAGTCCAACACTACTGGGATGAAAAAGGCAAATACTTCTTGGAGTGCCCTTAAATGAGAACAGGGCTTTAACCAAGTTTCTGTGTACCCCTACCTAAGGCTAGGAATAATAAAACTAGTGTTTTAGACAGTAATGTAGTTATAGTCTACTCTTGCCTTAATGTTTGTTTAGTGTTTGGAGTGACTTCAGCCTGCCTGTCAAAATGCCATGCCTGTTTTATCCTATCCATGATCAAGGATGTGAACAGGTAGTAGGACATTCTTCCACAAAGCTGCACATAAAATGCAGAGTGGGGGTTGCAGGCTGTCAGTTTTAGAAGAGATGTCTTCTGGTAGCAAACACCAGCCAAAGTGCCTTTACTATGTTTTGGAACAGGGAGGTGATTTTCTTAGCTACCTACACTGCAAATTTATAGCAGAGAGGTAAATAACAGTGTTCATTAAATTATTCCACATATCTAAGAAAAAAGGTTCCTCATCATGATTACAGTCAGAACCAAGGCTTTCTCCTTTTCTGCTTTTAATTTCTGGCACACTTCAAGTTTAGTAGAAGGAAGTTCTAAAAAGAGTGGCTTTCTAGTCATTATGCCAAAACCCTGCTGATAACAGAACTTTCGGTCTAAGCTGCTGGAACTTTTTGAATTTGTGGCTTCAGATTAACCTACTGTACAAACCCTGTCAATTGTGTCATATATTAAATTTTGGGATATGGAAACCAGTACTGTTTTATGCTTTCATTTTAGGACTGATAATTCGATTAAAAATCACTGGAATTCAACAATGCGAAGAAAGGTGGAACAGGAAGGATATTTGCAAAGTGTTATAAAGTCTGAAAGCGCTAGCTCTGCTGAACTTCAGCCCCAGCCTTGTCTGACTATGGAACACTTGCACACTCAGAATCAATTTTATGTGCCTGTTCAGACACATGTAAGTTCAAAATTTAGAACAATAAGTATCTCCCAGTTTCAAGTAATTGATTTGGTTTGAAACAAGAAACACATCTGAAAGATTGAACATCTGTTGAGTATTTTTGTGATTTTACGGCAACTCAGGATTTGTAAACCATAAATAATTAATGTATAATAAACTAGAGTTCATTTTATATCCTCATTTTCTTGAGGGTTTGTAAAATGTTTTATGTCTTTTTAGATTCCAGCATATCAGTATGCCTCACCAGAAGGCAGCTGTCTAGAACATGCTCCATCTTCTTCCAACATAGTTCAGGTAAATTGTTAACAGCCTTCATAAATTAAGGAGTATTTACTGCATAGTATTATTCAGTAAATTGAAAAGATGTGTATCTTCAAAATGACTGTTAGTCTTTATCATTCACCTACATTTATATAGGTTCCTCTGTAAGTAAGCTTGCTAGTGTAGTTGGTAGTTTTATGCAGGGAAAATGAAGCTTTCTTTCTATATCCCAGATACATGATGTTTGTGCTTATTTCTGACAGAAATATGGCTTAAAACAGTCTACTTGTTAAATCTCGGGGCTAAATTGTGACCTATATTAGCATTACCTAGCTTACGAGAGCTTTAAGACAAGACTTTACTATTTATATTTATGTAATAAATACAACCCTATCCTGAAAAACTCAACTTACTGTGACTTACACTTCTGCCTGTGCTTTTTTGTTCTCATTTTATTTCTTTCTCACTGATAAACATCTTTCAATAAGTTGCCCTTCTGCAGCATTCTAAATCCTGAAGAATTAAGCAATTTTAAAACAAGTAGAAATTGGATATATTATTTCCTTTTGCTTTTTTGGGCTCACTTGGAATATATCTGAAATTCCTCATGTGGTGCAGAATGAATATAGATCTTGGTATCTAATATGATGCCTTGGAAGAATTCTTGTTTATTTGGAATTAGTAAAAGATGTAAAAAAAGACACAGGGAATAATACATGGATTTTTTTTTTGTGTTAGATAGAGGAATTCTGTAGAACTCTCTACCTAACCTGAAGTTTCCCTGTGCAGGTCATCTGTTTCATGTTGCATTTTCTTCCCTGATAATGGTATAGGAATACAAGTCACAACAAAGCCTCAATTGGCTTTTGACAGTCTGGATTGCCCTACACAGAAAAGTATAAGATACTTTCTGCTCCTTGAAGTACTCTCTTAACTAGTGATAGAATATATCCTCATCTATCTTTATAGCAATTATGGAAGGTGTTAAGGAGGTTAAGAACAAACAAACCAATCAAAACCAATTAACTAATTTTCTTTTCTGATAGTAGTGTTGGGATTACTTGTATAAATACTGTGTCAGCAAATGCTGATTTGAAACACTTTCTCACACACTTAGTGAGGATAAATAACACAGAATTGTAGAAGGAATGTGAAACCACAAACATATAAACAGTGTGCCAGCACTTGGTTCTAATTAAGATAGAATATAGTGACTTTAGTTCAGAAAGTGCTTTAGAACACAGATAACTTACAGACTATATTGGAATCCAGTTAAAATACCACCTTACACACCACTTTAACATCAGATCCATCTCCTGATAATTGGAGTTGTTTCAGTTGTGGGTGACTTCTGTACTACAAAATGGGATACAACCTGAACAGTTTTGTTCCCTCTCTGTGTAGATTCCTGTTAAAAATACAGCTGTGTTATAATGCAGAATCTTTCCTGTGAAGAAGTGATGGAAGTAAAAAATAGTAATGGCTTCTTTCTTAAATTTTTCAGCAGCCATTTATTGATGATGATCCTGATAAAGAAAAGAAAATAAAGGAACTTGAATTGCTACTTATGTCAGCAGAGAATGAAATCAGAAGAAAACAAATGTCTTCTGTAAGGACTGTAAATTTCTCTAAATATTTGAATTTGCATTACTGAGGTTAATCCTCAGAAATTCAGTAACGGTTGTGTGGTTTAGTGTGGTGTTTTTTTCACCTGACCCTCTAAAATCAAACCTATGGCTGTTGCATTGGAAAACAAAAATCTATATATTAGAACTGAGACAATGTATTTTTAGTGCAGTTTTCTAAACTGTGAAGACAGCAGCAATATGACCAACAATTTGGCAGTTCCTAAAACCCAGTATTTTAATCCTCTTCAGGAGGTGACATGTTTGATATCATTGCCATTCAGTTTTATGGATCGGCAATGTTGAGCCTCTGCCCAGTAGAGGTGAAAAATACATGGGTTTTGCCCCATTTGATTTCGAAATGTCCTGTAGATTATATTTTCCTCAAACTTCAGTGTGAGTGCTTGCAATACTTAATACCCACATTTGGACATAACAAACACTAAATAAATATGCACTGTACACAATTTGTGTGTAAATTCAGTGGAATTTCCCTAATTCTGTAGAATTAGGGTGACTTGCAGATGGCAGTCACTGATTTCTTCAGAGGGCTGGGCATATTAGACACCCAACTAACCCAACCATATTGATCACTAGTTTAGGTTACAGGTGAAATTCAGATTTTATGTGGCAGAGTTATTCCTGCCATTCTTTTGAAACAGTGCAGTCTGCTTATCTAATAGCATCTGGTTTGCTTCTAGATTTCCAGTGAAAATGAAAATTTGTTTCTTCAGTACTAAGCAGTCTACTGAAGTGGGATAACCTTTTAGAAGTTTACTCAGCTATTAATGCAAAATCTGCATTAAAAAAACCCACATCAAACAAGTAGTATTTCACACTCTAGAAATATTTTCTGATCTTAAAATTAGAAGTTCAGTGTTCTGTACTGAAGATTACTTCATATACTGGTCAGGTACACAGGAAACTTGCATCAGAGATGGCTTCCAATACAGCCCATAGTTACCTAAGTTGTGAGTGTGTATAAGATATGAATGTGAGGTAAGATAAAAATCTTACACAATTTGAGAATGTTGAGCATGTTAATGTAAAGAGAAGGCTAATTTTTTAAATTGAAACAGATAATTAGTATTTAAAAATGCCAAAATTAATAGTTATGCTTAGTCTTTCCACACACTACTTTTTTTCCCACTCTGCAGTCACATAATTGACTCTTTTCAGCCTCTAAGTTGAATAAGATTAATGTGTTTCTTCACAATTTTTTAGCAAGCTGGAAGCTTGTCTTGTTGGTCTGGAAATTTTATCATGGAGGATTGTATGCCTAATACACTAAGTAGCCTTGAGGAACAAACAAGTAATTTCTACAGCATGGATGAGACCCGCATCACACCTGTTCAGCAGAATTCACCACCTAAGTACTTGGGTGTAGAAGCAAATAGAATGTTAACACCTCTACAGACCATTCCAGAATTTGCAGAGGCACTAGATCTTATGGAAATTGTAAGTTTGTATTCCTTGTTAAAAATAAGTTTTTAATTAGGAGTGTCAACTTACACAATACGTGTAAAATACTCTTAAATTATCATATTTTGTGCTTGTCTATAATTTCTGCCTTATCAAGTGCTTTATTGCCTGTTTTAAAAGAATTGTGTCTTAAAATATCCAGTGTTTTATGACTGTATGAAAGACACAGAGAATAGTTCAGTATATGGCTTGTGGAGGTAGAGGGCTGATAGCTTGGCCTGGACATTGTGAAGTAGTCTGGGATAAGCTGCTCGTGTTTTGCCCCACGGCACAGGATCCGGTGGCATGGAGCGATACGTGCTTTGAGCTCTCCGAGGCCGTTGTGTCCCCTGTCAAGCCGGCCCCAGTGAAACTGATGCGGCTCCAGCACAGCGACGGGGCTGCCGAGTGCCAGTACAACGTGGGCGTGATGCTCGATGGCAAAAACCACAGCAACATCAGCGGGGATGAGGAAACCGTTTTTTCATCAACCTCAAACTTAAGCAAGTTCAGCAATCCACCTGCTATCCTGAGAAAGAAGAAGAGATTGCGTGCTGGGCAGTCCCCGGTTCCTGAGCTGAACGACGGCTTGTGCAACGATGCCGTCAATGTGGCACTGAAGCGCACGCCAGTGAAAACACTACCGTTCTCTCCATCACAGGTGAGAGTGTTTGTAAATGCTGCTAAATGTGAAGACTCTGCTGGGTGGGTTATAAATTGTAATAGTTTCTTCTCTAGTAGTGCATTGTAGCCTAAATAAACATGTCAAAAAAATTCTTAAAACATCTGCATAAGGGTAAATATATTAAAAATATACTGTTAAACAACCTCTGTTTTGAAGACTAATGGGGAGGGCGGTAGCAGCAGTGGCAACCTGTGTCTCAGCTCACACTTTCTCATGCAAATAATTGTTGCTAGAGAGCTTTTGTTTCTGTGACCTAATTAAGGAGTGGGGATTTTAAGAAGAAAATCAAGGTTTCAGCAATAAGTGTAAGTCGAGAATAGAGTATTGGGATTTGTCAGTAAAAGTCTTTCAGATACGTGTATATAATTTGGAGGGTTTTGCTGTTCAGCACAATGGTGAAATTTTGTATTGTAAGGTTGCTTTTTTTTTTTTTCCTTCTTGTGCTTAGTTTTTCAACACTTGTTCTGGAAATGAACAATTTAACTTTGAAAATCCTGCATTTACATCAACTCCAATCTGTGGGCAGAAAGTTCTTATTACGACTCCTTTACACAAGGAAATGACACCACAAGATCAAAAGGAAAATGTGGGGTAGGTTTATTACATTAAACATCTGGTGGTGTTATTAAATTAAAGTTTAATACACATGGGGTAATGCTATGGTGATCTCAGTACTTTCAGATGCATGGTGGTGGTATCTGTTTTGTAAATGAAGGTATTATTTTAAAATGTTTCTTACATTAATTTTATTACATTGCTAATGATAAAATATTAAAATGTTAAAATGCACGTATGAATGTTTTTCTATGCTTGAATAGTTTTAGAAGTCCCACAATGAGAAGATCTCTTTTGGGTTCAACACCAAGGACACCAACTCCTTTTAAGAATGCTTTGGCTGCTCAGGAAAAAAAGTATGGTCCCCTCAGACTTATGGTATGTGATTATACTTTTTCTTTGTTGCAGTCTAAATGCCCTCTTGGTTTTGACGTATTGGAAGCCTCAGTGTGATCTTAAAAAGCATTTACTTATCCTAGACAACAGCTAGAATGTGGATCAAAACCACTTTGGATGTGGTTGTTAGACTTGTATCCTTCAGTGTAGTAGAAGGCATGGTCTTCTTGAATAGTAATTTAGTACATATAATCATTTGATCCACAGTAATCTTAAATGCCTCAATTTCTTGTTTGTGAGTTGTTTTAAATTTGCATATCCTTGCTAAAACTGTATCTCTTACAAGGTGGCTGCATAAATGCCTGAAATTTAATACTTTAGGATTCTGTTTTTTCAAAAGAAAAATTATAAATCAGAGAATGAATGGGTGTGGGTTCTCCAGCTGGGTAATCTGGTAAGAGCAAACTGCTGTAGTTGAGTATGACTGACCTCATTATTTTAAACAACTTTCACATTTCACTTGAAAAACTGCATTATCTTTGAATCCTCTATGTAAGAGCTATGTAAGAGCTGAGTTGTTCTTTGATTTTGGTGCTTCTACAGCACTAGGACTGAAACTAGGTGTTTACCACAGTATGGTCATCTTGAGTGATGTTTGCAGTTTTCTTCATTCTAAATCCCAAAATTTTAGTATAGCAGTTCATGATCCTCTGATTCAGCTGGCTGTCACACCCTTTTTTTTTGTTTGGTTGACTATGGATAATGTTACCTTTTTTTGTTAGTTTGTTCCAAATGAATTAAATTTTTGTTCTCTTCCTAGCCTAGCTAAGGTATGTTAATGCATAATAACTTTTGGAATTCAGGAGACATATGCTCTTCAAATTCTGAAAATATTCCAGCCAATATATATTGACTGCTTCTTTTCTGCAAACACAGAAGGTAGCTCAGACTTTGCCACAGGGCTTGGCACCACCATCTGTGTTACCCTATAGATTCACAGTCCCTCACTATGCAAATGGAGTGGTTTGGCATTCCTGTTTCTGTCCACTATTAACCTCCTGTTCAAAATCAAATTTTGAGGGCTTAAGGGAATTCTTCTCCTGTTGGTACACAAAGGAGCCATCTGTATGGCTTCTGTGAAATTCTGTACTGTACTTAGGACTATCAATGTCTTATTCAAAGATTTGTGCTAAAATTGGTATAAATTTATTTCACAACAACAGTTACACATTTCCAGTACAGTGTTTTAATATGTTTTTATGCATGTATATATACATATGTGTTTTAGGTAGGTATTTAGTATATATAAATCACTTTTATCCCTTTTATCAGTGGATAACCATTTGCAAACAAATAGTTGGTCTTCTTCAATGCTGCCTTGCATTTTTTGAGGCATTGTGTGCATATATATGTTTTATCTGGCTAAAAATAATGTGGAGTAAAATGAACTTGAAATAATCTTCATAGCCTTGAAGTGTAGCCCTGTGATTTTTAACTACAGTAGCTTAGGTCCTTTCTTGCTATGTTTTGCAAGATCTCTTTTCTGGCCTACAGTAGCTGAAAGTAGAATGTTGTAAGAACTGGCCACTAATAGACTTCCTGTATTTTCTTCTTCAATTTTAATTAATGTTTAGTCACAACCGCTTGCCTTCTCGGAGGAAGACATTAGGGAAGTTTTGAAAGAGGAAACTGGAACAGATATATTTCCCAAGGAGGAGGATGACGCTTTGTATAAAAACTGCAAGCAGGAGGTAATATGACAATAGTAATTTCAAATAGGTAATACCTGCTTTGAAATAATATTTTACAATTTTTTTTGCAAAATGTTTATTTCAGCACAACTTTTCTAAAAAAGTCAGAAAATCACTGGTCCTAGATCCACAGGATAAAGAAGAGGTTGGGGCCCAGCATTTGACAGAAGATAATAGTTTAGATGTACAGGTAAGAATTAAACTAAACTAATCTAACTGAAGAGCATCACTGGCAGCAATATTAATATGGAACTGTGTATCTTTTGTTCTGCCCACTAAAATAAATTTTTGGACTGAAGTTGCTAGATTAATGCATCTAGAAAGTGAAAAGTACCTTCAGTTTCAGATATTGTTTTAAGTACATAAGAAATAGGTGAGCATTGGGCTTGAATTCATGCATGAATTTTTCCTTTCAGTCCTTCAGAGTAGGTAAAATAATGTGAATGTAGCAAAGCTGTTTCCATGCTGGTTGCCTAAAACCTTTAGCATACATATCATGCTGAAGCTTTCTGTAATATACCTGGAAGATGACATTTGCTTCTGTGCTGTGCATGCTTGACAGTCTGGCAAATGTGTTCTGAAAATACCTAATTGCATATTAGAGAGCATGTTTTTCCTGCTTCACATAGTAGGGGAATACTTTAACAAATATCAAGCGTATAAAAGATGAAGTTTGTGTGCTTCCTCTGCCTAAAGGAATTTGAATACTTCTGCCTCAACAACCAGGACATGAAGAAATCAGATATGAGGCTATTTTGATCCCTCTTTCCTTTAAAAAGAAGCTTAATGATTTTTCAGTTGAGTAATTGAATAGCTTACTCTTTAGTCTAGTGGGAAAACTCAGTTCTGATGAGTTCTTAATGCATGTATGTGTTTAATGCTTAAAGAGTAAATGTCTGTAATTCTTGATTAGATTTAAGGCTATATACAGGATGCAGGAGCCAAATTCCTTAAAAAGCCAGAGTAAGGTGCTTAGGTCATACTCCTTTCTAGCTGGTTTTCTAAATTCCCTTCTAAAGTGCCTCTTAGATTCTGTGCCAAGCCTTTGAATCTTCCTGCTGGGTATTGGGTGCTCTGCCACCTAGTGGGAATTGCCAGCTTCCCCAGGAACGTCTTTTGGGAGGAGCAGCAGTGCTGCAGCCATTCCAGTCATGACCAAAATGCCTGCTGTTCTCTTAGTGCTGTCTTGTTATGACACATTATTGTGGATCACTGAGTCCAGGTTAAGATACACCGTGATGTTTTTGTCTATTAAAAGCTGGGGACTGGGGAAAAATTGGTTTTTCCTGCATTTTTATAAGGAGTGCTGGTGGAACAAGAACATTCACTCCTAGCAAGAGAGATAGTGGTAATATCTTATTTAAAAATGAAAAATATGCCAATCTTTAAGTTGAAATTGTGTGTCCATGTGATGATAATTTAGGAATAAGGTCTGAGGAAGAATAAATACTTAAAGGTGGTTTAATGCAATTTAATGGGGTGTTTTTGTAAGCAAGCAAATACTTTGCCATTGTTACTGTGAACTAACTTTTGGTCTTTAAAATTGACATGTATCTGTCTTCCACTTTTGTATACTGAAGCTGAATTAATTTATGTTTTTTTTCCATAAACATTACCAATATATAGAATTCTTCTGGAATGATCCATCCAGTGCTTATTTCAGTTCTTAAAGCAGTTCCTCCCCCTAAAATTGATGTGATACTACTTTTTTGACTCTAGTCTCCTTGTCCTGACTTCCTCAAGGATTGTCCTAGACGTGAAAGTGAGGGTTTTTTTCTTTTAAACTGTTCAGTGGTTGCCACCTTATCAAATCTTGTTCTTAACAAAATATATTAGAGTGGCATGGCTTTAGAGTAAAGAAACTGTCTACTCAGTGACGCCTAAACCGTGCTTCCAGCTGCTTGTTGTACTATGGATCCCAGTATGGACAGGCTAGTTCTTCATATACTTCATTACATTTTCTTTTCAGATTCTTTCTTAGGGTCTTTCTGATAGTATTGACTTTATTTACATTTTGGCTTCTCTGAAGACAGCATTTGAAGTCTTAATGTATTAACTACTAATTATTATTCCTGTTCTCTACTCTCTTTTTTGTCAATAGTCAAAAAATGCATACACCACATCTTTATTAATGACACCATTGTTGGAAATACAGGACAACAGATGTAACCTGACATCAGAAAAACAGGATACAAATCCAGCAAACAAAGCAAATGCAGTAATTAAGAAGAAACTGAATACATGTGCTACAAAAAATGTCAAAATGGAGAAAGCTCTTCAGGTCTGGATGCGAAGAATTCTGTTCATTCTGTTAGTGGGTTAACAAAGAAATTCTGTATTGCTTTATTTCTGTCTTGCACTAATATCTAGAATTGTTGAAAGCAGTGATCCAGTTTCAGTGTTTCTGTGATTCTTATTTCTTGTAAGTTGGTCATTTTTCTGCAAAGTGTTTATTCATAGCTAAGTTCTTCAAACACAACCCTGATGTTTCACACTTTGGTTCAGTGAAACAAATTGATATTTCACTAAGATTTGTATGTGGGAGGTAAAAAAAACAGGGTAGGGGGACACCAACAAAACAGGTTTGGGTGCCCAAGACCAAGAGTTAGAAAACTTGACCTGGTGCAAACCAAACTTCTTTAGGACTTTAGTTTCTCAAATTTGTCTGGTGCTTACTCTTCATAATAAGCCCAGTGGGATTCATTAAGCAGAGTTTATCCACTGATTCTGTTTGGTAATTATTCTTGTAACAGGCTTGTTCTTTTACATATGTATATTTTCCGTACTGGTAAAACCACTGAAGCTAGTTTTCCCTCTGTCCTGATCACCAGCTTTAAGAAGAGATTTCTTTGACCTGACCAATTCCAGTTTGTCCAATAGGGAGCTAATGTATAAGGTATTTTTGTCTTCTCAGAATATCTACTCTGTATTAATAAAAAAATTTTGAAAACCCAGAAGACACGACACCTGGAGCCTGATCTTCTACATTCTACTTAATTGCTTTAACAATTATGCTTTTAAGTAGAGAGACAACAGTATTGCTTTCTGATCTTATGAGGAAGAAGAACAAAGTTCATGTAATTGTGATATTAAAAGTAAAACAAAAAATTAAAAAAAATTCTTCTGCTGTGAATTGCAGCAAAGGTGAATACATCTATCTGACCCAGAAGTATGGTCTTCAGAATACTTAAAAGGGGAGCTTAGTCATAGTATACTCACAAATATTTTCATTGAACCATCTTTTTTCCTTTTTCTCTTTCCTCGGAGAAATTACCTCTCAGTTTTGTGGCCTCTAACCCCAAGTCCCTTCCATGAATCAAGTTCTGCTAAATTTACAGAGAAGCTCAAACAGCTAATTTTCTTTGTGAATCAATATGTGGAACTGATCCTTTGGATCAGTTTCCAGCTCCATGTGGGAGGAAGAGGATCTTGCATTCTTCATCATGCTACAATCAGCCAGTGTCAGATCCAATTTGGAGCTGAAATGAATCAGCTTGAGATTCAGTACCTTATGTGAAGATGTAAGCTTTGCTTCATGGAAAAAGCAGGACTAGTAGCTTAATTGTTCTTCCATTCATCATTGTCATTCCCAATTCCTTTGCTGTTTCTAATATATTCCCCAAAAATCTGACCATTCTTCCACAGCCGTCACTTGTTTCAGTGAAATTCTCACAATCTTCTTTTTCAGTTCCCAAATCATTTTACCTTCCTTGGTGTCTCCAGACAGCTGTCAGTAATGTGTTTTTCTGCCCGTTGAACTTTGCACATTTAAAGAGGAAGATATTCAAAGAGAAGATAACTTAATTAGCTTCCCTTTTATGTATTAATTGTTGAACTGGTTAGACTCTCTTGAAGAATGTTTTTCATTTTGTGTGTTTGAACTCAAAGCATAACCCAGATGCACTGCTGGGGAGCTGTATTTAAGGGGTGATGAGGGAGCTTTGTCACAAGTTTTAGGTACTGTACTGTAGAACTGGATCCTTCTCAGTAAAATATATTATTGCTAGGCTTTAATAATTTAGTACTACTCTGAAGCATTGTATGAGAATTGCTTAAGTATTTTAGTTTGTTAAAAGAACCTTTTTAATGAACTTTATTTTATGCAGCCAAGTCGTGACTGGGAGGCAGTTGTTTATGGAAAAACAGAAGACCAGCTTATCATGACTGAACAAGCAAGAAGGTATCTGAGCACATACACAGCTACCAACAGCAATTCAAGGTCTCTGATACTGTGATGGTCACTGCAACTGACAGCCATCTCTTTCCATTGAAACTGAAACAATGTTGAAGGCCATTCCCGTGCCATACTTGGGAATTGAGTCTTTGAGAGAGTCTGCCAAGGGAAACCTTAAAGCTACCTTAAAGCTTCCTTTCTTCTTCTGACTGACAAAGAACAGACACGAAGCTCTTGCATTCTTTACGAAGGGATACCGCAAACAGTTCTGCAATGAATTTTTTTAGATATTAAAAGAGTAACCCCCTAAAATATAAAGAAGGGTAAAATACATTGCAGTACTGACAACATACAGTTTTTAGGTCTATTTTTCATATTTATTCTTTTGACTTGCATCGCTTTTTTATCTGTTAGAGCATTTTCAATATAGAGTAGGTTTATAGGTTGTTACTGGTTTCCAAACGAGCAACATACATGACTGAATGTGCTTTTGCTTATGTAGCATTTTCTAGTATATAAAGAAACACAATGGAAAGGAGTACAAAGGAAGGATAGAAAGTTGCACTACTAATTTTTTTTGGTATGCTGCAAAACAATGAAATTAACTACAGTGTTAAATATATTTATTTGCAAATGGTACTAGAAGTAGGCAGAGGGGGGTGAATTAAGTTTAGTGTAAAGCATCAGTATTTTCTTCATAAATCTCAAACTGAGATGATTGTTGAATGTATTGTACAGTATGTAGGAACAAGCAAAATTTTGTAAATTGGAAAGGAGTCTGTTTTTATAATTTATTTCCATTTCAAAGCTTAAATGTAGATATTTATATGTATGCAGGTTGTCTAGAGGCCAATGTTGTTTCCTGTTAAAACAGCTAAGATGGAAAAAGGACAAGTTTAAAATATATGAAATGGCAGAAGAATTACAGTGGTGAAGTGTAAAAATCTATACTGTATGTTACATCTACATAAGATTGCACTATAGCCCTAAAATCATGTTGGTCTACAACATAATTACAAGGTATTCCTATATTATACAGCAACTGTTCCTGTACCTTGTTTAAATATATTTAGAAAGAAATGGTGGGGTCTTATATGTGACCGAGGAGTACTTTGTCCTGCATAGGAACTAAAAACGAATGCATTTACAATATGTATATTTTATTCCTTTTTTTTTTTTTTTAAAGAAACTTGGCACCTTGGATCTCAAAACAATTTATCTGCACTTAACTTTGACCATTATATACTGACTAAATGTTTGAAGAGCAAAGAGAACATTCTTTTATTTATGAAAAGTCTTTGTCCTTATTTAAAGGTATACAGGTCACAACACTTGCTTTAGTTGCCTATTTTAGGTATTTGCACTTATTTTATGTCTTTATTTTTGGTTTTGAAGGAATGTTTTGGTTTGCTTTTGTTGTAGAGATTTTTATGTAGTTAATTTCGAGCAAGTTATAATGGAGTGCTCTCAACAGAATACTGACAGGTAAATAGAATTGTACACTGTAGTTTTAGTTATTTATAATTCAAACACTCTTCCTCTCCACTCCCGGGTGTGCTGCTACAGATCGTGGCAGAATCGGCTTGCTGCTATGAGAGATGGAAAGAGCGAGCATCATATGCACTGTATGTAAAATTACACGATGTCAGGTTCTCTAGTTAACTTAATGAGATCAACCAGTACTATGCAGGGTGTGGAAAGTGTTCCTAACACTTTAATATCAAAGATGGTAGAGAAGAATTAATTAATGGAGAAATTTAACACGTGATGGATGAGCGGCACAAGGAAGGTAATGGGTTCTTAAATTTTTTAAAGCATCTCAAAGCTTATACAATCCTTGTTTTTATGAGCTTTTTGATATTGGCTCTGATAGTAATTGGCACAAACATTTTTAGCAGTTTTTAATTCACATAAAAAATTTCAAGGGGGGTGGGAATCCTATTATAAGCAAGGGATCAGAAAATGCCCATCATGCCAGGATTACTCCTCACCTAGCAAAATTTAAAGGAGTCAATTGGAATTCTTGGCAGTACTAGATTTAGGTGTGCATTACCAGAATGGATTTAACAGCAACATGTAATGCTGGAGACAACATTTAATTCACAAAAAATGAAATCAGACATTAAGACAGAATGACTATCTAGAATCTGGGTGGTATATTGAAGTAGAAATGGTATCATCAAAGCTACCTATACCAAGTTTAAGCATAGATTTATGGTAAGTAGTCATAATTTGTGTTGGTATTGGTTGGGTCGTTTAGTTAACTCCTACTTTGTTGCTTTAGCAGGAAGGTTTTAATCTTTCATATGTCAGGCATCTTATTACTTTTTAAATGTTGTGTGCATTTGCATTTCTTTCAGTTTATAGGTAAATTGTACATGCAGCAGCCAAACTTGCATGAAACCTAAATACATATTACACCATATTTTTGTTCTAAGGTTTGACATAATGTGCAACAAATGCCTTGTTTATCTTAGTTTTTGTTGTACTACAAACTTTTCTTTTATGTAAGAGGATCTCACAATACAGACCGCGTTAATGTCAGAAATAAAGCATCTATGTACCAGGTTACTGTAAGTGTCTTTTGTTTGAAAGCTGTAACACTCAGTGCTCTTAAAGCAACATGTATGTATGTGTGCCTGTGGAACTGCAAGAGACCTGTGTTTTCTGGCCTGGGCAGAGACAGCAGATGTGGAAATGAGTGGGTTACACAGCAGGATGGAGTCCCTTGGCAGTGCCTGCTTCAATCCCACTGGCATGTAAGCCTGCTTGTATCTGATTATCAGTTTATATTTGTCTCTCAAAGCTGTAACACAAATTTTTAGGTATAGAAGACAATTTGAGTGATGAATACTGATAGTGTAAAGCTCTAGTTACATTCCTTTCATTTGTAGGATAGGGGTATTTTAGTATGTGTGCCTGAGTCTTGGGAGGTAAATGCAAGTGTAAGCTATGCAGTATGATTTTTTTTTTCCCCTCCCCTAAGTAGTTCTCATATACATGTATTAATCTGAGTTAGTGTTAGACTTAAACTCTCTTGATCAAAACATGGGCATTCAATGCAAAATTTCAGTTTCCTTTCCCAGTTTTCTCACAGTATAAGTGATTACTAAGGTAATCTGTTGAAGGAAAAGGACAAGAGGGACTAACATGAGCCACTTCTTCAGAAATAGGTCCTGGTAATTTGTATCATCTAGCTTTAAGCTGTATGAGCAAACTCTTGACTGTTACAGGGGCTTTTTGGGGGATTTGGCTGTCATAGCCACTGTATGAGTAACCTGCAGACATGCTTGTGTTTGTTTGCAAGTGAAGTTTTCCATCACTTGGGACGAGTGAGGTGGACTGACTAGAGCTGTTGTTTGTGCTGGCTGCTGATGTCTGAAATGGGGGCAAAGTATAGGTAGAGGAAAGCAAAGTCTAGTAATGTAGCAAGTTCATTTTTCTGTATTGAATTTCCTCAGTGAAACAAAGTGGAGCAGATGGACAGCAAATAAGGAAGGTTTGGCAGGAACTACAATGCCAAGATTGTAGATTTTTATTATATGGAAACTCAGGAAGCTTTCTTATGAGTCTGACTTATTTGGAGGAAATGGTCTTTAGGAATTGATTGGTGAGAATAATCCCAGTTCCTACTGCTGTTAATCAGATTTTGCATGAGAATGACTACTAGATTTGCACCAAACTAAAACTGATCCAATGCTGTGAGTGAATCAAGCTTTGTGAAATAAGGGTTTTAACACTGAATGTTCATGGACCCACACCAAGGTTGCACCATACCTTGTGTGACCAATGCCAACAACTAAAATTTTGAAACCAAAATGGATCCTTGCATTTGGTTTTGTGACAAATACTCTGGTAAAGGTTCAGTACCTAGACAGAAAATACACTGATGTTTTCTAATGCTAGACCTCATGTAATTTTTTTTTTCCATAAGTTTCCTTGACGTTGGATAAGCTGAAGCTTTACAGGCTTAAATGCTTACTTTCATGAGGAAGCTGTGGATTACTGTTTCTGAGCCAGCAGAGCCAAAAGGTTGGTCCCTCTTGAAGCTGCAGCATACTGGTGTGTGTGGCTTCCCCTGGAGACAGCCAGTTTATCCCTTGAGTGGGTTGGATTCTTGCCCTGCAGCTGAAGGGAACAATGGGATCCTTGTAGTTCTGCTAGCATGATGTGTTGGAAGAACAGGTAAGCTTTGGACATTTATACACAATCCTACATTTTTTTATGAAGCAAAAATCCAAATGCTCATACTAGATCACCTTAACAAACTTCAGTAGCGCAGCTTCGGTTTGCTTCTGGAGTAAGAGATGTGCAATATGGCATTCTTCAGTTTCAGCTTCTGCTGGTGGTGTGGTTTTCTTTCTTAATTTCATTTTCTTGTGCTTCATTGCTGTGTGTGGTTTTTTGAGGCACAGAACTGAAAGGAGCCTTCTGACAGTGCCCACTCTTGGGCTGTATCACCCCAGTGATGCAGTTGCTATTGCAATGGGAGTTCTGTCTACCTGCTACTATGTATTACAGAAATGTTGGGTTCTAATTTGGGTTTATTTTTAGAGTCCTCTGGATTACTTTACCTGACCTCTGATTTCCTGTGTCATCACACCCTCTGATTACAGAGAGAATGGATGTTAACAGCCTTAGTGCAAGCAAGATGGGAATGGACTGTGCATCGGCTGGCAGTGGTGGACACGTGTGACTGTTCTGTGTCACCATCTGAGGGGAAGGAGTGCTTTTCTCTTTTGGGAGGGAGAATTCTTCTTACTCAGCATCTGCTTCCTTGCCCACCATTGAGCAGTTACTTGGTCATAGTTACTCCTTGCAAAAGTGATGTTTGCTGGTTGCACAACCATCAGAGCTTCTACCCCTTATAGTGTTGTGTACTCTGCTTCAAAATGGTCTGTTCCATAGATTGAGGAATATTTGCTCAGCTTTCTGAGGGTGTCAGGCTTTAAATAAAAATTAAAAATTAAATTTTAAAAATTTAAAAATTTCTCAATAGGACATAGTAAAGCAGACAAAGAAAAGTCAGAGAAAAGTGCTTATTGAAGACTGCTTATATGCAGTGATAAAAAGTATCTCAAAAGCCTGTGTAGGAACTGTCTGAACAGCCGGAGCTATGCCTACGTGTTAGGTGGAGAGACAGAGTTTGGGATAGGAACCAGCTTTGTACACAGGAGCGGCTGAATGTGTGCTTCCATGTGATGATGTAGGGATGAGCTGACTAGCATCGCTGGTTGCTATCTCGAAGCTGAGCTGTGTGCGGGCGGGCAGCGCCCTTGCTCGCCTGCGTCTCACGCTGGTCCCGAGAGTTTGCGGCTCCTCGGGCTCCGGGAGCGCTCGCCCCGCGCTGGGGCTGCGCAGGGAAGGGAGAGCGTGAGCTGTGCGAATAGCCGGATAAATCAGCCGCCGGCAATTTACAAATGAATGCCACGTTCTCCGCAGCCATACGGAAACGGGGGATCAGCGGTGTCTGGAGGGCCCGTGTCACCAGAAGTAGGCCAGTTTGTGCGTCGTCCTGCGCTGGCAAACGGCCAGGCTTTGTGTGCTCCAGACACCAGATGGGAAGCAATTATGAGTGTGACAAGCGGGTCATCTGGCAGACACTCTGTGGACCTGCTGCTGCATAATTTTTGGCGGGAAGAGGAGAGGTTTTTCTTTTCTTTCCTCTGCTCCCCGCATTTTTTTTCTTTTTCTTTTTTTCTTTTTGTTGTTGTTGTTAATACAGCATCTCCTTTAGCAAACTTTCAGTGACTGGGTGTGGAGCATCCTATGTTTGCTGAGCTGATGCTCCTTTTGTGCCTTGTGGTGAGCACTCTGGAGTGCAAGCATTTTCCCCTGGGCCAAGTAAGCGATGGTTATGCTTGTGTTTGTACATTGTGCAGTTTGTAAATAGTGGCCTGCAGTGCTGGCACGGGTGTTTTAGCCACTTGGCCAGCCAAGCTGGGGCAGAAGAGTTCCAGTGCAGAACAGGAGAATGGGGGAGCCTGGAAGTTCCTGCAGCATGGACTTGGTTGTCCAACAGCAAGAGAGAAATCTCCAATCTCCCTGTAGGGCCAGGTGGAGGGGGTGGACCTCTTGGCAGCTGGGGCCAACATGGGACCTCATCAGTTTGTCCTTTGACCATAGCCAGTGGCCTGTGAAAGGGGAGTTCTGCGAACAGGGACAAATCAGCTTAGCTGGCTCCAGCTGAGTGTGACAATGCAGCCCCTCGGCTAAGAGCCTGTTGCTAATTGCATTGGGCAAATGTGCAAAACACATTACATCTTCCATTGCTTTTCTCTGTCTGGCTGAGGGAAACTGGCAAACATGCCCTGGGTCACCCGAGGTCACCCTTCTCAGGGCGCAGTGGAGGCAGCAAAAGTCCGAGCAGGCACAGGGGCTCCATTGGTCCTGGCCCTGGAGAGGAGAGAGAGCCATGGCTGGCTGGCAGCAGATGCCTCTCTCCCCACACAAAGCTCCTGAGGAGCTTGGTGACAACGTGTGGCATCTGATTCCCTCCCTCAGCAATGGCTCAGGAGCAAACATGGGTGTTAACAACATGTCAGGGGGAGTTTCTCTTCACCTGAAGTTCTCCCATCTCATGCATATAGTAAATGGCTATGTGTCTGTAAATAGCTGCAGAATTTGAATCCTCTGGAAATCATGTTCACTAAAACTTTGAGGTTTGGAGCCTCAGTTCAGCTCATGACAGACACTGTCAGCAGTTTTATGGATGGTCCTGTGCAGGGCTGAAAGTTGGAATTTAATGATCCTTGTGGGATCCCTTCAACTCAGCATATTCTGTGATTCTGTAATGTTTCCTGCTGGTAAACATTTGCCCAGGAGTCATCAGGGTCTGTGTTTATAACCCAGCCTGGCCCTGTGTGGGTCAGCATTGTGTTCCTTGCCCTTGGGGAAAGCAGGAGTAAGCATGCAGGTTTCTCTCCTTTCCAGGTTTTTAATGAGCAGGTTACAGTAAGGTAAGAAGAGAAATATTGCCCTGAAGAGACTCAGTGGTTGCAAGCACATTTTCAGGGAAGAAGCACCTGCGGCATCTAATGCTGTTCATCTTTCCCAAGGTTTGGTGCCAGGTTCTGGGAAAAGGGAGGTGTGAGCACCTCAGTTCCAGCCCAGCCCCCTGCCCCACAGCAGCTCAGCTCTGCAGGTGGACAGGCACGGGATCTGGCTGTCAGCAGCAGTCCTTGTCTACTCATCCTTCTACATCCTTTAAACCCTAGTGCTAGACACTGCTTGCATTCATAGCAAAGGCATACTCTGCAAATGTGCTTGGAGCCAGCTCTGCTTAAACAGTCAAAAATACAAATAATTAAAAATGTTGAAAAAATTCACCATGATTCTGCAAGGTCAGACTATGGCAGGATGGGAGAAAAAGATAATGCTGATTTAAGTAAAATCTGTAGAGCTAAGCAAGAACGACCACCTCAGGTGCCAGTACTGAGTGTTGATATTAGGTGTCATGAAATTTGGAGCTGAACCCTCAGGCACACACTGCTACAGTTCAGGTGGTGGCTGGACCAAAGCACTTGTTGTTGTACCCTGGTAACCTTTTTTTCCTATTAGGCATTTTTTTTAATTTAATTTTAAAAATTTTATTTAATTTTTAAATCATTTGGGAGATGTTTTTATGTGTAGTGACTGAGGACAGAATATTTTCAGGCAGATTTTTTTGCAATTTTTTGTCTCACAAGGAGTGTGATGGCAGGATAGAAATGACTATTTTGTAGCATAATACTTATGGAGCACAGTTTTTCTTCTGTGCATAACCCAGAACAAAAAGCCTTTCTGGCTCTTTACAGAGCATGAATGAAGCTATTAGCTATTGATTTACTTAAGCAATATGACAGCTGCAAAGCAGGCAGAACACAGATCTTGGAGGGAAGAAAGAACTTCAGACACCTCAATAGATTTACTCTATAGCAGTGACCTTCATTTGCTCTGTTAGCTGCTGGACT
Source organism: Ammospiza caudacuta (assembly GCF_027887145.1). Lineage (NCBI taxonomy): Eukaryota > Metazoa > Chordata > Aves > Passeriformes > Passerellidae > Ammospiza > Ammospiza caudacuta. The sequence goes on along the minus strand of NC_080593.1, from coordinate 120,222,600 downwards.
TGTTTCCTTGCTGTGACCTCATACCCAGCAGCAGCCAGCCACTGATGCTAAAAACTCTGTGTCTTGGTTTGGAAAGACAGGAGTCTGCTAAGGAAGGCAGGAGCCTCTCTTGAAATGGAGAATGTAAACCCTCTCCACCCTTCCGAATTGTTATAAATTTTAAATTAACGGGGCTCTCAGGCAAAAATATGGGAGCAGGAAATAACAGTTCTTTAATAGGGAAAAGAAAAAAAAATAAATAATGCAGTACACTAGAACAACACTGACAGAGTCAGAACCCAACCTGACACCCTGTGGGGTGTTGGTAGCAATCTAATTGGAAATGTGGCTGCAGTCTTCCTAAAGTATCAGGTGTGTTCTGTTGGAGTGAGGGGGATCTGTAGAGAAGGATGTATTCTTCCTCTGAAGATCCCGTGGAAGAAGAAGACAGCTGCTGTTTCTCTGAGGAATCCCGTGGAGAAAGTAGTGCCAGTGTCTCAAAGTCTTCTGGATTATATCTGGGTAGCAATGCTTGGCTCCTTCCTCTGGGCTCACATCTCACAATGGGATGTTATAGTTCTTATCAGCCATGCAGTGACATCCGATAGTCTGTTATCAGCAATGTTCCCTCCCCAGGGAGGTGTGAATGTGGTCACTCAAAGAGAGAGATAAAGCAAACTGTCCACTTGACAAAGGTAATTTGCCATACAGATGGTAATGGAAAACAAACTGCATTGCAATCTTCAACACTCTGGATTTGAGTGACAACCGAGGGGTTTGGTTCTGAAGGTCTGGTGAAAGTTTGAAATGAGCAGGGAGGTGAGGGACGCAGGCACTGCCCTGACTGTGCTGCTCAGCCTGTCTCTGCAGTGCTCACGGGCACACAGGTGCTCTGACAGAACTGGCCTGGAGCCTGTGCAGGGGCAACCTCGAAAACATTTAGTTTTTACTTTTTAAAGTGGCTTAAATCCACACCTGGATGCCTTGTAGCAGTGGAAGATGTTGATGCATTTGCAGGAATATTTTTCTTGGCACATTGCACTGCGTGAAATGTTTTCCATGAGGAATTTTAGTGCTGAGAACCAGCTGAGGTTTGTGGCACCTAAATAAAACCTAATCAGATACTCAGAGCTGGCTGTTCAGGAGGGTGCAGACGCCAGGGCTGTTTGTGGCAAGCTGTCCCTGCCTTGCAGCATGTGGTGCACAAGCAATCCGGTGTCCTGAGACAGCGCTGCCCGTGGGTCACAGTGTACAGCCAGCCTGGGGTCTTGGTGACAGGCAGCCTCCTCCCCAGCTGTGTGCAGCCCAAGGTGTCCAGGATGTTTATGGAACAGCAACAGAATAACTTTGCATAACGCTGTTTCCAGCATATGATGGAGGTCCTTTCATTTCCCAGTGTGTGACAGCAGCCAGGACTCCATGCCTGTGCTGGTTATCAAGATGCAGGAGCTTGGATAAAGCTGTGTGCATTCACCCTGATTAGATGCAGTGCTTCTGCAGTGGGTGATGGTGGTCTGTGGTAGAGTTGCTGGCTGGGAGAGGGTGAAGCCAGATGTCCCCTGGCTCGGTGCCCCAGCAGGACACAGCTAAGCTGTCATTTGGGAACGGGTGCTGAGCCACAGGGAAAGTGTGTGTGTGAGATAGAGGTGGTTGTGTACAACACCTACCCTCTGTGCAGCAAGTGTGAGGCAAGAACTCCTGGATCGTGTGAAATGCTTCTCTGTAAGGCAGCTGTTGTGTCCTGTGTCACAGAGGGCTGCGGCAGGGCTCCTGCATGTGCTGCTTTCTCTCTGAAATAATAATCTGCTTAAACTAACAGCTCTCCAGCTGGGAGCACAACTAGATGCTGAGGAGGTGACTTGGGGGTTTTCCTTCTGTTGTGGGCTCTGTGGCAGAACTACTAAAAGGGTTTTGGTGCTGACCTGATGATTTCTAGGGATGAAAGTGATTGCTGTAACTGGACGACCTGACTGTTGCATAAAACTGGCTCCATAATCTCATTTATCTCTAACTTCACCCCAAACATCTGTTGAATAGTCTGTTATGGTGCATCAAAAAAGAGTTAGAGGACAGAGGGTTTTTTAGCATTTATCAGATCCTGGGAAAAGGAAGTGTTCAAATTTCCTTGAGTTCTTTGCAAAAATATTGCTCCTCATGGAAAGTATCTGGTCCAAAACTTTGAGCAACTAAACCCAGAATGTGCTGAAGCTTGCACTGCTGGGTTCCCTTTGTGAGGCAAGTGTTCTCCTCTGGTGTGAAGTGACCCCCTCCTCTGGAGCCTGTGTAGAGGGCTTCCAAGGCAGCAGGGCACAGTCCCAGAGGTTAGGGCTGCTCAGAGCCTCCTTCAGCATTTTGGTGACTGCATCATGTGCTGGCTTTGTGTTTCAGGTGAACTACTGGGAACTGAGCAGTCCATGGGCTGTCAGGAGCTGTGTGCTTTATGCTTGTTCTATCTGAGTTTTGAAACCTACTTTTCCCCATCTAATATTAACAGTTATTGTTGAAGTTTTCAGCTCAGTGGCTGTGATGCAATTCTGTGGCTTTATAAATACATGTAGGTTTATCACAGCAGAGCAGTTTTGTACCCTATTTTTAGGCACCTGGATTAGCTGGAGTAGATTTTTATTTTGTTGATGTCTGCTTTTACTGAGGCTTTAAATGTCTTGTAGAACAGCAATTTGCAAGCTTGCTAATACCAACATTCTCCTGAGAGAAATGCAGGCACCTAGAGTTAGAGGATAATAGTGCCAGCCAGGTTAGCTGGTGGCACAGGGAGAGATGTGAAGATGGAGCCTGTGTCTAAGCAAAGCAGCATTTACTTCTGCACACCTGGGTGCTTGCCTGCCTCTCTTCTCCATTAGAGGGTACTCAGAAAGGAAGAACAGGAATTTCCCTCCCACATCAATGCAGGATTTCTGGAGGGTGAGGCACTCCCAAAATCTGGTCATGGACCTGGACAACCCAGTGGGGGGACCTAAAGGGTGAGAAAATCAGTGAAGCTGACTTGGTGTCAGAGCTGTGCTCTGTGTCAGGGCAATGCTGGTGCGTGGTGTTTGCACTGGTAATTCAGGCAACACTCTAGATGCCTGCTGGGGGCTGTTGTGTGGTGGCAAGGCTGCTGTAAGCCAGCTGGTCATGGCTAAAAACAGCAGTTGTGTCAATAAGACATTTCTCTTGCTTTTGCACAAGGGTTGTTATCAGCTGGAACATGCAGTCTTCCTCTTTCCCTTGCTATCTGTACAGAGCTGCTGGTGCCAGCTCTAGCAACTGGACTGGGTGAGGAATGGTTTACCTGACCCTTTATTGATGGGGCTGAGGCTGCTGACCCCCACAGTGCTTGGATTCAGAGTGTTTCCACCTTCACTGATTGCTCCATTGCACTGACACACCCATCCCTGACCCAAGCCCCAAATCACACCTCACACAACCCCTCTATATCTGCCCGCAGTGAGCTGTAATGATTAGGGACCCCATAGAAGAGTGGCTGCCAGAGTTACCCAGAGCTGCTCAGGAGCCCCAAGAGTTAGAGCTGTTGGGCTCCTCCCCTGCACCACACTGCCTACACTTCGTCTTTATCCCACGTTCCAAGACCAAACCTTTTAACAACATCATAGAGTATCGAGAAGAATTCACTGCCAGAAGGTGGTGTGAGGTTTTAAGTCATTTCACAGCAGATAATCTGTATCATTCACATCCCAGGTTTGTTTTTAATTTGTGGGGATCAGGCACGGGCAGGAATCCCTTCTTGGCTTTTGGGAGGGCCATGTACCATAGGGCAGTTGTCTCTGTTCACATGTCCCAACCAAACCATGATTGGTGAATGGATTTGAAAGAACAATTTGGTCATCAAAATTCAGAAGAGAAGTGTTGACAATTTGGACCCAAATTGTGATGCAGAAATTTTCCATTGGGCCAAGTCAAAAAGAGTTGCTGTATCCCTGTTCCTTCTGAGACAAAGTCTTACAACTGATCATGCTGGTTAGGCTTTCATCACACAAGTGTCTCCAGCCCAGCAGCAGGAAGGTGTTTGTAACCCTGGGAGCTCAAGCTGAGGGCATGAGCTGCAGAGAGGCCCCTGATGTGTCCAGCTGCTGTGGCTGGTGTGCAGGTGGGGCCAGAACCTGCTCCACATGTTTGCTACAACATTTGTGCAAGCATTGACCTGCCCTCCCTGGCCTGAGGAGATGTGCGGGCTGGCTATGACACGGCTGGCAATGTCATGAGCCACAGAGGAAGGCAGAATGGGCTGAGTCCTTGCTGCTCCATGGGTCCCCAGGCAGGGACTGCATGGCTGATTCCCACTCCTCACCCACAGGGAGGGTTGATGTGAACAGGGTGGGTGCTGGAGTGATACTGTGGCTGTTTTGCACAGTTGGGGTTACTCCTCTGCCTCCAGAGCTGCCTCATTTCTTCAGGTGGTGAAGGGCACAAAGGAAGGGCATTGCCTGAGGCCCTACACAGCCATGGAGCATCTCTGCTTTCCACATGGAGACCCCGTGTCTGGGGAGAGCCTCGTGCCTGCCTCCAAAACAGCCTCACAGCCAGAGCTGTGCATCAGTCAGGTGTCAGCTGAGGCGTGTGCAGCAGCCACAAACGAATGTCCCCTTGCAGCCCTGCATGAGGGATCACAGCAACCTTCCTTCAGCCTTGACTGCCCCACACCAGCTTTGCACAGACCTTTGTCTTTGCTGCGTGTGGCTGCTGCACTGAGCCACAAAAACCCAGTGTGTCAGCCACTGGAATGTCCATGTCAAAGGGTTTGTCCATGGAGGAAAATTATTTGAGGCTTATTTCTTATTCCTCTTTTCCCTCTAGAATATTTGTGTCTCTTCAGCTAATGGGGTGACCCACTTCCAGTATGTTGTTGTCAGCTAAATAACTTGGTACTTCTATCTGTAAATTATTTTAAAAAATTGTTAGCCAGGCTTGGATTTTTATATATTGAATAGAATAGACATTGTAAGAGTCTGAATGTTGATGAACACCATTTATAGTTCATTATAGATAAATAATGTGAAACCCAATCTGGACCATAGAGTCCAGTTCTGGGGCCCTGCAAGATAGGAAAGATTTGGATGTGCTGGAGCAACTCCAGAGGAGGGTCCTGAAGATGCTCAGGGGGCTGGAGCCCCTCTCCTATGGAGAGAGGCTGAGAGAGCTGGGGCTGCTCAGCCTGGAGAAGAGAAGGCTCCTGGGAAACCTTAGAGCAGCATTCCAGTACCAAAAGGGAGCTACAAGAGAGCTGGAGAGGCACTTTTGTCAAGGGTAAGTACAGATAGCACAATGGGGAATGACTTTAAACTGAAATAAGTAAGGTTTAGATTAGATATTAGGAAGAAATTCTTTGCTGGGGGTAGTGAGGCATAGAACAGGTTGCCAAGAGAGGCTGTGGATGCCCCATCCCTGGGAGAGCTCAAAGTCAGGCTGGTTTTTAGCAAGCTGATCTAGTGGAAGGTGCCCCTGCCATGACAGGGGCTTGGAACTAGACGATCTTTAAGGTCACTGCCAAAGCGGGCTGTAATTGCTGAAGTTTTTGCTATGTTTACTGTGTTCCCTGTTACCAAGGACACACCTTTGGTGAGGAGACTGTTTTTTCCTGAGCCCCACCTTTGCTGGTGCTGGCTCAGCACAGGCAGTGTCTGGTTTCGCAGCATCAGCTCCCGACAGGGCTGCCCCAGGGCTCCCTTCACCCAAAAGTGCCTTGTCAGACACAGGGGTGAGGAACTCTGCATGCTCCAGGGGCCTTTGCATGTCTCTTCTGCTTTATGGTCCAGTGAACCCCACCCTCCCCAAAAAGGGAGCATCAGACAAACAGATTGTGTGCCACCTCCTGCTGTTTCACTGCTATGCAAAACGTGACGGCTCAGTAGGGAAATATCATCTAAAATAAAGCAGAGTCATATGTCAGGCAGGTGAAGCTGCAGGACAGGAGGTCTGATGTGGTGAAACACCTGGCTGGGACTGGGGGTTGCCAGCAAGTGTCTGCAATGATTTACCTCCTTTAGAAAGGCTCTGAGGCCCTGTACTACGCCACAGGGCTTATTAATTAAAGGCTGTTAAATAGGATGTTTCTTCTAGTAGGGACCCCAACCTGATGGCTAAGAAGAGGCACATAATTCACACTGCTTCCATTTAATCCTGAATTGTTCCCCTTTGGTCTAAATTCCTGAGGTTTTCTGGGCCTTCATCTCACTGAATTGAATATGAAACTCTTTTTTTCCCTTTTAAATACTTCAGTTTTTATATTAGTGATATGTGTGCTGATATATTTAAATAAAGAGTTCTGCCACTTAAAATAAGTTTTGAATACCCCATAGTTTAGGGATAGGGTCGAGAGACTCAAAGAGCTCCAGGAACAGTGGGACTGGAAAAGACATGTCAAGGTGATCCAGCAGGACCCCAGTATTGCTGGTCCTACATATTTCTCATCTGGAGCACCCATGGGCATGGGAACCTCAGTCCCTGTGACAAGATGCCCTGAGGGTTAGGTTTAGGCTTCAGAGATCTACAGAGCCTACAGCTCCAGGAACACTGGCACTCAAAAAGGCATGACAAGGGCACCAGGGCAGGGTGCCACCATTGCCAGCTCCACAGTCTTTAATCTGTGCCACCTATGGCAGTGAGGACCTCTGGCCCAGGCTCAAGCAGCCATTGGGGTTGGGGTTAGGGTTGAGAGAGTCAAAGAGCCTACACCTCCAGGAGCACCGGGGCTGGAAAAGGCATGCCAAGGGGATCCCAGCAGAACTCCAATATTGCTGCTCATATTTCTTTCTAATGTGGGCCACCTGATTTATTCTGAGGATTTCCCACAGGATTCTTCCCCGTGCCAATCAGGTTGGGTGGGAGTGCACACTCACGAGGGGCGACTTGGTCACAAGGCTGGCAGAAGGGAATCTTTAAAAGTAATGGATGGTTTCCCCTGGACAAGTTGGAAGAGGTAATATCACAATGGCTGGACAAAATGTCTGAGAAGCCGAGGGCAGAGAAATGTAATATGAGCCTGAGCACACCCCTTTAACTGACACAGGCAGGGAAGAAAGTGTGCTAAACAAAATAGGGAAACTGAAAGCTCCTCTCCCTTGAGGTGGGCAGGGGAGCAGCAGCTGTGCTGATTTATGTTGGACAGCTCACTGGTAATGGAAATGGAGACATCTATTGATGGTGGCTCCTGGACCCCAAAGCAAAGTGCTAACATTCTTAGTGGACACTGGGGCTCAGCTATCAGCCCTGACTCAATGAGATGTCACTGTCGCCACCTGAGGAGCTGTCCCACCCGTGCCTGTAGTGAATGTGCTGGGGTGTCACACTGCGGTAACCACCACTGCAGTAATTCTGATGTTACTGGGAGAAGAAGCTGCTATAACTGTTACCATGGCAACAGGGGACTTCCTTTTAAGTTTACTGGGACTGGATGTTTTGGAAGGGAGAGTTTGGCATGACAGTCTGGGGTGCCAGTGGTCCTTTGGAACCACCAACCACCAAGTTAGACTGCTGCAGATGGCCCCAAATCTTCCCCCTTCAAAACTTAGAAATGTCAAACCCTAATGACTGCCCTTGGGGGGCCTGGGAGGGAATTGCCCCAGCCCTAGAGGATGTGAAAAAACGGGAAATTGTTATCCCCACTCACTCAGCTTCCAGTTCCCAGTATGGCCAGTGAAAACCAAATGGTAAGTGGAGATTAACTGCAGACTGCTGCCAGCTCAGTGCTGACACAGAGCCCTTAGCAGCCGCCATACCAAACATCTCTGAGCTCACAGTCCCCATCCAGGAGCAGGCACACACGCTCATGACCACTGCTGATATTAAAGACATGTTTTGTATGGTGCCATTGGAGTGTGGGGACCAACATCAGTTTGCCTCTGTGTGTGGGGGCAGCCAGGTATCTTCACAGGGCTTCCTCAGGGCTACAAACCTTCACCCACCTTAGCTCATCATGGGCTGGCAAAAATATTGGCAAAGATACCAGTGGAGTGAAAGTTTAGCAGGACACTGATGATATACTCACAGGAGGTACTCATAAGTAGGAGACTGGGACTACCCAGAATAACATCATTACTCACCTCAAAGGTTTAGGGTTTAGCTGCTCACTTGTGAATCATCTCTAGAGTTAATGCTGAGATTCTGAAAACTTTGCATAGATAATAGTGTCTCTTTGACATCTGTATTGTTTGTAGAGTTTCTTATCAGGGGTCTCATCTGAAAAATCTGACTTGTTTCAATTTTTGTGTGTGCAAGTTCTGACACTGCAACTTTTCTGACTGGGTAACTTGCAGAAGTAAAATTATTCTGCTGATGTCAATGCTTGAGTTTAAATATTTTCTGTATGAAATGTGTGGTATTCTCTCAAATAGTGATGTGTCTGTGATTGACTCTTCTGGCAGCCCTGCTTGCTACAGGACCTGTAAAATGAGAGCAAAAGGGGAAGAAAGGCATATCTGAGGTGGTTTTTTTCATGCATCAGTAGGAATTATTTTATATATTAGCCCAGCCTAGATTCACTGCAGTTTATTTAAATAAAGTGGTATGCAAAGTAATTATGCATCTTTTAGTGAGTAGCTCGGTCACAAAGATGGCTTTGAAATGGTGGGGAGAAATTAGATATCTTTTTTGGGGGGGGAAAATGTATCATAAATGGCTGTAAATGGGATGGACTGCCATCATGCAGTCTCTTTCTGTCAGATCAGTGCCCTGGTCAGTCTCTAGTTTGGGGAACACCAAATTATAAACTGGCATGAAACATGTCTGAAAAAATGCATCTTCTCACAGATGTTGTAAATTATGACATCAGGCTTGTGTCTGGTAGTGCCAGAGGCAATGCCTTTGGCTGCACAGTTAACAGCTTGTGTCTTTGGTGGAAAAATGGTAAAGTTCACTTATTTTTGTAATCACTCTTTCACATTTTTCTGACAGTGTGATGGAGTCAACCTGATGCAGCTTTCTGTACAACTTCATCTGGAAAATATGTTGCACATCCACATCCTCTTCCATACTCATGCTGGTATTTTTAATGCCCAGCTAAAGATCAGATATTCCCAGAAGAGTTCCCAGCAGAGGCCAGGTCCTGGAAAAAATCTGTGGCAGGTCCTGTGGTGTGGACACTCACCAAGAGGACACTCCCTGGCTGCTCATACAAAACACAGTCTGTAATGGAAGAGCCAGAGATGTGGCAGCTTTTCACCAGAGCTGTGTGCCTATGGGCAGTGTGGCAGCCAGGGAATAAATCATCCTCTAATGGGGAGCTGTGAAGTCTGGGTTGCTGGATCATGCCCACACCAAAAGCTTTTTTCCTTGTGTCCTGAATTCTTTTCATTTGCAGTCCTGAGTCACCTTCCCTGGGCTGGGCTCCTGTGGCCCTGTGCCCCCCACCTCAGGCTGGGGCTCTCCAAAGCCAGGGCTGTGTTTGAGCTAAGTTCAGTGACTCTGTTGGCAACTCCATTGGCTTTATTCTCTACCAGAGCCTTAAATCCCTTTCAGGAGCCTCTGTCTTGGCACTCTTATTTGCAGGGAGGGAGGGAACACAAATGTTGTGTCTGGGATGTGCTTGAGGTCAGGTGTGTAAAGGTGTATCTGATTTCTAGCTGCTGGCAGTGCCTGGGCTTTTCTCTGCACATCTGATAACAAAATGGCTCCATCACCTGTACAATACTGGAGCTGCTCACAAACACACTTCCAGGCTCTGGAGAATAAAGTTCATGTTCTTTGCTAATAGAGATTCACCTTTTTTCAGCATCATACCCCCTCTTTTACTTGCCACTAAATGATTCCCAAAAACTAAGTCTCTGAGACCCATATGTAACCACATGCTACTTGTTTATTTTTGTTGTTTGTTTCAGGTTTTTTTAAGAATAGAACATAGTTTTAAATCACTAACATAAATACTACAATACAAAAAATCTCCACAACAGTTCCTGGAATACAAGGAAATTAAATATGCTTCTTGTAAATAGCTCCTTTTCTTGTGGATCCAAATTATAAATAAATAAATAAGAAAAGCATAAATACACATGTCAAAATACAGCAATTATTAAGAAGAAATATTAATAATCTCCACCTCCATCCTCATACTGCTCAAAGCTATTAATTAATAAATTGATACTACTTCTACAATGCAACTTCCTCAACAAGCAAAACTCTTGCTGCCCTGGACTGTGTTTGAGTACATTTTGAGCCATGTTAACTACAATCACAGGTGCCATAAATGTTCACTCTCTTAATTACACCTAATTCAGTAAATGGACTTTTCTCAGTGTCTGTCCACCAACCTTATTTTTCCTTGGTTTAGGAAATGAGACCAAAAAAGGGAAGCAGTGATTGGTGTTCTCCCAACTCTTTGAATGTATGCACTGCTATGCAGGGGAGCAGTCCCACTGAATTTACTAGATTTACCTATGTGTGCAAAAATACATATATGGATTTCTGGCAGGAGTTCTGTGGGCTAAGGAGGGGGCTGAAGTGGGTAGTGATATTTCTAAAAAGTGTTTCAGGACACTCTTGACCATGGCTCCAGCTTGGCTCAGTCATAGAGGCCCTGATGTTGGCAGTGTCAGGATGCTCAGACTTTTGCACAGGATGAGTGTGCCAGGCTCTAATTGGAAGGTGGGGTGGACCCCTGTCTCACAGGGACCTGTTCAGGTGAGCAGCCTTCAGTGGGTGTCAGCATTGCTCTCCCAGCCAGGGCACAGAACACATGGCCAGCACTGGGTCACCATTGCCAGCACGTGGTTCACAAGGAACTGTGTTCTCCTTCTTTGCCAGGAGCAAGAAATAAAAGCTGGAGAGCAGATCATCCCTGTCTTGGGCTGCTGGGCCAGAGAAGGACTTTCAGCTTTGGTAATGAGGAGGGAGAGTCTGTGTGGTTTTGAGGTGCAAAGTTTTCCTCTGGCCAGTTGAGCAGCTCTGCTGGAGGAGCCTGTGACTGGAGCAGTGACAGAGAGCTGAGCAGGAGGGCTAGCAGAGGTATTTCATGAAGGTGTCTGTCCTTGGCACACTCTGGACTGACTTGGCTCTAGTAGTATGAAAAGCCACAGTACTTGTTTAAGTCAGAACTTCCATCCCCATCCTACCACCATTTCCACCATGTCCAGCCCTAAACAGGTTTTTGCTGTTGCCCTCCTTGCAGCCATCAGGACCATATGCTCTGTGAAGCTACAGGCCTGCTCCATTTGTTTTCCCATTCCATGAACTTTGGTTGCTCAGGCTGACAAGCTGTGTGCCACAAGTCCTGGCTGTCCTTCCCTCCCACCCAGGTGGTCCCCTGGTACTCCTGAGGCGGTGACCCTGACCAGGGCCAGCTGTCCCTCACTACCATGGCATTGCCTGTGGTGGATCTCAGTGCATTTCACTGCACTGGCTGCAGGCAGGCAAGGTGCACATGGGAGCTCCTTCCCCCTGCTGCTGTCACAGAGCCAGACCTTTATTTTTAATTTACGCCTCGGTGCATGGGCGGTTAGATCAGAGGTGATCATTACTACAAACAACAGGAGATACGCCTCCTCTGACTTTAAATATAAAGTTCTGTATTTAGGGAAACCAGTGGTTTTTTATAATAACTAGGAGAGCACTCACAGAAGGCAAGTACTGCTCATGGCCAATATAATATTGTTCATAACAGTGGTGAAAACTTTTTTATAAAACTGTTTTGTTCTTTTTTGAGAGAAAAACTTGAAGAGGACCTGACCAGCAATTTCTAATTGAAAAAAAAAGAGAGAGTAAAATTTTTAAAGCAAATCCCATTAAATCCATCTATTCATAAGCACAGGTCTCTTACATGCAAATATCTTATGCTTAGTCACTTAGTTGCACGATTTACATATTTTCCTTCCTCCTAGTATTTTGTGCACTTATTAATGTAATATCCTTTACCACATGGGTGGAGTGTAAATTGCTGACTACCATTTCACTTATAAGCAGGTTCTACAGCAAAAAGGTATCCCTTGAGGGTATCCTGTTGCTCATAGTTTGATCTGGCAGGATAACTTAAAACACAAATCCTTTGTCGCATAGCAAAATTTGGTACATACGTTTGCAAACTTGCTCAATTCTGGCCCATTGTTTTAGAATTTTTGCATCTTTTACTCCTGCCTTGAAACATCAAAACTGAAGGAAAAGAGATGTTTAGCATGTGTCATTCAGCCAAGCATATCGCAAGATGAGGTTTTTATCTCATGATATGAGAGGAGAAGGACGACAGGCAGTGGTGCACGAGCAGATCCTGGGATTTAATGGCACTCTGTAATCAGTCTGCTGCCTTGCAGGAATTCACAAACCTCTTTGTAGGCTTCTCTTGTTGCAAGTCCAAGCTCATTCAGACAGGGCATGGGAAATGGTGAGTGGGTCAGCAGTAGTCTCAGCATTGAGTCAAGAGGTAAATTGAGCAGGATAGCTGGGATTTTAGTGTAATGCAACAAGGAAAGGCCATTGAGTTGCATCATATTCACCATTTTTACCTTTGTTAGCCTTTCTCTCACTGTTCTGAGGCAATGGCATCAAGTAATAAAAAAGGATATAATTTTCCTGGATGAGCTGTTCTGTGTCTGTTCCCTCATTGATCCTAAAGCACCTTGTCCTGCTAAAGGACCTTCTGCCTTTCCAAGGGATGCTGAGCCTTATCAGTCCGCCTCAAAGGCACTGTTTGTTGCCCCCAGGTACTCTGACTTCTTCTTGTGCTTCATCCACATCTTCCTCAGAAGGCTGGGTGTCCCACACAGGTTGCCTCCTGTCAGTGGCAGGGAAGCTTCTGCTCCTGGTGGCAGAGACAGGTCATACTCTGTTGTCTTCCTCCAGCGCTGCCTGTGGCTAACAAATAAAACACAAAGTGTGTGCAGAGTGCTTCTCCCTGGCCCTCCCTCCCTGCTCATGGCAACCAGCTCCTCAGAACCAAGGGCTGCTGGCTGAAAAGGAGTGCCCATGTGTAGGGGAATCGAATATAGGTAAATAAAGGTAGTATAGAAAGTAATCTTATCCCCTAAATAGTTGCAGCTGGGTTAATTATTAAAGATTAGAAGCAAGCCTGATTTTAACAGGCCACACTTGTAGCCAGTCAGAAGAGTGTTATAAAAGAGTAGATTGGTGGGAACTGGGGTCAGTTGGCTGCTGTGAGGACATGGAAGAGTCAGCGCCTAGAGGAGCTGCCTACAAGAAACATCAAGGAGATATGAAACTCTAGCAATATAATGACAATACTCTAGCAATATAATGAAACTCTTGCAATGTAATGATAATAGAACTCTTGCGCTATAATGACAACACCCGTGCCTGGCTGAAATGTGTGCCCATACCTGGCCCACCCCTGGGACCAGCAGGTCTGGAATGAGCAGGGGCTCTGTGGGTCGGGGGGCTGGGGTGCTGCAGCTGCCACACTCAGCTTGGTGTCCCTGTTCCCTCACTGTCAGAGGGGACACTGACACAAGGGGACAGGCTACAAGTGGGACCACTCCAAGTGCAGCCCCTCTAGCAGTTGCCACCCAACAAGGAGCGGGGGGATCGCCCAAAGAGAGAGCTGGGCCCTTCCATCAAAGTCCAGGGACCACGTGGCAGTGATGAGCTCCATGAGAACTTCCATCTCTGTGTATGGCGTGTGAGGACACTGTGACAATGAGCTAGTTACTGTCCCTCAGGTGACAATGGTGGCCTCTCACATCCCACCCAGATACATGTCTGGGTTAACTGCCAGTGATGAGTGCATTTGTACTATGGTCAAGCTGTTCCTTAATTAGACTTTAAGATATAAATTTTTTCCTCATTTAATTACATTTTCTAATCACATTTTAGGGCAAATATTACAGACTTCTTGGGGGGAAAATACTTTTATTTTGAATTACAATGATTTTTTTTTTGCCAGTGATAAAGTAGAGCTGTAATGGGCACAGAGATAGCTGTATAAATGGCCATGGCTGATAATAAAATCAGCATAACCTTTAGCAATCTGTCCCTGCCTTGGGGAAGCAAGAGGCATGTCTGGAGGGTGGGGAGTGAGAGGAATGGCAGATTTGTCTTTACAAACAAGCTGTGGGTTTGCTGGTAGATAAAACTAGCACTGGGAGATAAAAGAAACAATGGGAAAGATTCCACTGATTGATGAATGGAAAAAGATATTTGCTTTTACAAATGAACTTTGGGTTTGCTGATAAACAAAATTAGACATTGAAAGATGAAAGAAACAATGGGCTAGAGAACCCCCTAAATTCCTTAAGAATTAAAAATTAAAAGGGAGGCTTGTGCATCAGAGGGAAATCTTTGGGATTAGGCGTATTGGGGAGTCTGTACCTCTCAAGTACCTCAGCCAATGGGGAAAGAGAGGAGGGAAACGGGGCCAGGAAATTAGGATAAAAAGGAGGCTGCGTCCTCCAAAAATTGGAGAGATCCCAGGGGAATGCCCCCTGGCATCTCCGTTTATTAGAAAAAAGTAAAAGGACTCCTCTGTCTCCTTTCTGGCCATAAATCTCTGGTGTTTGTGGATTAATTTTCCCAGCAGAAGGCACTTACTCTTCCGTAGAAGCGCGATCGCGTGTGGGCGAGCCCGTGACAGCCACAGCTTTCACCGTGATATGGGCAACTGGAGATGGAGGGATCTGGGGGAGGACAGAGCACATCATTAGGAAATGCCATTGATGAGTGGGGACAGCAGTTCATCTGAGGAAAGAGGCTGTTTTAAGAAAACCAGTAAATGCTGTAAGTCTCTTAACAAGAGAAAGCAGGTTAGGGATTTGACGGCCCAACTCTCACCCACACAATCGCCAGTTGCTCACGTGAATATTCTCACTGAGCTCAGCACAGGACTTGAGTGAGCCACAGTTACACTGTTAATAACAAAATTTTATATCATTAATTAACAGAGAGGGGGTATTGCTGCGATTCATAAAGTTGGAGGGTTTTGAGAAAATAGTTAAAAAAGGCCTTTGAGAGAAGTTTTGTAAACATTGCTAATACAGCGAAAAGTTTTCTAAGCAGTAGAACAAACGTGACAAATAGCACAATAGACTTCTGCAGAACTAACCTTACAAATGACAACAAAGTTATTTAATGTATATCTTCAGAAAGTTAGTATGAATAGATCTCTGTGCTTTGTCTCTCATGAACAAGCCAGTGTATTAACTGCCATTACGTGTGTTTCATATGATTAAATAAAATTCTTGTCAATATGTTTTGCTCTATGTGTGATTAGCTGAAATCCAAGATAAGATAACTTTATGCTATACTATAATGCAACACCCCCTTACCATTTCCCTTAAATCAGAAAGCTGTTAACATCCTATCTCCATTGTCCTAACAATGTACTGAGACTAATGTGCTGAATAAATAGCTGACGACACTAGTTCAAATTTACCCCATCTCCGTTCATTTGTAAATAGGTGCCAGCAGCAAACACCTCTCACCAAAGAAGGGACACTTGCAGAATTTTTATTCCCTAGTTTTTGTGTTTAGCTTCCCGAGGCAGTGAGGTGCTGTGCAGAGTGAGCAGCCTGCCTCTTGCTGCTCCCGCCTCCAGGGCTGCCTGGGAAGCAGATGTCCCAGCCATCACAGCTCCTTCAGCATTCAGAGGAGTTTCCCTGTTTAGTTGTGTGCTGCTCTGTGGTGTGGGGGCACCCTGGTTATGCTCCAGTTCTGCCATGGCCCCACAAGTGCCCAATCATCCACTTCCTCCTTGTCTGACTTGATCATAAATTGCCCACCAGAGCTGAGTCACATCTCCCCATAAACAGGTCTCTGAGAACAGCATATCCATATATACCAAGATGGTAAGTTTAGGTGTGAGTTGCCCAGAAACAGGAAAAAAAAGGTCAAAACTTGTGAGGTGAACTCATTATTTCAGGCAATAAACACACTTATTGATTTTACTGGCAATCCTGAAAAAAATCTTCATATTATTGTCACTGCCATAACTGGTCTTAAGCTTTCTAGGGCTATTACTCCTAGGATTAATCTGAGACTGGGTGTACATTTAAGTGTGTTTTTCAAGTATCCTAAGATCTAGAAATGTTTGAAATCACTTTTGCAAGCATCCTTTGAAATTTAGCTAAGTTGATTATTAGTAAGTTCAATTAGATTCATTACACTGAATAACATTAATTTTAACCATCCTTAAGTATTGTACTGTCATTTTTCTTAAGTGTAGCCCAGTTATCAGCTAGCAAGCATGCTTCAGCCATCCAAAAGAGCCTCTGAAACCATAAAAAACCATTTCAATAGCATGGTCTAGTGTTGGCCAGAAAATATTAAAAATAAATTTTTTTTCTTTGAAAAAATGTATTATTAAATGTAGAGACTATGAAAATTAGGGGGGCACTGTAAGACAAAGAAGAGAGGGAGAACATTTTAGTAAAGGTGAGTCATTTTTAACCAAGATATTTTTTCCATCTGTTAGAGAACACATTTTGGGGGTTTGTATGATAATTTTCCCATCAACTCTTTATTTATGTTTCTGACTTTGGAGATTATTGTGTCAGGATGGCATTCTGGAGAAAACAAATTATTTGGTGCTTGTTCCACTTGGGAAATTATTTTTTCCCAATTTGTGCAATTCCCTGAGAGACAAGAGGCTAAGTTCTCCCAGCTCTTGCAGATGGTTGAGCATCCAGAGCAGAAGCCTGCCTGTTTCCATCCCACCACTCTTCCTGGTTCCTGAGGGGCAGTTCTCTGTCCTATGCCAGTTCTGCTCCCAGCTAAGGGATCCTCTGGCATAAATCCTGTTTCAAGCTTTAACAAGAGCTGTGGAATCTGCACGTGCTGCAGCAGACTGATGTGGTGTTAGTGTGGGATGTGCTGATGGGTACAAGGTTTTAAGATGCATTGGTAGCTGGTCTTGCTCTGTTTGCTTACCAAAGATTTTCCATCCAACAGGTGATTATAGGACTTGGATGACTCTTGTTCAGTAATTCCCACTGTAAAGCATAAGAAACATGATATTAGGTGCAATTATCCCATTGGCACAGCTTGTATGAAAAACCTCCTTCTGTGCAGTGAAACCCAGATATGGACAGAGCCCAGATACAGGTTATAGTCCCATCAGACTTGATTATAGCCAAAAGAGCAGAGTGATCATCTATTGTGATGTCAAAATAAGTGATTGTGGAGCTGCTTAAGTCATTCTGGAAAGTCTCTCAGTTTGCTCCTGCACTTTTCAAATGAGATGACAAGCTGCCCTTAGCAGGCCAAGCTAAGTGGGAGCCTTTTCCCCCTCTGTAAACACTCAGGTATTTCTACAAGCAAAGAGCCCAAATGCTGCTCCTCAGCCCCACTGCAGGTTTGTCCTGCCTAGGAGATCATTCTCTCCTTTCTGTATTGCTCTGGGGAGTTATTTTAACCTGGACAGAGATGTGTGCTATGTCAACCCTGTCACAGGGAGGGATTTCCACCTTTCTGCCTGTGGCTGAGTGACATCTCTCTCTCTGCTGTCCTCAGCTCTGAAGGTTACCCTTCAGTTTCAAGTAATTGCTCATCCAATAACTTATCCACGGATAAATGCTCATTGACATTCCTGCCCACTGGGCCAAGGAAATATATGAGTGAGGGATACCAGATTTTTTCATGTGGCCAAATCCTCCTATTTGGCTGTGGGAATGTGGACCTCTCTACTGCTTTGACCAATGGAATATAAATAACGACAGCAAATTTAGAAATAGCCAGGGTGCTGCTTATAGTGCTGTCTCCAGCATGACTTAGCAACTGGAACTATCTCCTCCTTCTGGGGGCAATATTTGACTGTGATAAATATCCTAACCAGCTTCCTTGTTCCTGCTCCACCCCCCTCCAATAATTCCATTAGGTACCTTACTGTATCCCTCACGTCAAAGTTAATGCAATTACCTCCTCTCATTGTGCATATTAGGTACTGACAGTATCCAGCAAGTGGATCAGCAGTGCTTCAGCTCATGCCCATATTTTTAAATTTTTATTTGTTTTCTCTTACTTTGTCTGATTCTTCCCTTCAGCCCATCCCCCTTATTAGATACAGAAAATGCTCTTGCAAACTTTTAACAAAATATCTAAGCAAAAGAAAGTCCTCATGGCTTCAAGGTTTGTAGTTGCTCCCCTCAGGGCAGTGGTGGTAGGATGCAGTGTGAATTCCACTTCCAGAATGCTGGAATGGACTGCCCTGCTTTGCTGTTTGTGCAGGATTTCTGGTGGTAGCAATAAACACGCTAATGGCCTCATCTGTGTTGTTTTGCTTGTTTGTTTATTGTTGGTTCTAATTTAAACTTAATTTCTAAGTTCTGCCTACTCATTTGCCTTTCTCCCTCTATGAGATCTGTTTCCTCCCTTTCTGCTCTTCTTTTTAGAGTCCTACAGCTTTTCTCTTGTTTGCATTTATCTGTCGTCCTTTACTGTCATCTCCCCTAACAGCAGAGACCTGCACTCCCTCCTTCTGCCTCTCTGCCATCCTTTACCCTGAGCCAGCCCCAGCCACTCCTTCTCCTGTCCCTGCTCCAGCCCTGAAGCTCCTTTCTTTTTTCAGCCACGTCTTGGCTCTGGTCCTGGGATCTTTTTGAGATCTTTTCCTATGGTCCCAGGCTCAGTTTCTTCCTTTCCAGTTTCCCAGGCCCCACTCTTGTCTGGTTTGTTTCTTAATGGGATGGCTGATGTGCAGTGTGGTTGCAGACCAATGATGTGAGGAACATGTACCTTCGTGGACCTGCTTTAGAGATGTAGCACCTTTTAACACCCAGATGTCCAATTTATCTTGGAAAAACATGCCATGTGGGATTTCTTTAAAGAAATACAACTTGACTGCATCTGGGTGATTTTTCACAGGAGAGCAAAAGATGTGTTTTTGGTTAGAAGGCCATCCCATGTGAAACTGCACAGCCCTGCTCCAAGTCAGTCTTCCAAACATAACACACCAGTGCTGGAGGAGCTGAATGGCCACTCTGTTTGTGTTTACTCATCTCCTTGGTTTTGTATTGGCAAGATCTATTTTTCCTTCATGGTTTCTCACAAATATGCTGAACAAGTTTTGGTTGCCAAAAAATCAGGTCTGTGGCTGACATCCAGCATCTGAAAATCCATCCCTGATGATTATCTTCTAGCTGATCCTAAGCAACTGAACAGGGATCTTATATAATAAGATGACTCAGGCAAACTCAGTAATTTACTATTTATCATCTCTAAAATATTGTCAGGGAGTATTTATGACTCTGAATAAAGTGAGTTTATGACTGAATAAATTGAGCAATGCCATGGTCATTATCTCATTAATTCCACTGGATATTTCAAGTGTGAAAAATGTGTATTTTATGATTGGCTTTTTGCAAATATTAAAATGAATATTATATATGTTATGTTAGAAAGTTTATTGTATTAATTTTCTTAAGTAGTGTGTTAAATATACTTTTAGGTTATAACATAATGTTAAAATAGAAACTATGCTATGTAAGATACTTTTTTTAAAGAGAGAACTCACATTGAGATAGCAGCCACAGGACACCTAAATCTTTCAGACAAAATGAATTTATTGCTCCATTATCAGAAGAAACGAACTTCTTCCCACCTTGCTCAGCCATGAAGATGCCATTAGGATTCAGAGGAAGAAGTTGACACTGACCAGACAGAATCTTTTGTTTGAATGGAATTTATGCATCATGTATGAGGTCTATGAATATGCAACAGGCTATTGCTTTTAAGGGTTAATCCTCTGTTAATGTGTGTCCTTTTTTGGGCTTATTTTGCCCAGAAAGAGATACCGAGACTGCCCATAACTCTTTGTTTTTATTGTCTCGTGTTGTTCTAAATCCTAATAGTCCAAATGTATATTACTCTAATTATATTCCTATCTTCATAATCATTTTATTACTATTCAACTTTTAAAATTTTAAAAACGAGTGACTGGTGTTTTTCACACCAGCACGGACGCATCCTCCATGTCCACGATAAAGAGGATATTGCAGTCTGCTGTTTTGGATATCTCAGTCTGCTGCTTCTCTGCACAAGCGGCAGACTGCGATATCCAAAAAGATTCTGGGGCCAGGGAGGAACGAAGGGCTTTGGTTCTGGTTCTGGCCAGCTCTAAGAGTCCATGTCTGGATGGGCTGCTCGGGTCCAGCCCGGCTAGCTATGAACCCCAGCCCACACAATCTTACATGGACAAAGGCATGTAAGACCAGAAGGGCTCTTCTCCACGTGGGGACCAACGTCCCACATTTATTTCCAAGGTGGGAAGGAGACTGTCCCCTTCTTGTAGAAGACTTTTATACCCGGGGAATGGGGGGTGGAGGAAGAGGACCACATCCAATGGGACACAAGTGAGGAGGGGCGAGGGGAGGGACTGACCAGGGGAGAGAACAACACTAGGGGTACTGGGGTTGTAGGGGGATAGAATATAAGAAGATAAAGATAGTGTAGAAAATAATCTTACCCCTAAGGAGTTGCAGCTGCATCAATTATCAAAGATTTGGAACAGGCCTGACTTTAACAGGCCACAGCTGTGGCCAATGAGAAGAAGAGTGCTATAAAAGGGTGGGGTGGCTGCTTGAGAGGGGAACTGGAGTCAGTTGGCTGCTTTGTGAAGAAGAAAGGGGCAGTGCTCTGAGGAGTTGTCCATGAGAAACACCAAGAAGGTGTTTTGAAATAAGGAGATAACAGTATGGAACCCCTCTGCAGTACCTAAAGAGATAACAGTATGGAACCCCTGTAATAAGATGACAACAGGGGGTGAGGGAAAAACCATGCAATGGGAGAGGGGAATAACAAACCATGTGATGTAACATAAACTATTCAGGGCGATATAAAGACTGCTCAGTGCAAATCTCCAATCACACAGTGCAAAACAACAACTGGATAAACTATTTAGTGCCATACAGCAGTTGTGGACTCACCAGGGTGCTGGGCAGTGCCCTTGCTGGGGCTGGCTCTGCGCTGCCCCGGGCTGCCCCGCGCCTCCTCCTCGTACAGCACTCGCAGGAGATGGTCCTGGTGGGACCGGTGCTCTGGTATGGCCACCACCTGCAGGGGACAGCAAACACCCCGTCACACCCGGCCCTGGGCATCAGGTGTGACAGGAGTGGCAGATTTGGCTTTACAAACAAGCTGTGGGTCTGCTGGTAGATAAAACTAGCACTGGGAGATAAAAGAAACAATGAGAAGGATTCCACTGATTGATTAATGGAAAAAGATATTTGCTTTTTATAAATGAACTTTAGGTTTGCTGATAAATGAAATTAGACATTGAGAGATGAAAGAAACAACAGAGAAGAAAACCCCCTAAATTCCATATGAATTAAAAATTAAAAGGGAGGGTTATACGGTAGAAGGAAAACTCTGGTATGAGGCGTATCAGGGAGTCTGTACCTCTCAAGTACCTCGGCCAATGGGGAAAGAGAGAAGAGAAACAAGGCTGGGAAATTGGGATAAAAAGGGAGGCTGTGTCCTCCAAAAATTGGAGAGATCCCAGGTGAATGCCCCATGGCCTCGCCCATTATTTGAATAATGCCAGAAAGGACTCCTCTGTCTCCTTTCTGGCCATAAACCTCTGGTGTTTGTGGATTAATTTTCCTAACAGGTGCTCTCTGGAGGTCATGGGGGAGCTGAAAGGCTGCTTGTTCTTCCTGCTGCTTTGCTGTCTTCCAAAGGGGATTTTGTCAGGTGGAGACTGTGGGATTTGTGGGATTTTGTTTGGCTCCAGCTTCTGTGCTGTGTACAGAAGTATGGGAAAATCCTGCTGGGTCTTTCTGGGACCCAGCTACTTAGCTGCACCTTTCTATACTCTCCTCAGGAGGCTGAAATGTGCTCTTCTCCAAGCTCTGCTGAATAGGATTTGCCTCTGATAGAGCCCAGATTTATTATTGCATCACATCTTGGGCAACCAGTCAAACTTATGCAATGCAAACTACAAATGCTGTTTCCTTATGGTCTCTCCTGTCTTTTGAACTTACTTACATATTGTACCTGATAAAAAACTACAGAGACTATGAGGCAGAGAGGAATTGTTCTCCTAGAGATTAATTTTCACAACACTGGCTCACACAGACAAGACTGACTGACAGCTGCAACTTTGAGCATCACCCTCGCCCCCTCCATCTCCCACAGTCCCTGAAAACAAGCATGATCAAAATCAAGCTCTTTTCTAACCAATTATGACTAAGCCATGGCACTCACTGTCCTGCCAAAGGCAGCTGGGGATGCCAGAGGTAATGTGAGTTTGGAAAAACAGGGATACACCTCAAAGAAGTGGATTGGTCAGGACTGCTCTCCAGGATGGTCTGGAAAGAGTTTTCTCAAGAAGATCAAAGTTCTGACAGCAGGGACAGAGTGTTTCATACTTTGTTGTTTTTTTTTATTCTTCCCTAAAGACTTGCTGGTGTCATAGAGAGCCGCTTAAACAGCGTGAAGATCCAAACCAGCCAGGAAACAAGACATGTGGCAACTATTCTGACTATTTCCTATTAGACTAACTTATGTTGGAAGGCCATGAGAAAAGCAGTTGCATCTAGCTGATGACTGGCAGCTGCTGTCTATGTGTTTTAGATATAAATATAGTTATTTTGCCTTAAGGCTAAGACCAAAAACTGGCCAGCTCACTATTGACATAGAAATAGCCTTAATTCTGTCTATTGCTCTGCCTTTTAACACACACTCAAGATAAAAACAAGAACCTATTCAAGCATGTCCTCTCCTACCAAATTGTCCATTTCCTCTAATTATGTTTTAATTTAATTTGCCAATAATCTGCAATGTTCTGTGTATATGATTTTCTTACACAGACATAACAACATATGCAAACCCATGTTTTCCAAAACAGGAAAGAATAAAAATCCCAACCTAACCACTTTTCATTCTTTTGTCTCCATGTACCCTCAGGAGTCTGGACAAGCCTACATTACCTAAATCTTACTGACTAGTAGGATGAGGAGTAGAAACTGCCCAACAACTCCCAACAACTGGCAAAAATACTTCTGGAAAAGGCAGGTAAGGCAACCAAAGCCTAATCCACAGCTGGATAGCGGTTTCTCCCTATTTCTGCAGATTTTGACACACAGCCTATCATGCTCCATGTGCTGTAAACTACCTAAAGACATGCCCAGTGTTCAGTTAAAGGGAGTCCTGGTGTCCTTGAAGACAAGCACATGCCAAAGGAGGCTGCAGCTGGCTCCCAGCTCCGCTGATCACAAATTTGGAGCTGCCAACAGAGCTGAGCCTCAGCACTGCTCCGATGCCTCAGAACGAGGGTGATGCTGGTTGTGAGAGGCCTCCTGTTGCTGCTTAAGCTGCTGGCACTGGCTCCCTCCCTCCCTGCTGCTCCTGGAGCAGCTCCAGCACCTCCCCATCCCTCTGCAGCAGCTCCTGCAGGCTCCTGTGTCCACACACGCCCTGGCCACACAAACCTTACAAGCTGCTCACCAGGGCATTACCCCCTGCACCATGGGGACACCAGTGGAGACTCCCATCCTCAGGACTAATATGATGGACTGTGGCTGGCAGGGGTCTCTAATGACAGCCCTTGGAGTCTGCCTCGTGTGAACTGAGCTCTTCCAGCTTTCAAGGAAAGCCACCAAGCTCAGCTTTTCCCACCATCTCTGGAAAAATGTCCAGTGCTCTTGGCCACACTTAGTCTTTGCAGGTGTGTGACAGAAAATGTCATCAACCCTCTGCTCCTGAGACAGCTGTGGTCACTTATTTTGCATTGTCATGGAAAGAGCATTTTTGGTAAGTAGGATGCTGGCTGCAGTCACCTCTAATCCTGAAAGTGGCTTACTTGACCAGTGTAAACCACCATGGACTTGAAACTTAACATTCTGCCTACGTGTTGCACAGGATGAAATAAAGTTTGGGGAAAAGAAGAGGGGTTTTATTTTGATTAATAGAAAGAATTATTTAGGCACATTGTCTATGTTTTTGTAATTCCTTGTTACATATGATATCAGTAATGCCAAAATGTCTTCAAGCAGCAGAACCTGTATAAATAAGTTACAGTGCCATTTTCCATTACAGCTAGAGATAACAGTGCAATGTCTACAACATATTTTCAGCAGCTTTTTTTTTTTTTTTTCAACATTTGGTTGTAGCACACTTTGGGAGTTCCTTATCTCCTAATTCAAGATTTCACAGTGACTTTGGCTACCTCCCCCATTACTGTAATATGTAAAGACTTATCTAGGTCAGGAAACTAAACCTGCTGTAGCATGGTTTTGATCTAAAGTGGAGCTGACATTTCTCTAGGGTACCTAGGGTAAAGCAGAAGGATCAACTTGGAGTCACTTTTCTTTTCTAGTCATACCAGGAAATTTAAATCTGTGCAAATGGCAGAGTCTGCCAAACTATGCAGAATTACCAAGCTGCTCTCTAAAAACCTACTGGTTTTAGAACCTGTAAATCCTTTGGCCGACCCGGTCTGTTTGCAGGACTCTGACTCTGAAATCAGAGCCCAGCAAACTCTCTTTTTCTGGACTTTGCCATGCACATGAGAGCACTGAGGCCTGCCATACCCACTTTTGGAATTAGCTGTGCTCAGGGGGAAGGGGCACAGAGGATACAGGGCAGTCACAGAGAGGCTCTTCCAACCATCCTGATCCTGGACTTAAAATCTCACTGCCAACCAACAACCATCCAGAAAAGGTGACAATTAAATACCTGGCTTTGGATAAAACTTTGAAAGTTAGAGTCTGAACAACAATGTGCTTGTTAGTGGAGAAAATTCCAGATTTGTAGAGTTAAGTTATTTTGATGGCCTAATGCTGAGCTGATTTTTAATGTGGCAGCCCTAGCATGCACACAGGTATTTTCTACTTTTCTTGCAAAGTAGACAGGTACTGGTGTCCAGACAGTTCTACCCAGGGGATTTTGGGGCTAGAAGAGAAGGGAAGGATCTACTACCACTGGAAATAACTCTTAATAGGAACTGCAAATATACATATTGGTGAAACAGCTGAAAAAAAAAAGGTGCTTCCTCCTTTCTGTCACCCTTCCACAGTCGTTATCATGCTTTTGGGATGAGTTCTTGTATGTGATGGAAGCTACCCCCCACAGTCAGTAATTTGAATGTTAAATCACTTAATGCTACACTGCTTGAGTATTTCTGCTGTGAAAAAAAAGCTCTGGCAGATGTCCACGTTGGTTGCTATTTTCGTCCTTGCTGAGGATTAAAGTTGTGCATCCACTGCAATCACCAGAGCAGAAGATTTCATGTTAGCTGAGGCATTTCTACAGCTCTGACTGCAGGTGCAGATGTAAAAGTGAAAAATAAGCAATCATTCTGTGACTTTTCTGTGGGTCCAGAAATTGGCAATCACGGCTTCCTCACAGGCACGTCTATTCCAGTTCATGCAATTTCCTTCAGTGCTTGCTTACCAGCTGCAAGCAGCTGCATCCCACTGAGGAAGGGAATGTCTATGAGTTGGCCGTGCTCAGTCAAACACTTTGGTTTGAGAGCCATCCTTGTTTGTGTAGCTGGAGCTGCAGACCATTCCTCAGGCTTGGTGTTCCCACTGCTAATATGATGCTGCCTGCATCATGACTGAGAGCCAATCAAAGGACATCCTTAATTGGGGTCAGGAAAGCCCCAAAGGGAAAAAACCCCAATCCTCTTAAAATATAGCAACAAAACAGGGACTTTCTTATCTTATTTTCTTAGGCTTTTATGAGTACAGTGCTGCCACAGCAGCTGATCTAATCCAAATTAAATATTAGGTGCTTCCATTTAGTAGAAACAACTATCTTCTGAGATTTGGGACAAGATAACAGACAC
Source organism: Ammospiza caudacuta (assembly GCF_027887145.1). Lineage (NCBI taxonomy): Eukaryota > Metazoa > Chordata > Aves > Passeriformes > Passerellidae > Ammospiza > Ammospiza caudacuta. Next base: position 120,196,946 of record NC_080593.1, on the reverse strand, counting down.
AGAATTTCCTTTGATTTTGATGTAAACCAGCTGAATTTTTTTCAGCTGAATAGTATTTTATTTAATCAATTCAGAATTGTTCACTTTTGGTTTGGACTTATCTGCTTTTATATTGCATGGAAAACAAAATATACCAAAGGTTTAACAAATGAAAGTGGAATATCTCAAAATGGCTTATTTTGAGTAACACTCCAGCAGTCTGACTCATCTTTCTTTTGGAATGAAGAGTAATTTTGAAATCTCAGCCTGAGCTATGGGACAAGATCAACCAAACCAAGACTGTCACAATTTGGGAAAATATACACATGCAGAGCTTCTACCCAAAAAATGCCAGACATGTTTCTGACTCTTCCTGGGGACCACTTCAGATGTCCTGTGATGCACTGGGATCCTGTGATCTGCTTTAATAACCAAAAGAGAGGGTGGGAGTGAATGTGAGGTTTTTTTCCAGTGCACAGGTAAGTGTGGTAAGCAGGAGGACCTACAGTTCTGTGGGGAGATCAGGGAATCAGGAACACAAAGAAAAGGCTCTTGGAAAATGAGGATGGATGTGGGAAGCAGGAAAGGGCATGGAGAAAGGGAAGGTCATGGAGCAAAATACTTCAGCAAAGTGCTAGATAAGAGACAGGTCTGTGGTGAGAAGAAACGCTTTGGCAGAAGAGTCTCAATCTTGTCCGAAGTGCTTTGATATGCAGGAGAGACTGTCATTCTGCAGATCAGCTAAAAGGATTGTGCAAGGGGTTGTGAATGGGTCAAGTGGATTTCGGGAGGGAAAACTGTCTCTGAAGACAAGAAACCTCACACCCATGAGTGAAAGCAGCTGAACTTGCAAGACATTTACTCAGAGCATGAAAAATGCTCAGTTAATTTAATCTGGGGGGTTCCTCTGTGCCCTCTGCACCGAGGCTGAGGCAAGGCCAGGCAAGAACTGCTGGGACCAGGGGACAAACATGAATATCATTATTATTATTACTACTTGATTAACACTGATATGATTTGGTGTGATTTGCTTACTTTTCACTCCTGCAGGTGTCTCTGGGCTTACTGTGAAGGGTCTATGGGCAATAATGAAGTCTGTGATTCCCTCAGATGGCCGGTGTTGGTAAGCACTATGTTCATTTTGACTGGCTCTGCATGGCAAGCCTTTTTTGGGCTTTTTTTTGTTTGGTTTTTGTTGTTTTTGTTTGTTTGTTTTTTGGTTTTTTTTTTCAAAGCCCTTCTGTAAATAAACTGCAGCTGTACAGGAACTCCTCATTCTCTTTCCCACCCCATTGCCTGCATCAGACATGGATGCCCTTCTTTACCCTGGAAGATCTGCTTCCCATTTACCCACAGCACTTTTGAGGGTATGCATAGCTAACTAGAATGTGAAAAAAAATAAAATAGGGAGAGGAAAAGAGATTTTTCTTACACTCTTTGCAAGGATGTGCTGTGAAGCTTTGGCTCGTCTTCGGGCAGGACTACATGCTGCAAAGAGAAGAACAGAACACGGTCAGGATGCTGTGGAGATGGACACGTGCCCCCCAAAGTCCTCTGTAAGAATTCACTGGAGGCATGGTGGGAAGAGGGGGGAGAAGAAAGGGTTTAAGGAGGATTCCAGCTGAAACAATCCAAAGTCCCTTTTGATGAGATCTCAGAGAGCATCCTCTGGCTGCACAATACAGAAATCCGTGGCCACAGGGCCACAGCCCATCCCGAGTTTCTGCTCTTCTCCCACAAGCTTCCAGGAGGAGCAATCCCCCTCCTTCCTCAGTTTGGATCTGGCCTCCCACCTGCCAGTACTTCAGGAGGAAATGAGTAGTGTATACATTATCTTGGAGAGGATGATTTTATCTAGTTAGAGACCTTATCAATAAGCTCAAGCTCTCACATGACATTGTTTCACTACAGCATGATGTCCAAAGCACAACATTTGCACTAAGCCTAATATTTTCTTTTTCAATTCTCCAAATTACCTGTTCTGTTCTTTAGCTTGGGACATTTTCCTTAAAATCTTTGTCTCATTTTTTATTTCTTAGACCCATAAAGACGCCAAAAGCATAGAACCACTAGCTAATAGACACACAGGGTGCCAGGGCCACAAGCCAAGCTTTTGTCTGGCCTGAAGCAACTGGTTTTGGGTGATGGTTTTACTGGACTAAGTGAAGGCTCTTTAAACTGTTGTTGTTTGAGTTAGGCTTGAAACTGGCCAGAAAGACTCTATGATCCTCCCAGTTCTTCCTCTCATCATGTCTACCCTGCCTTGTGTTCAGGCTACCAGAGCTACAGGATTTAGCCACCAGTGACAGAAACAGGCTTGCAGAAAGCTGCCAAATGTGGAGAATTAACTCCATTTCTAAAGGCTGACCCTGGGGGCAAGGCATGTGAATGGGGGTTTCCTATTCAGGCTGTGTGTATAATCCCAAGGCTTTGAGGAGCCAGGAAGGTTTGTCACAGGATGATGGGTGACTCCTACTCCCCAGGTGAGCTTTCCTTGGCGTTGTTGGCATACATTTCACTTGCAGTGCTTATTGCTGCTGTGTATTACTGTGTGCAGAGTTTTGGAGCTGTGGAAGCAGCTGGAGGTCATCCAAGGCTGCTCCTTGCTGGAGCCAAACTCCTCTCCTCAGATGGCAGCAATAACAAGTGCCTGGCCTTTCCAGGGCTCCGGTACAAGCAGAGCTGGCACTGAGACCAAAGTCACTCTTCCTAGACAGCTTGTGAGTGTCTAACAGCCATCCCTCCACTCCCCAGTGAGGATGTAAGTCCTGAGCATGGGGAGCACACTGGAGAGGCAATTCTGGCCTGTGCTGTGCTGTAGTGAAACAGGACAGGAAAATGGGAGGGTCCCTGTGAGCTGTGAGCAGCCCCTTGCAGAACAGGGCACTTCCACACTGAGCTTGTCACAAGGAAGTTGTCTGCCTGCCTGGAGTGTGCTAAGCTGTCAGTGTGATTACAGCCTGCTCTGCACAGTGTGATATCCTCAGGGATCCTCACTGCCTTCTCCTGCAGGACATGTTTTATATTTTAAACCATGTTGAGTGTGGGATGAAAGCCAGACAAACATAATGAAGGTGGTTTGGTTTTTTTAAACCTAGGAATATGCTGTAAGTTGTTTTTGAAGCTGCTTCCATCACCTTTAGTTCTGGAATTTCACTGTGTGAGGACTAAACAAATTGCTTCTAAGCAAAACACTCAAGTGCAGAAAAGTTTAGTAATGCAAGGAATTATCTTTTTGTCTCTCTGGCACTTTAGGTATTTTACAACATAGTGTAAGGAGTACAGTTTTTTAGAGATTTCTACCAGAAGCAAGTGCTCTCATGTTGTTATAGCTGCTGCCCAGGCTAGTGCAAAAGGAAAAACACATAAATGTGCCTAACAGTAATAAATTTGCCTACTTTCAGAATACATATGATCCCCAGTCCCTCATCCCCTGTTGTCTGCCAGAACGAGTGGCAAAAGGTTTATAGGGCTGAAGAAAGGCAAGGCATGAAAGGGAAATCACAGCACCAGCAAACATGCAATTACTTGAATAGGCATTGAAAGAAGGGTGAATCACAGAAGTAGCCAGAAGTGACCCACTTGGGTGGGAATACAATGGCAGCAATGCAAACAGTGGGGCTGTGAGGCTGTCCCTGCAAACACCGATTCCTGCAGAGCTGGAGAAGGGAGAGAAGAACAAATCCTTGCAGGTGATGTATGTGGATTTGCCTGCTAAAGGATGTTTGTACGTATAGCCCAGATTTCGGGCAGCAAATACAATTACAGTGAGGGTTCACTTTGTCATTTCCACTTATATTCCAAAATTAGCAGCTGAGAGCTCATGCTTGCAGCTTGCAAGTAAAGATCTGATCTGGCCCCACAATTTGTTTTCCCTGCTTTTCCCTGCTTTTTTGTTGCTGAAATATGCAGCCATTGAGTTTAAACTAATTTGTTCAATCAAATGCAGGCTGGGCTTTGTCCGGTTCTTACTCTTCATTAGAAGCAATTAATGTTAATCATGCATTCATTTCCAGGGCATGGCTTTGGAAATGTTCCACTTATTGAGCCAGCAGACTTAAATTCAACATTCATGCACTTCACCCACTTCTAACTGCTCGCAGAACTTCATTCTCTTTTCTATTACACAGAAAAGCCACACAGTTGCAAGCTGTCACTTTAGCAGTTACCTCATAGGTACAGCAACACCGATTCCAGAGCTCCCAATTTTGCCAGAGTAAAGATTTTACAGAGCCACAATATTGAAGCACCTGCAGGGATTAGGTCGAGAAAGCAGCAGCGAGGGCTGGGCTGCAGGCAGAGCACGGCACATAGAACAGATGAGCTGCTCCCTTCAAATATTTCCCCGCTGCTAAACATCCCACCCCTCTAAAAGACAACACCACAGCCGTTGTTAGATTTTGATGTACTCACATTTGGAAGAAATCACAGTGAAAACTTCTAAATTTTCATCGCTGCAGCTGTAAATCTGGTGCATTTTCCACCTCTCCTACTGACTGCCTTTCAGCTTCATGCAACTGCTCTGAACTTCTGGTAAATAGGTTTCACTAATCCAATCTGGCTCTGTGATCATTGTCCAGATCTACAAAGGACAGACTGATGCTGTGATCTCATCTCATTCCATATTCTTCATTGCAACATTTTCTGCTCCCATCTGCCTTTCTATGAATAATATTAACACAAAGATTTAATTTAGCTCTTGCTTAAGCCTCTACTCAGATAGCAGCATTTTATTTTACATTTGCTTTTACCAGTGTGGAGAATCCTCTGCAATAAATAGCTAATAATTAAACTCTGATCTATTGGCAAATGTTCACAGAAGTGCTGCAAAGATATTTGTAATAAGTTGGGTTAAATGTGTACTTTAACACATTTACCATAAAATCTTGCTCCTTACACATAATGAAGAGATGACTAAATATATTAAGAAAAATATTTTGTGCTTTACCTTTTCATTTCATACACAAATACTGGAATCCTGGGTTTTTCAAAGCAAAATTTCAAAAGCAGACGCCTAAGAAAAGCAAATGCCTAAGAAAGGCAGATGTACATAGATCTCCATGCCCCCTACACATCTGTGGTTGCAAGGGGAGGAAAGGTGGCTCAGTCATGGATGGGTTCCTGACTTGATGGCTCTGGGGTCTAATCCCATATTTATGCACTTCAATAAAGGGTCTTCTTGCCAAAGCTTTTAATTTCTTAATACTCCCATCAGAAATTGTTCCTTTCCACCTCTATGAATATCCGCCCCCTCAACTTCTAGTGACTCAATGCTGCCATGGACACCCAAGACAGAAAATTTTGGCTTGCAGGCTCCAACAACTGATGTAGTTGGAGCACTTTCAAGTGTGAATAATGATATTAAATTATATCAGTCTAATGAATAGCCTTCATTACTACCACGTGTGTGTCTAATTAGCACAAAAACAAGTGCTGTCTTTTCCTATAGATGTCTGCCACCAACAGTCCCAGATGGAAAGTGCCAGTGAACACGGGCTGTCACTGTCATACTGATGAACATTTCTTATTGGAAATAATAAATATAGGTCAGATAGACATCCTGAGCCTGGAAGCATTTTGGTTGAATGGAAGGTGTCGCTGTTTCAAGAGAAGCTGCTGTCACGTGTCACCTCCCAGGGCAGGCTCCTGCTGTCCAGGGCTGGGGGCATTGTCCCAGGAAACCGTGCTCGAAGCAGGCAGTGGGACGGCAATATAATCACCCAAAAGTTCAATTAGTTTTTGATTTATTGCGCCACATGTTCTGCTTGTATGACTGATGTCATTAACATCAGGCTGGGCTGGCGCATTCATCTGTGCCCGCCCGGCTGCCTCTGAAGGCGCAGGCACTCAACAGATGGGGAGCTGCACGGGTGCGAGGCAATTGTTTACCCCCCTATTGTCCCCGTGTCAAGCAATCAACCCAAATCCATTACCCACCGAGAAAAAGATCAGCGCACCGTCCATTCAGCACTGAATGGGGCAGAGGCGGTTACGCAGGAGGCTCTAAAAGCTTTCAAAAGGATAAAAAAAAAAAATAATAAAGACCAACACTGAATAGTCCATTAAAAAAAAAAAAAACCCTATAACAAATCTAACCCACCCTTTATTTCACCTTCAGATAGTCAGAGTCAGATGAGAAGATGGGTACTTTTCGACCTAAGTCATTGTTTTCCAAATTCTAGGTATGACCTACAGGTATTTTGAAATAATAGAATCATAGATGGGGTTTAACATTAGAACAAGTATTGGGTTCTTCATCCTTTGAGGGTTGGTGGGATGTGGAGACTGAAGTGAGACTCTAGAGCTGGTCACCAGCTGGCATTCACTGCATTACAAGGCAGGTAGGCTTTGGACACACCTTTACTGGGCACAGGATGGGGAAAAATCACTTTACAGAGAGCTGCTGAAAGGCATTCACATCACTTTCAGACAGAAAAATAGGGCTCAGGAGGACAGATAGAATACGTCTCATCTGGGATCCTCATCTGGGAATGAATTGTCCCCATCCATGAAAAAGAGTTTCCTTCATTTTGCCCACATCTTGCAGAGTAGTTGAGCATTATGAATGCTCAGAGGTTTTCATGAAATCTTAATGTGGCTTCAAGAGAAGACCTGCACATATTGGGCTACTTTTTTCTACCTCTGTGGGAGATATTTTGGGCAAATGTCCAATGTTGGGATAAGCTATGAAATAAGTGTAATTATATCTGCAGGAAGTGTAGTGCAAAAGCTCTCCTGCATGCTACCTCATAAAGAAGTGTCAGCAGTAATTTTAGACTTGGAGGAGAAGCTCTCCACAATGTCCAACCCAGGAACTGCAGAGCCACATCAGACAATCTCACATGGTATCTCCTTCCAGCTCCCTACTCACCTAGCAAGACTCCACTCTGTGCTGGGAGGAGAAAACCAAACAGTTTTTGAGTCTATGAATCTTTTTTTGTTTTGTTCCCCAAACTACATAAAATGCCTGGAGACCAGGCTCAGATTTCTTCTTCTCTACTAAAGTGAGGAATAAGCTATTAACTTAGTTCACATGGTGCCACTGCAGCCATGAGAAGACCCTAAGGCCCTGGGGTAAATCTTTGACCTAAGACTCCCAAGTGAACGTGTTGAATCCAAATTCTTCCCTGTGGGCTGTGATACAGCAGTTTGCCAAATACCCACTCTCAGTGTTGATTGTAAAGGATCAAAACATTTGCTGGTGCCAGAACAAAGTTACCAAAGGTGAACAGGGACAACTGAGAAGGAGGAGGAGGAGGTGGAGAAGGAGGAGAACTCCAGACACAAGAACTGACACATGCTGTCTGACAAAACACACATCTGACCTTATCTGCAGGTCTGGGACAGGGAAAGTACTTGATTCTTGGGAATGGAGGTAGAAAGGAGAGAAAGGCAGAGAAGAAAGAATGCTTGCTGAGGCTGAAAGGAAAAAAATATCCTTCAAAACAGCAGAAGACACAGCAATCCTTGTAAAAATGGCAGAAAAATTCAATAAACTGGAGAGATATCCCTCTGGGCAGTTGGCAAGGGTGCTTTTTCCAAAGCCTGAATCTGTTAAGACATATTTTGAAGAAACAAATGTAGATGGTTGTCTTGTTTACTGAGTATGCCAGAGCTGGTAAACTTGAAAGGAGTCCAATTTTCAAAATACGGTTACAAAAACTGTAATTAAAAGTTTCAGTTATTTAAGATGAGAATCAGAAACCTCTAGACTTTATTTATCCTGGCCTCTGTGAACAAAGGAATCCCTTTTCAGTGCAGATTTCTTCCGGTGAAGTTGCTGGGAAGCAACCTGATACTCTCAAACATGTGCAAGGGGTATTGCCAAGGGATTCCCTGGCCCACAGAGGACAAAGCTCTTCCCAAGGCAGGTCTCTGGCTTCTCCCTGGATCCTGCACCTTGTTGCATAAGAGGTAAATCTACTCTGTACTGAGCCACTTGAGCCTATTTCTTACTGTTAGCTGGGCAATATGATAAGGATAAACCCCAGGTATTTTTGGAATAGGATTGTGGAACAGAGAGATGCACAGATAACCGTTTAAAAATAAGATGGGATAAAACTGCACATGCATATTGCAGGCATCTACTCTAAACCACTTCTGCATGATGCAATGCCAGCAGCCTTTTTTGTGGAAGGAAAATCACTTTGTTTTGGTTTAGGGACACAGAATTACAGCTGCAAATAACTGAAAAGGAAAACCAACGAAAAAAGCAAACTATACAGTGAGTTTCTCATACATAATCTCTTGTTTTTCTCTGAATGAAAGGAATAGAGAGACAGATACACTATCAGTAACTTCATCTCACACTTGTAGCAGACAGCAAAACTAGTTTAAAATTGAAGTAGCACAGCATGGCTTATAGGGGAATTTTCAAAAGTGACGTGTGAATTTGCATCTGTCTAGAAGCTACTGTAACAGATTTTCCTTAATGGGAATAAGATTGAGGCATTCAAAAAACATTTTGAACTTTAAATTATCTACAGGGAGCCAGAAGAGAGAGATGCAAGAGCTCGGCAGTTTGAAAAGATGAGCGCACAGGTTCTCTGCTAATTGTGAAAGGAAATACCAGCCAGACCTGGAAGCCAGGCTGAAAGCATTCCCCCCTCTAGTTACAGAAAGATAATGCAGAATTCTGAAAAAAAGAAGAGAAAGACAAAAAAAAAAAGGGGTGGAAAAACCCCAAAACAACAACTTGGTTGGCTTCTCTTATAAAAGTTACATATAGATAATTGGGCATTCACAAATTTGCCCTAAGCTTGTAAAACACACTTGAGTAGGTCCATATGATGATTAGGTAGAAACACAATGCCCAGCACCACAAGGTTCCAGTCCCACAGAGCTTGTGCCAGCAGCAGGGATTGCACTAAGCCAGTATTAAAGCTAGGGCCAGGTTGAGCACGTGGAGGCTTAACAAGCTTTCATATACTGGTCGTGTACTGGTAATCCACAGAAAGCATTAAAAATGTCAACAAAGGAGCGATATGTCCAAACCAGGCTGTGACAACAATAGCTCATTAGGATGCTAATCTGCAGCTACATTTGTCCTGGATTTATTAATTTTTCAAGCTAATTGATCAGTGAGGTCTTTATTCCCCTGATAAGCCACAATGATTTTTAGATAGGGTTTTTTCACTCCCAATTTGTTCCTTTAAAACATTTTAAAGATTATCTCGACTATTGGCTCCTGCTAAAAACATAACCATTTTTGGGCAAACAAACACATTAATCAAAGCTTGTCCTGTGGTTCCTGGATTTAGGCAGTGGTAGCCCTCTTGCTGCAACTGCATCCTGAGTCTTGCACTATGTGCATTACAATTTACTTTTGGGTAACCAGGCACAAAATACTTAGGATTTCTCCAATGGATAAGTCTAGAGAGTAAGGCAACCTGAACTGTCACCTTACATATCTCCTGTGTCCCCACACAGCCATCAAGCTCCTTTTGCCACATGCAATACATGTGCTCCAGTGGGGATGAAAGGTCTTTGGAGGGTATCAGATGGCATTGGCTCCTCTGGCTTAAGATCTGTGTGAAAATGAGATTAAATTTAAAACAAGGACCATCATTATTTGGGCTAGAGACCATAGGACTAGCAACGTAGAATATAGGAAGTAGAAGCTGTACTAAAAGCTCAAAAGCAGATCAGATTTATGAGTCCTCTTTTGATCCAGACTCAGGATATCTGAGTGAAGTAAGGTAGCACAGGAGTTGGCACTGTGACAGAGGAGGCTTCAGAATTGCCGTGCCTTTGAAATGTGATTATTTTGAGGTATCTTTTGTTCAACCAGTACATCAAATGACCATGGAGCATACAGGTAAGAGCCTGGAGGGGGGGAACTCTGATGCCAATTATCCTGAAACAGTTTTTGCTGAGATGAGGTGACTGATCTGATCTCCCTGCTGGTTTGGTCTTTGTCCTCTCCACTGACGCTGCCAGTAGGGGTGTCAAAGATCTTCTGCTGTAAGCACTTGACTTGTTTGTAGGAATCTGATTAAAGTAGATCACCTCAGATAACAAGAGGAATTAATGCTGCAAATACATAGGAGAGGATTTTCAAGCTTATAAGCTACAGAGAGGTCAGCACTTTTAAAGTCACGCAGCAGCCTCTGAGTTCTTTGATTTTCGCAGAACTCATGATCTTTACATGTCCTTTTCCTTTATCCTGTTAGCCTTTACACTTAAGCACTTTCCTTTATTACTTCAGTTTTATCTGTAATCTGTTCATTTGCTCTGTCCACTGCTAGGAAAGTACAGTACAGAGCTAACCCCAGGAGGAAAACAACCCAAAAGGGAACAGGGAAGAGTTTTTGTGGGCCTTGCTATGGACATGGCACCTAAGAACTACAAAAGTCTAGAATCCTCATCCTTCAGGTTTTTACAATATTTTTAAAATGCATATTCTTGTCTCAGATGTCCCCCTGAAGTCTGATCCTCTTAAATCCTAGACTCCTACATCCTAGCACTCCAGCTTTTTCTCTCTGCAATGTGTAACCGCGTTATATACTCAGGCTCAACATCTCAGCTGTGAACAACTGTACTCACATGTCTGCCAGTTTTTCCCAAAGCCTGCCTTGCTGTGTGCATGCTGATGTCCCTGCTGAAGGACACACTCAGACCTTTAGTGCCTGTCAGCCAACCCCCTGCTGCCTTTGTTGGGCACCTTGGTGTTTTTAGCTCATTTCTGCTGGGTAGGCCCCTGAATGGGGCTTTAGGGTTGGTGACATTATAATTTCTGACATAAGAAGTCACAAAGAGTTACTTTACAATCAGAACCTGCCTGCCAGCTCTCTGCTCAGTTTTACTAACTGAGGAGTCCTAACCTCAGGTCTTCCATTTTAAATACAAGTACAGTAGGTATGAAGTACATCAGCTTGACCACACCAAGAACTAAACCTTGGAGATGACTACAGGAAAGCTGTGGGACATGACATTCCAGGACGTCCTAAATGCAAGTGGTGACACTGTGAGTGTGCCTGAATGAGACCTGTGTGCTCCAGAGGCTGCAGCCCTCCAGAAGGGAACACGGAGGTGCCACCACTCACAGAACAGCACCAGCACAGCTCAGCCCCTCCTGAGAGAGCCTGATCCCCTGAAACACAGAGGTTCTTGGATTTTAGCAGTGCAAGGCAAATGTAATGCAGACTGTTGATGTTAAAACCCATTTTTCACTGCTTGGATAAGCACTTGGTGACAGCTTTCACAAGGCAGGGACTTGGCCATTGGAAAATGGATTATGACCACCAACTCCTGCCCATGAACTACTGAGCAATCATCCAGTGGCCACTGGTGAGACACTATAGGTCTGTGCTGGTGACCTAGGGGTGAAATGACTTTCTTTGTCTGTCTGAATCCCCGAAGCTTTCAGACCCTGATCAGGGGGGATGTTCTGATCTAAACCACCATTAATCTTCCTTAAGGTGAAAAGGTCAGAAGAGCAAGTTATTCAATGTTAACTGTTGGCTTTTTTTTTTTTAATGCCAGCAAAAGGGCTTTTTTATTCCCATTGCTCTCTTAAAACATACAGCAACACTTAAACATCCAAATTTTCACAGTCATTTTCTGAAAGTGATGTCAGCTTTTAGATAAATGACAAAGACCATACGCAGTGTCAGCCCCCCACAGCTGTGTCCATAGCCATAACAACAATGCCACACAATGTTGTCCTTAAATCCCATAAAGGGAAGAAACAATGCCAGAGAATGAAGCCATAGCATATTGGAGCTGCTGACAATCAGTCTTTAACATGTGTTATCCATTTGACTGCAGGTGTAAATCAGCATTTCAATGTCAACTTGCTAATTTAAGGCTGTATGGTCAAACACCCAGAAAAAGCACAAGTGCACTGTTAAAGTAGGTCAAAGTCACTGCAAGTCAGGGAACACAGAGGAAAGGTTCCCCTTCAAGAAACCATTCTGGGCTATGAGATATATATTTCATGATGAAGTAATGTTAGATTAAATTAAACATTTAATGGGAGCTCAGACTACAGTGTCAGCACACCCCATATTCCTTTGCTGCTCAGTTGACCTTTGTGGTGAATGTGCTGCCAGTGTTTGTGGCTGAGGAACCAAGGTGTGTGGCTCTACAGGGCGACACAAATTAACACGTGAATTATCTCCAGAGGACAGAAGTCTCATTTCCTCTGCCTTCACTTAACTATGCCACCACATGGATGTAAATTAATTTTCCCCTTTAGCTCCCATGTTCAGAGAAATAAGGAAAATATCTGCTGCCATTTGTTGTACTTAGGAGTTCTCTGAAAATGAGATGTAATTTTTCAGTAGAAACAAAAGTCTGAAAGTATTTTTTACATCCTCCTCACTATTACTAGGAAAGCAGTTAACTTAAGAACCTGATTAACATTCTATTGAGCTGTGTCAAATGGTTCTTCCTCTTTTTTTTTTTTTTTTGCTGGACAGCATTTTCTACCCACTCACTTGTGGCAGCTGTTTCAGTACTATGGGGAAAAAAATAAACTGAATGACATTTTAGTGGGTCAATGAAAGACTGGATCTGGCAAAGTATAAAACTGCATTCAGAAATGTTGCATCTAAGGGAACTGTAGCCTTCCTAATGATGACCCAGGAGTGGAGCTTTTCTTTGGTCTCACTTTCTTTGAGATACTCAGAGCAAAAAGTAGAAGCTTCTGCTTATTCTCATGGACCACTACACTTAAAAATTCTGCACTAAGCATTTTTTGACCCACTGACCCTGTGTGGTTTCTCATACACACAGTGCAGGTAAACAGGCTGAAAAATAGACATGTGCAAAGAGAGCTGAGACCTCTGCAAATTTGGTCAGACAGTCTCTGAACACCCCTGTTCAGGGAATCTCTTCTCCTCCCCGTGGCCAGGTGGTGTGCCAGAGATTAACTCAGATCTCCAGGCAGGATTAGCAGAGATGGCTAGGTGTGGGAGAGCCTCTCCTCACTGCAGCAGACAAGCAGCTTGTGCAGCACTGTGTGAGCCAGGGCTGCTGGAGACATCAGGAAAATGGTGGCACCACTTTCTGCATTCACGAACTGGTGCTTGGATTTAAATCAAGTTCATTTTTATTTAGGAAGCACACAGGGATGGTTTGAGGAAAAATGGAGACCCTACCTTTAGGTCCTCTGCACAGAGATGTTTAATGTGGCAATGGATTTATTTGGTTGGAGCTGTGGAATCCCAGCACACTGCACGTGTCCTGGAGCACAGTGATGCCTAAGCAGACTTACTCACGGGCTAGACAGAGCTTGGCTGTGTCCCTTAACCATTGCTCTTCTCATCCATTTTTTCAGGTCTCAGGGAGATGGAAAGCCAACCACAAGACAGAAGATGACAGCCATGGCATAAAACAGTGCAACAGGAATGATCATGCAGCCTAACGTGCGTGTAGTTTCTTCCAAGTTTATTCACAAAGGATGATGGTGAGAGTTTTTGAAGATTTAGGCATGTTAAGTACATATTTTTTGCTTTATTCTCTTTTTAACTGCTGAGAAAATCAGCACTGATATGGAAAGAAACAAGGCAGATGGGGGGATGGACCAACTACTGTACCTACTATAAATCCCAAGCAGCAATCCTGCAGGCTCTGCTTGTGAAATGAGTGAGTTTTCATTTGGTACTCCACATAAAACTACACCTCCTGGTAAACTATTTTCACCAGCACTACATATGCACTTGTTCATACTTGCTCCCAAAGCTAATCTAATAAATGCAAATGGACTGAGTGAGTGATCACATGGGCCAGGTTTGAGGTTGTGTTTACCTGCACAGAGCTCAGAGAATACAGAGTTAAATGCTGCTCTCAAACAAGCTTTATTTTTGTTATTTGCATTTCAACACAATCTAAACGAACAGATCCACCACAGAGGGTTTGAGTAGCACAGCAGTAACAGGAGCCACAAGAACAAGCCTCCCAGATTTCACACATATGCCCAACCACCACTGGGCACTCACAATTACAGTGTCACCCCAGCTCCCCACAGAAATACCAGTACAGGGTAATTTAGTGAGATAATACATGAGAAACCCCATGTAGCTCTTCAGCTGTGAATAAAACTACCACTGCCCAGGAGCCAGGATGTGACACCCTGTCACTTTATCACTCACATCCAGCATTCTCAGGCAACTTGAGCTCTCTTGATTTTTCCTCAGAAAATCCCTACTAGTAACCAATAATTGGTGGTAGAGACTGATGCCCATGAGGCAGATTTTCACATGTAGCTGATGTCTGTGGGAGAGATTTCACAACCATTTTAAGGCAGTTGAAGACCTTGATGCAGCCAAAGAGGTGAGGAAAACAGAAATGTCCCCTCTTACAGCACTACCTGCTTATGTGAGGTATAACATAAACCTCTTTGTCTCATCTGTAAAATATGGGTATCAAAGGGGGTATGAGGTTTATTTTATAAACCAACAGGAGCTGCAGGTTACCTGGTATAGGAAGTTAAGTGTGAGGTTCTGTCTGTTGACAAAACTGCAGCCTGCCATTAACTGCCATACTGGCATAAAAGGCAGATAGGAAGTGTCCTGGAAGAAGTTATCCTACTTCCCAAAGCATTCCCATCAAAGTGCTCTGCTGCAGTGATGAAATCACATGCTGCTGAGTTCCCCAGACAGTATATTTCCCTCAAACACAGTAGGACTGCCATGAATTAGGCTCCTGGACAAAAAGACTGTCTCTTCATGAATCTGTATTGCTACCACAGACTGGAGAAAGACAGGAGTGGAAAGACAAAACAGGCCAAAAGTTTATACAGAACCATAGAATGGTTTGGGCTGGAAGAGATCTTAAAGATCCAGTTCTAACCTCCCTGCCAAGGGCAGGAACATCTTTCACTAGGCTGGGTTCAGAGCCTCATCCAGCCTGACATTGAGCAACAGGGTTGGACAAAGGGTTTTCACAAATTTTATTTTCTAAATATGTCAGCTTTGCACAATATAATGAAATGAATCCCCTGCTATTACAACATCAGCCTTCATGACAGAAGTACTTGTGGGCAATTTCAGCAGAGGGGAAGGTTCAGAAGGACATGGAAATCACATGTGTATCACACAGTGGCAGTGCAGGCCTATGGCCACCAAACCCATTTTGATGCTAAAAACAATCAGTATCTACCCAGCTGCTTTAACAGCCCTGGAATGGATCCAGTGTCAATATCCAGTGCACATCTGTCCTCAGATGCTAGGACAGCACTGGCTTGATTAGACAAATACACAAATGCAAAGGTGCAAGCACAGAGCCTTCTACCTCAACAGGGTGACTGAAAAGTGCTCCCTCCCCAGCAGAAAGAAATATGCACCCCAGAAGTCACAGGGCTCTTCCCTCATTTGTCTTGTGCTGTGGTAGCAGCATGAATCAGATGCTCAGAGTCCAACATGAAGCAGAATCTGATTTAAACAAACTGTACACACAACCACGTGGACTTTTTAAATACAGGAAAATAATATTAAAATGTTGTTTCCTTTCTCCCTGCCCCACTTCCCTTTCTCAGTTGACAGCTGGTTAACTGCTCGGAAGGTGCACGCTCCTTCCCACATTTACCCAGTGCTCCCCGTGGGGCTCTGTGCAGCCAA